>NC_042627.1:76465240-76815296 GCF_901001135.1 Rhinatrema bivittatum | reverse complement strand
CCTATTTATTGTTACCCTCCTCCCAGTTTTAATTCCCTGTTAAAATGTAATTTCCAAACTTTACCAGTTCTGCTGTAAACCGGCATGATGTCCACAACTAATGCCGGTATATAAAAATGTTTAAATAAATAAATAAATAAATTTCAAAACCAGCCCATAGAGAATCTGTCTCTCTCCTGTGCTTTCTGTGCAGCATAAGTTTCAGTGGCTCCCAAAAGCCCACCAAGCTGACCCTTGTGATGTACATCCTGTGGCCTGGAGCACAATATGCCTCTACTGGCAGAACACAAATTTCACATTTTCCTAAATAACCAAGACTTAGAGCACATCCTAGACCAGGATGACCAAACTGAGCTGCAGTGCCCCTTCCATCAATGCAATTGGTTGGTAGCTTCCCCCTCAAGCTGGTTACTTTCTGAAATCCTGGCCTGGGGAGTCTCTTACCAATCAATCAATCACCTCTTGAACTAGTTTGCAAGCAATGATGCAACTGCACTCGCTCAGATTCAGACACACTCTCTCTCTCTTTCAGACACACACACGCTTAGTCACACAGATAGATTTTAAAATACATTTTACAAAAGAGATACAGTAGTTGTACATACAGAAGTTCATTAGAAAACATGTACTAAATATTCTAAAAAAATGAAAAAATCTGATATTCAATGGGTGTAAATCAATCAGGTGTTGAGAAATCCCAGGTTGTCCAAGACAGTTACTATGTTACTATGTTCCTCTTTCAGCTATGGCCCCTCTTTGGCCTTTGGAATGTACTAGAGTTAGGTTTATATTTTAATATGGAAAATCTTCCAGCATTGGCGGTTTTACTTAAGGGTCAGAGGTGACTTGTGTTCTAGCTTTTAACAGGAGGAATCTTCTGGCAAAGGAGGTTCAGAGGAAGTTCAAAAGGGTACATATGTCTGTAGACGGTGGCTTGAATGGTGTTATATTTCATCATAGAACACACAACACTACCTGGTAAAAGCAAAACTTAGTTTACTAAATATGGTAAGTATGGTAAAAATAAGTAAAAACAAATATCACACAGCATCACAGCAATATTGTATGCAGCACTAAAAAGTAAATAGTGTTATAGTAATAAAGAAGAAAAAGGTCTATACAAAGAAGATAAGAAGATAACTCCCTCACAGTCCCTCTGGTGAGAGTCAACGTATCTGTGAAAAAAAATCAAAGGACATGGGTCCGGAGATCCAATGAAGTAGCTGGCACCGTTCCTCTGTGGATCATCTAAAGAATATTGTCAGTTACTGGTTTCTTCAACTCTCATTCTTTGGCTTTAATCCAGAGTCTGCAAGTCTTAGGGGTTCTAATTTGCACTCACAACTTTGACGAGATTTATGGGTTGGCTATGGCTCATTAGAGAACTTGGTACTGCCTGAATCTAAGCACTGGCCTTATCTATTAGAAAAACAGATTTCTTATCTCAACTCAATAGTACCGGGCAGACTAGAGAAGAAAACCAAAAACAGTCTTAACAATCTTTATGCTAATTAGATATATGAATTGATCCTCATTTATCAATTTCTTGGTGATTGCATTGATCCACTATTATTCCCACCCTCTCATACAGTGCTCTTTCAGGAAACTAGAAAATAACTCCTTAAAATAATCTTAATACAATGTCTTAACTAGAGTTTATTACCATAAAAAACTTGCTGGGTAGACCAAGGCTGGTGCAAGCATGTTTGGTGCCCTAAGCGAAGCTTTGTTCATTCACCCCCACCCCTCCAACTTAACTACGGGTGGCAGTGGATCCAGCACAGCACTTCTTTCTTTGATGGTATTGGTTGTGGTACAGCACCCCTCTAGATAGCACAGGTAAGATGTTGCTGATCCTAAAATCTTGGTGCTTTAGGCAACCATCGAGTTTGCCTATAGAAACACTGGTCCTTGGGCAGACTGGATGGACCATTTGGTCTTTTTCTGCCATCATTTCTATGTTACTGTGTTCTTCCCCCAAAGGGGATGGGACAATTAGGGAGTATAAAACTTGCCTCCCACAAGGCACAACAGGAGTTTCTGGGAATTTGAAGGATTTCTGGTGGAAATTTCATGTTGGTTTGAGATCAGACCCGGAAGGAAAGGAGGCCAACAAGGAGAAATTGTCCTTGCCTAAGTTTCCAGCTCTGGGATATTCTTTGGAAGGAAAAGGAAGCCTTCTCTGGATTGCCTGGAATTTGGACCTGGGAAGTCTGCCCTTAGGCGGGAGTGGAGGGATCCTTGCAGCCTGTAAATTGTTACTGGGACCGCAGAGGATCTTTGGGGGGAAGGAACAGAGGGAGAACCTTGGGACTCATTTACAGGGTATAAGATCTGAATTCTGAAGCTGTAACTTAGAGGAGGAGAAGTTTTGTATTTTTGGATCTGAACTTTTTTCTGCTGTGGATTCTGTTTTTAGATTGTTGAACTGGTTATTTTTACAAGTAAACTGTCTTTTTGTTTGGAGCACCAACTACTGTGTGGACTGTGTGTTATTTTTGGGAGGTAATCGCTGCCCAGTTTGGCTTTGCAGGCGAGCCAGCCCCCATTCCATGGGATCCAGAGGAACTGCTTCCCTCCCTCCCACCCTGCCTGAGTGTTCCCTGGGGCTGGGAAGGTGACCTCTGGCTGAGGGGATTTACACAACTTCCAACTGTATTGGGTGCCACCAGCCTGCTTGAAAGGAACTTTCCGATGCATCCTTTCAAGTTGACTCTAGATATTACATCTTATGAACTCCAGAAGGAAGCTCTTTTTGGCACACTAGCAGTACATTTGCGAGATTGAGATAGTATCCAACATACCTGATTTATGAGTGAGGTTCATTTCCTTCATAGTGGGCACAAAATAAACCCATTTGGAGACATTACCCATCACTAATCAAACTATATTCAAATTCTCTGCCTCAGTAAAACTTCTGAGGCAATTCTGTGCCAAACTATTACAAATTCAGCATCTATGACTAATAATTTTTAGGGTATTGCATTTGAAATTACTCAGAACAATTTATTTTGCATTATTTTAATAAAAAGTGTGGAGAACATTAAAATACTATGTGCAGAATTTAAACATTTTTGTGCAGAATTCTTCCAGGAGTACCAGCGCCTCTTGCATTGTGCAAAATATGCATTCCCAACGTTTACATATTCTGATCTCTAAAATGAGAAAACAATGATTTTTTTTCTACTTCTGTTCTCTGGACATTTTACTTTTCCAGTCACATTGCTCTCACTTTCTTTTTACCACTTTCATCAACTCTCCAATCCCTGCTCTTCTGAGTTTCCACCCAATCCCTTCTCCTGCACGCTGCCCCATCCAGTCTGCATCCTTGCTCTGCCCCCACTCAGGAGCCCCACTCTCAGCTTCCCCTCACCAAGATCCCACTCAGTTCCCCAGTCCTCACTTGCTCCCTGTGCAGACTCAATTCCTCAGTCCTTGCTCTGTCTTTCCCAGTTATCTTTCTCATTCAGTCTCTCTCCCTCCTGCTCTTCCCCTGGGCCTAAGTTCATCCAATACATAAACCCAAAAACATGTTTTCGGGAAATATGGAGGTCAGCTGGGGCCACCAAAATGCAGCTCTCCCACCAGGGAGCACCAGAGAGAGACGGGCCAAAGGCGAGAGAGTCTGACTGCAGCCAGGCAACACTCTGACTGGAAAACCGAGCCAATAAAATATACAGCAGGCAGGGGTCCACTGAGGCACAGGCTTACCTGCAACTGGTACCAGCCAACTTTTCTTCCCTCTGAATTCTGAACCCAGCACCTGGGCATGTGATGGTGGCAGGCCAAATAAGAAGAAAAAGTAAACTCACGTGCTGCAGGCAGTCTCACCAGAGTGCAAGGACAGACAGCAGCCCGTTATAGACCTAACGCCTGTAGTGCAGTGGAGCCACAAAGTAAGCTGAGGAAAGGACACACGACCAGCCTGACTGTCCCACCAGGGCATGTCCAAAAGGCCAAGCCATCCCTGCTTCCTCTAAGCATGCACTGCTTGCTGCAACCAAAGGGCCGATGCAATACAGTGCACTGTATAACCCGCAGTCGGACACGGATGTATAGGCACTAATCCACCCCCGAATGGAATAGGGGGATTAGCGCTATTTAATGTGCATCCGACGTGGCGTGAACGAGATAGCGCTCCTCACATGCAAATCACGTGAATGAGCCTATTACTCATTCACTCCGCATGCAAAAAGATAAACGTCTCAGCGATTGCGTTAGCAAGGAGGCGCTAAGGTCGCGCAAGCGACCCTAGCACCTCCTTCCTAGCAAGACCCCCTAATTTACATATTGCATGGCACATCCCTTGCGGGCGCCATGCGTGCGTTAAGAAAGTTGGTGCTGAAAAGTCAGCGCCCGCTTTCTGCGAACATTATTGCATTGGCCCCCAAAGACAGGACATTCAGCTAAGTTGTGTGCATAACCAGAGATTGTAATAGAGCTACAGGGCAGGCTCGAAGTCACTATTGGTAGCAGTGAAACTGAAATGGCTTTTCCTTTAACAGACCTGACGTGCTAGAAGTGTCTGCAATCCCTCCATATAGGGATGTGCGTGTTTCGGTTCGTTATTTCAGTTTGCCTCCATGAACCACTTTGTTCGTTTCAAATAAAACAAATATTTTTTGTTTATTTGTGTCATTTGTATCCTGTTAAAATCAATGGGGGAAGCAATGCATAATATTTTGGCTCAAAAATTGCAGTTTTCTGTTCCAGTTTCACTCTCAGGCAGACATTAATAACAGAAAAAGAGAGCACTCCAAGACACCAAGAATGGGGCAAAATGGCAACAAGAAAGGCAGCAATATCCTAAGGCACCCTCTTAGGGCAAATCACCATGAGCAGTGTGAGGAACAGACCAAGGGACTGCGAGAGTGGCAAATAACAACCCAAGGCACTAAAGGCACCAAGAATAGTGCAATAAATAGATGAAGGCACCAAAAGAGGAGTAAAACAGGACCAACAGTGACATGAACTCCCCGAAGCACCAGAAAAGGGGCAACGCAGCTCTCTATAGAGGCAAAGACATTATGGAACTCCAAAGGAGGGGCAAATGGCACCAGCATAAGAGGTATGAAAACCTCAAGGCACCGTGCGATGGTTGAGCACATTCTGGCTGTGACATCTGTCAACCCACTTGTGGGATAGCCTGGCTCCAGCCTGAAGATTTGCTGGGCTGACTCCAGCCTCTCTTCTTGCAATTTTAACATCAAACAACATCCATTTTAATAAACTGCCTACCTCACAGCAGTCTACGCGCACCTTGGATACCTTAGCGCTGTATAGAGGAGCTCCTCTCCTGGAGTCACTGGGGCCTCCTGATCCCAGCTGGGCTCCAATCTTTAGTCCCTTCCACCAGGGTCCCACCCACCCCCAGGCTGTCTCTCCCTGCAGGATTTAAGGTGGACTGCCTTGGTCTGACACTGGTTAAGGAGGGGTTTTAGGGCAACTCCTTCACACCATTGGTTACTATGGAAAGATCATTTTAGATAGTTAGCTAGATCTCAGGAAGACTTTGTACCACGAATAGATCAGATTCCAAGGTTTAATGAGTATGAATCAATATATTGCATGTGATTTGTGTGCAGGAATGGTTCCCTCATTCCTGAGACTTCCTGGCAACAATGAGCTGATAAAGAGCGGAGATTTATTATACAGATTTATTAGACTACACAACTATATACATTTCTACATGACTATGTACATTGCTAATAGGATGTCAAGCAGCACACTTATCTACTCGTGGTTAGTAGTCTCAGTCTACACAACTATATACATTTCTACATGACTATGTACATTGCTAATAGGATGTCAAGCAGCACACTTATCTACTCGTGGTTAGTAGTCTCAGTCTACACAACTATATACATTTCTACATGACTATGTACATGGCTAATAGGACGTCAACCAGCACACTTATCTACTCGTGGTTAGTAGTCTCAGTCTACACAACTATATACATTTCTACATGACTATGTACATGGCTAATAGGACGTCAACCAGCACACTTATCTACTCGTGGTTAGTAGTCTCAGTCTACACAACTATATACATTTCTACATGACTATGTACATTGCTAATAGGATGTCAACCAGCACACTTATCTACTCGTGGTTAGTAGTCTCAGTCTACACAACTATATACATTTCTACATGACTATGTACATGGCTAATAGGATGTCAAGCAGTACACTTATCTACTCGTGGTTAGTAGTCTCAGTCTACACAACTATATACATTTCTACATGACTATGTACATTGCTAATAGGATGTCAAGCAGTACACTTATCTACTCGTGGTTAGTAGTCTCAGTCTACACAACTATATACATTTCTACAAGGTAGCAAGAACATTTATTTGGCAAGTTGGGGTTGTTGGCCCTCACAGTATCCCACCCTATAGAATAGAAGGGGACCTCTTGAGTTCCCGCTTAATCAAGCATTATGGAGTGGAGTGGAGGAGTATCCTTATGGTTAGAGCAGCAGGCTATGACCCAGGCAAACCAGCGTTCATATCCCACTGACACTCTTTGTGACCCTGGGCAAGTCACTTTACCCTCTGTTGCCTCAGATACTGGGGGGACAGGGAAATACCTACAGTACCTGAATGTAATCCGCTTTGATGTACACTGTGAAGTGCCAAAAAGTGGAATAAAAAAATCTAAATAAATAAATAAATATGCTCATGAGAGATGAAAAATCATCCCAAACAGAGGAAGCTCTGGCTTGCTTCTGGAGAAGGTCCAAACTAATCAATCCATCTAGAAGCCAAAAGATAGTGAGAAACAGGTGTAACTCACACTTAGTTCCAGTGACTTCAGCAACACCATGTATTTGCTTCAGCCATCAATGCCTGGGGGCCTTTTTCTTATTTATTTTTTCTGTCCCATCTTTCCAAAAGCATTGTACTTCCTAGTGACTTCGATCAGAGAGAAAAATGGAAATTGGGATCCCTATCTGTACTTTTAAAAAAACTGTACCCAGTGGAATAAAAATAAATGCATAATCCAGATTCATCACCGATGCCTCACCTGGACCACATATTCTGGTTAGAGAAGGCTGCCCAGGTTATCATTGTGGAGTTGCTATAATGATAACACCATAAAGCAGTGTACTCAGCTCCAGATGTGTAATTACACATCTAATCATATGCAGTGCCTTCAGCAAACCACTCAAGAACAGGAACAGGTTCTCGTCTCCTTCTCATCCTGCTTTGAGATCCTTCCTGCAGTTCGCAAGTCAAAAGTCTGCTGCCAGGCTCTAAGGGTCTTTCTGAAATATCAAATTGGAAAGGGCATTGGCATCATGTGTGGATGGAAGTCACTATATAAATCCAAAATATTATTCAGCTACAAAGAAGAGGTAATTAGGTTCAAGGTTCTAGCAGCGAACAGCTCAATAAAACCATGAACTCCTTCCTCGCTGGGGCTACTTGCCAGGGAAGGGATACTAAGAAGAGTGCGAGGTGAACACTTATCTTGGCTTTAGTCGGTATCTGAGAAGCAACATTCTTCCCTGACTGGGGCTGAGCCAGATAAGTGTCAAGCGAGCCAGCGATGAAAGCAAAAGGATGGTCACTCGTCCTGTGCAAGGCGAGCAACAATCAAGTGAGCAGCTGTTTAACTTTGTGCCACTGATGAAAACATAGGGGGTCCATATTTAAAAGCTTGAATATTTTGGCACTTATCCAGCTAAATTCTAGCCGGCTAAAGTTAGGGATGGTCTAGGGGTGTAACTGGGAGGAGCTGAGTCAGCCGGCTAACGCCAATATTCAGAGTTAGCCAGATAACTTAGCTGGCTGAGCCTGGACAGGCAAAAGAGCTGCCCGAAATTTAATGCAACTGCACTAGTGAATATACCTCCAAAGTTAGCTGCACAAGTTTATCCGGCTAACTTTGCTATCTGGACTGGGTCTGAATATGGACCTCAAAGTGTCCATCCAGCAAAAAATAATCCCACTGTCCCCCAGCTTTTCGATTGTCTCCAAGATGATTTTCATTTGCAATTCTTGGCCCCATCCCAGAACACTCAGGCAGAAGGGAAAGTTCATTTTTACCCAGGCTGATGTTGCTAGAGGAGTGTTTGGTGGAATTAATCAATGTTCCTTTTGTTTGCTCTGTAACCTGGAAAAACTGTAGAAGAAATAAAATAAAATAAAAAATACACCACATGACATCATCTTGATAACTAAGTTTCCCTCTTGAAAAGCAAATCAAGCAAAAGAAAACCAGAAAGGCCTTGGAAATGGATAAGAGACAAAAAAAAAACAACAACCCAGCATTGCCCAAAGAAAAAGAAACATACAAGAAGAAAATGAAAAGTGGTTTTCAAATAGTTTCAACCCCACGACTCAGACTGAGGCGTAGCCTTGCGGTTGGAACAGCCAGGGTTGAAATCCTATGGATGCTCCTCGTGACCTTGGACGAACTACTCTAACCCCTAGGCTGCTCCTCCACTCCTGAAAAACACCGCATTATCTCACGTTTTCTACAGCCCAGGATCAAGGTGCTTGTGACCTGGTCAAATCTGTCAATCAAAGTGCTGGCATAATTGAGCAGTGATTGTATTTGATTTAAATCATTTCTATTCCACCAATACATAATATGTTCTCAGGTACACACTAAGGGCCTAATGTAATCCAGTCCTCCCAGTGCTTAACCCCTGTTCCCTTACACCTCGGCAGAGGTCTCTATCTTGTCCTGAACTTGGATTTGGAAAGCTGAGTAATACAAATGGTGTAATCCAAGCTTGTCCAGCAATCAGATTCCCAGATCATAATTCAGTTTGAGATTCTCTCCCTGTCTTCCATGGAGCCTTCAGTCATTTGATTCCCTAAAATAATGTCGAATAACGTGGTGTGGTGGCCCTGTTAGTCCACTGGAATAAAATAATAATACGATTTACAACTATCCATTCTTTTTCCAGTTTGTATTGTAGACTGGATTGGTAGAGGGAGCGTGAATAGCACTGGTCTTTGTCCCCTGTAGACATGGCAGAACAGTTTTTCCACCAGAATATAAATGTGTACAAGGCAGGAAAGGAGACAGAGGACTCTAAGTAGCTGGTAATTTTGGAAAAGTCTGTTGGTTTCTTAAAGCTAGAGGACGAAGGCGGTAAGAGATGTAGCAGATACCTACAGACAAAAGTGAAAATGCCAGCTATCCACTTCGGGATTTGATTGAGACGCCGTGTCATGATGATGTGAGAATCTGCTGGAAATCTGAACATAAGAACATGCCATACTGGGTCAGACCAAGGGTCCATCAAGCCCAGCATCCTGGGCTTGATGGACCCTTGGTCTGACCCAGTATGGCATGTTCTTATGTGGCCAAACCAGGCCACAAGAACCTGGCAAGTACCTAAACACTAAGAAGAACCACACTGATTATGGATAAGATTTAAGTTAGTGTTTCAGCCCACATAAAAAAATTGGCAAACACGTGCCTAAGTTACTCTGATTCTCAATGGGAACTTACACACATATGTTCACTCTGAAGATTACCACCCCAAAAGTACCTGCACAGAATTTTCCAAGGAAATTTATGTGCGTACTTTTAAAATCCAAGAATACGCAAGTAAATCCAACCCCCTCCCCATCTGTGCTGCTGGGAGTGCAGCTGCTCAGTGCAGGCAAGCTTACACACGTAACTGAGATTCATGCATGAGTTTGCCCACATATTGCACAGGCAGTTTTATAATTAGTCGTATCTACACCTAAAGCACTGTTTTAGCAGCAGGTGTCTTTGAAAATTACTCTATGTATACATATACCGTGTTTCCCCGAATATAAGACAGCGTCTTACTTTCTTTTTACCCCCAAAAGTCCCACTATGTCTTACTTTCAGGGTATGTCTTATATTGGAAAAACAGTCGAATTTTTTAAATACCTGTCGGAGGGCCGCGTGGGTCCAGGCGGCTGGCGGCGGGAGCCGGGTGGTCGCGTGTTACCGTAAATCTAGGCCGCGGGCGGGTGGGCGCTTGTTCCAGGCGGCGGGGGGGGGGGGGGGGGGGGGGGGCGGGGGGACGCTCGTTAGTTCGAGGCGGGTGGTCGCGTGTTAAATCTAGGCCGGGGTCGCACAGGCGCGCATTCATTCACTGCCGGTGGGGGCTGCCCCACCGGCAGTGAATGACAAGGCAGTCACGGCATGTGACTGCCTTGAGCATCGAATCGCAGGGGTCGCATTCATTCACTGCCGGTGGGGGCTGCCCCACCGGCAGTGAATGAATGCGCGCCTGTGCGACCCCGGCCTAGATTTAACACGCGACCACCCGCCGCCCGTCGGCCGTCTCGAACTAACGCGCGTCCACCCGCCGCCTGGAACAAGCGCCCACCCGCCCGCGGCCTAGGTAACACGCGACCACCCGGCTCCCGCCACCAGCCGCCTGGACCCACGCGGCCCTCCGACAGGTATTTAAAAATAATTTTTTTACTACGTCTTACTTTCGGGGGATGTCTTACATTAGCCGACCCCCCTAAAATTCCCACTACGTCTTACTATCAGGGGTGTCTTACTATCGGGGAAACACGGTAGATTCATTTCTGCTATTTTCTGCACTGCAAAGCCACATTGCTCCAGTGTTAGCTTTCCTATGACCATTTTATAACATGCTCAAAGATGTTGTACCCGAGCCACTGAGGCCACCTCTTCAGATCATCCATAGCGCGTTGGATAGGACGCTTTGCTTTTTACATGCTGTTCGGAAGTGTTTCCTGGCTAACCGAGCTGCCATGTCATGTGGTGATGTAAGCTCATTCACAGTAGGACCTTTGGATAGTTCTTCTGATGGTCCGTTTAAAAAGTAAAACCTCAGTCTGCAAAGAATCGAGTTCTGTTCAGGACGACTGAGGATGCTGGACCTCTGCACTGCCTAATGAAAGACGCAGCAGTTCAGCCAATCAAGGCCAGCCTAACATGGATATCTACTTCTCAACAGCAATGACGTACTGCCCTCCAACCCTCTGAAAACTGCCCGTAACTTGCCTGCAATCAGTTGGTCTTTTCCTGGCCCTCCTCTTAGTCCCAGGCACCCTTATATAGAGAGTTTTGCTTTTGATCAGTTGTAGCTCCTGCAGCCACCTGCTTTATCGAAGCTTTTGCCAGTCCTGCCCTGACTTTTCCTGCTGGCCCCTCTTCCATACACACGCGCGCTCGTGCAGACTTGTACGTGCATGGAAAAATGCTTTGTTGAATGAGGTCCTGTGCTTGGTGAAAACGTCAAGCTCTGGCAGCAGAAGAGAGCATTTTAATAATACATTTGTTAGTGAATTGTGGTCGTGCACAGAAACGTAGAGCTCTCTTAAAAATACACTCTTCTCTTCACAGGAGGCTGCGGTAATGCTGAAGGAGAAAATCTCTATATTTGGAGATCTTAAGTGCAGAAGTCACAGAAACCTGCTGGCTCCTGGCAGGGATGGATCGGGCTCCAGGGCACCAGAACGTGGCACAGAAGAAAGCCTCTTACTAACAGGACCCCAGCAGGATTCCTAATTGGAAGCTAGAGCTGACTGTTTCCAAGTTTCTTTTCATAGCCCCAAACTTGTCAGGCAACCAAAAACTGTGGGGACTGATTATGTCTTAGTATTTTGCTTTTCAGGCACTTCAAAGCAGCTTGCACCCAGACACTGTAGTGATTTCTCTGTCCCCACAGGGCTCAGAGGCCATGGAAGGTGAAGTGACCTACCCAGGGTCACAAGGAGAGGCGGTGGGATTTGAACCCTGGCTCATAGCTGCTGCTCCTCCACTCATGACAAAGCCTGAATTACAAGAGGATAGATTTAAAATAGCAGAAAGTAGCAATCTATGTTGGTCAAGGACGATGTGTTACTTAGACCTGTGTACTGAAAAAATAATAATGCAACGCTGCCTACAAAACAATTAAAATAAAAAAAGAGACAGCATTAAAGATCTCTCTGCCTCCACCTCTTATAGTTCTGCAGCCTTCCTAGGCCACAGCCCTCCTTTTAATATTCTTTCTCTGCTTGTATCAGTGTGATTGATACCTGGAAGGGCTGCTGGGGATTAGCACCCCCACTGAAAACGAGAGCGGTGAAGAGACATTTTCAACACGAAGACCTCTACAGGAATTAAAGAAAGATCAGAGTGAAAACGGAGCATCTTAATAATTTTGCTGTTCTTATCTGCCAATTGCAATATGAAAGAAAGTTTTAGGACTGCTGCTTTTAACTGGGAATGTGGAAGATACCCCACCTGCTGCTGACAGGGTTTCCTCCACTCCAGCTTTAAAGAAGCTGATTGCAAGCCGCCCCCTTCACCCTAATATTTACTGTACCTAATGTAACTCACCTTGAGCTGCCAATGAAGAGATGGGAGCCAAACCCACAGAAACAGAGAAACGACGGCAGAAAAAGTCTGCCCAGCAAACGTATGGTAGTATCTGCTATGCCGTGAAGGTTACCGCCATGCTTATCAATTTCCCAGACTGTAAAAGTCAGGGCCCTTGTTGGTTTCTATTTTAATCCAATTCCCTGTTGTGCTTTGCTGTTGAAGCAGAGAGCAATGACGGACTTGCATCAACAGTATCAAGGCTTATTAGTTAAGAGTAGTAACCACCACACCAGCAAGTTACCCCCAGTTACCCCCATGCACTTTCTACATTTCCCATCCTCCAGCCTTTAGGGATCCACAGTGTTTAATCCCTGCCGCTTTGTCCAACTGCACATCCCCTTCAAACTGACTGGCGTAGGAGCCCATGCCAATAGCAAATCATTGCTTGGCTTCCCCGACTGCACCCCCTGCGACTTTCTTACTGCACTTTCATGCCAAATGCCCACAAATTGAGCAAACATGCCGAAATTTGCAATTCTGGAATAAGCAGGAGGATTTATTAAATTGCCAGCAGACATCAGGTCCGCTGGTCTGCCCTTTGCCCTGAAGTCCTGCTTTACTACCGGACTCATGAAAGGACCCCCTTGATGACCTGCCTCATGGGAAGAACTTCCCTGGTGACCCAGACCCTTAGCTTTAACACCACCACTGTGATCCATAGGTTAATGTTCTGAATATCCCATGACATAAACCTGTTCTCCTCCATTTTATCTCAGAATCATTCATCCCAGCTGAGCCATGCTCAACCCTCATAATCCCAAAACACACCGATAATGCTATCCGCATACGCCAACAAAGATCCAAATTGCTCCGGATGAAAGGTCCCACAACACAAAAAGCAATGAACCCAGTTTAAAATATTTCTCAGAACCTTCTTGAGCACATAGTGCTCCTTAATCGTCTTCCCCTTCTCCTACCCTCCAGTAGCTCTTCCTATTCGTCCTACACAAGCGTCTCAGGAGACCCTCCCAGAGCTCCGTCAATCTGAGTAAAGCCGGACACCCCATCTCCTGCCCTGGACCCTGTGCTTGAATCCCTCACAAGCCTACCTGGGACCTATCAAACAACAACAAAGAAGATGAACAGGATGAAGAACTGTGCCCCCTTCTCCTCTTCCCGGACTGTCCCGTCCCTATAGAAGGCTCACTCCCCACAGGATTCCCCTCAGAAGGCTCACCGACTGGCAACCTTGATCCGGTGTTAGCAATCTTACCATTATGCACCTCATGCTGACTTTCCGTATCGCCACCCCGGACCTCACCTCCGTGTGACAAATCAATTTCTCTCCATTCCTCTTGCCTTGATGTCCTAAGCTGTTCCTCTTTGCCATGAACTCCTCTCCTCATCTCCTGCATCAAAGAACCTGGAAGCTCCTCTCTTCCTTCGAATCTGAAAAAACAGAAGTAACACCCGCCCCATCCCCAAACCCTAATCAATCTGGACCCCCTTATTGAAGTTCTCATGGGGAACCTAGATCCTTCTAACCCAACACAAGAAACCCCCCCTCTTCCTGCATTTTCCCAAAGCTCAACAGGACCCATACCCCTTCACACTCACTGATTGGCTACCAATATGGTCTGTCCTACGACCCTCCATCCCTTCCCCACCCCCAAAACTACCTCTCCCCCAATCCAAAATCCCTGAGCCCCCCAACCCATAACTTCCCCCAACCAAATGACCTTGCCAACCTGGAGACGAGCCCCACCCATCCCCAGATCACCCCTGGAACTGATAACCTACCATACCTCCACACGTAGAGGGGCCCCCAAACACCAGCAAATGACTTGGGGAAGGCCCCCCCCCTGCTCCCCCTCCACAGATACCTAGCTCTTGCATCTAAAGGACTCCCTCTCCCCATCCAATATCTCCCTGAAAGGACACACCTGTCCCTCCTGACACCAAACCCTCCTCCCCTCCTCTAACCAGAGGCTCGAGGAAGGCTAAGCTCCACAACCTGGCTCTATGCTTCCCGCCTTGCTTTTGCTTCTACATCTGCCCCCCCTTCACTCCACAAATGACCTATTTCTTCCAACTCCTGCATCGCTGTACATAGCCCCTCCTCCAAAGCTCCTCTCCCAGTGTCAGCAACTACACTGCCCGATGTGATGGTCCTCGACCCTTTCTGGCCTGCCTCAACTGTTTCCCCCTTTCTCCCGATGCAACCACCACCTGCTGTTCCAAATCACCCCGGGACACCTCCAACTGCAAGAGCGCTCGATGCGTCGTTGCTCGCTCACTCCCTGCAAAGCAGACCCTTCCAAGGCAACGCTGCCACCCACCACTGCTACAATGCTCATGCTCACTCCCCTCTCCATTCACATAAACTGCAGGCCTGCCCGACTCATGGGGCACTGGCCCTCGTACACCACTGCCGTCTGGTGAAGAAACAGATGCGGCAGTCTCCTCTCCCTCCGATGGCGAAGCCATGACCACAACCTCCTGCCCAGCTCCAAACAAAAAACTCACCAGCCTCAACACCCCGAGAACACCACTACTCAACCGGACATCTCCAAAGCCACAACCGAACCACAGAATGACCACCAAACACCCAAATCCATGAAACTTCCTGGCTAGCTACCATGCATAGGAGTGAGGTAAGCAACTCCCAAACCCCCCACTCTTCCCTCCCAAACTACCCAGGGATAACAGGCCAATCAGAACTCCCCAGTCTGATTTAATCAGGATCCCCATGGTAACCCACTACTCTCACTCCCACCCCACCCCCCCCAGCGCCAAACAGGCGCACTGGAGGGAAACGTCGCCCCACCACCATGTTAAAGGGTGGTTATTCTGACAAGTAACTGTGTAAGAAAAAGTTCCTGACACGTGGAATATGCACACTGGAGCAGCTGCCGACTGGGGCCACTGTTGTGATCTCTTTTGAGGTTTTGAGGTCAGTCACCTTTAAATGCATACAGTGAGTAAGGAAGATGGAGGGGTCAATGATGCAGCCTGACAATAAATATCCCACTGCAGAATGCAGCCAGCAACTGCCGTCTCTGGAATTTGGAAAAATTGGGATATTCACAATGCAGTTCCCTTTAGCAAGGATTCTAGCTGAAGAAGACAAGGAGCATTCCTACAACAAAGCCATATGAAGCCAACAGATACATTATCTGCCCTCTGTCAGCCGTCAGGATGGTACATTCTTAAAAGATGAATGCAGTTCTGGTAGGGGCTATGTGAAGGGGGGAGGGGGTCTGTCCCAGTCAATTTCTCATCCATCTTATTTTTCTTACTCTTAAAAGACTTGCCTCAATACAACTGGATTTCAGCCAACAAAGCTATGTAATGGAAACCACATTCCTTCTGCGTTACTCAACCAGGCGGCTACACATTCTGGTCCAGTACTTTGCTGGACTCACAGTGACCAGCAGCACATCCAGGCTTTTTCAGGCTTAAAAGAAGATAATTGCATGGGAATCACTTCATCGAACGAGACCTCTGCTCAGGAAAGTAAAATAAACCTGACCTTTCAGGCTGCCTGGGACTTCTGCTGTCCCAGTGATGAGATGGAATTTGATCTGCTCCTTTGGCATTTATTCTTGGCTGCTCTTCCCAGTAAACACAGAGTCGCCGAGTCTACTAGAAGTTGGATTCCCTACCTCTACAGCAGGGATGAACATTGACTTTAATATACAGAGAGACTACTCTTCATCCTAAGGGCCGGGTTTACTAAGGCTTTTCTGCCCTGCTGTCTCTATGTTTAGTAAATGAGGCCCTTCGTTAACGTTGTCAAAAATAATAGTTTTATCCTGCACTATAGAAAGAAATGTTAAAAAATAATTTTTTAAACATTTATGGCCAATGTAGATTTCTGGAATAAAAGGTGAATAGTGGCTTGGAAGAACTCTCATCACCAGGGGACAAGCATGGGAGCCTCCCACAGGATATCCACCTTGTGTGCATCTCCTTGAGAGCTGGAAAAGAGGAGAGGTCATCATGTAAAACCCAACTCCCTCCCCTCACCTTTGAGGGCAGTTGGCGTCACCCATCAAAGCCAGTAAGTGAGTTTTCAAGCTCTGGGACTCGGAAGTGGGGCGGGACTCCGTATTTACCTTAGCAGTAAAACCCAGTCCTTACTGATCTTAGGAATCCCTGCTTGGGTTATTAAAAGCGGGAAGGAGAGATTGAGCTAATGGAAGCCAGAGGAGGTGATCCAGCATTGACGTCACACGCTGCACACGCAGAAAACCCCCTTCTTTCCTCCCAGAGTGAGACCTAGTTCTGGACACTCCAAACACTCTGACCTATTAATCTCCATCATTCTACCTCACAAGGAAGCCAGACTAAAATGGCAGAAGACCACCAGGCCCCTTCCCATCTCCATTTTCTTTACCTGCTGTTATACTGCAGAGGGCTAGGGCTGATCTGTCACGTTGCAGTGCAGAAAACACAACCCTTGCAGTCTCTTATTGTGAAATGTGCAGTGTCTGTGTCAGCGGATTATCCACTGCATTACAGCCGAGTGGAAATCACTTTGCAAAGCTTGTGGCTCTGCACCATGAAACAAAGGATAGAAATGGTGTTTGCTTGTGCAGAACATTAGGATTTTATGGAAGAGCATGTTTTTATTTTTAAATGGGCCTTGTATTACCTTCTGCTGGGTTCATTTGCTGCTTCTTTTGTAGAGTCTCAGGATCCAAATGGCATCGGAGGCCAGTGCCATGTGGCAAACTATTGCCGAGGTATCAAAGCAAGTCTGACTTCTTCAATCCAAATCTTCTTGGCACAGAGGAGACGTGTAGCTAATATTTATTTTGTCCTTTTCCTTCCAGCTCAGACGGAACCAGGGCTGGGATTCTGGTGCCATGAGCCTTCATTCACAGTCGTCTGAAGATTATTCCTCTATTTGAATGGACCCCCACTCTCCCCCTATTCCCAGCCCCAGCTCAACCTAAGGTGGAGAAGACATGACCTGGCAATTGGAGTGGGGACTTCTGGCAGCCTTTGATTTTACTAACAAAAGATCTCACACTGCAACACAATCTATTCCTAAGGTTAGCTCCATGCACAGACTTTGCTTGAAACCGACCTCCTAAACAGGACACCAAAACTGCACCTGCCTGTGATTTTAGTCATTTAGAAAGGTTGAGCTTGAAGAAAACATTGCCAGGATGCTAATGACCTCTGCTGCTTACCACAGTGGTAGCAAACTTTTCCAAAATTGCAGTTTGCCTATTTCTTAGGTCTCTTGATGCACTTTTGCTTCTTATTCCTAGGTCTCCTTTCCTGACAGTTTACAAACTCCCCATATTGGGACTGGGTCTCAGGTACTTTTTACCCAGAGGCTTTGCACCAATCCTTCAAGTGAACGAGTCCATTTTACTTTCGGTTTGAAATATGCCATGGGTACGGAGTAAATGCAAGCCCATGGGTACAAAGCAGGCGCCACGGGTACATAGTGTATGTGGTCCCGTGGTTACAAAGCAGATTCCACAGAGAAGAGTACATGCATTCCCATGGGTACACAGCAGGTACATATTATTATATAAGTGCCTGATAATCAGTAATATGAAGATATAGGAACATGGATTAAGCACATCTATTCTGTATATACAGAACTCAATAGTTCTGCTACTAAAATAATTCTAGCACTCATACAGCTGACACTTTTCTTACTGAAAATGTATTTAGCTAGAGGTCAATTTTCAAAATTAATCTAACCACTTAGGTTCTGTCAAGGCTGGTGCTAGCTTTTTTGCTGCCCTGTGCGAATTACTGTGCTGCCCACCCCCGATTCATTCAATCCTCCGATGCCATCTGGATCCTGGGCTCATGGAAGAAAAAAAAAAAAGCCCAGCTCCCTCCAGCAATCTTATTTTTAAAATCTGACACCGTCCCCCAAAGGGAACCTATCGTCAAGGAAAGGGTATGAGGTACCCTAACCACACACACTCACCCTCTACAGATGCACACCCACAATTCAATTATGCATTTAAGATTTTACATTTAAAAAGCATATTCAAAAGTACAGACTTCTGAGGCAAAATATCACTTACAACATGTATATTTTATTTACATACACTCCTGTGGTGTGAACCAGAAAACACCGCAAAAAAGACACTTGGAACTCCTATGGAATTAGACTTTTTGTAATGCGTGTCGGCCCTCAGAAAGCCATGAATAAATGGAATTACTATTACAATATAGTAAACCTCCCATACTAAAACAACCTTAACTGCCAGCACTCAAACAGTAACAACCTTATCTATGAAAAGGCAACACTGCACCTATTACACCAGGCCCTAGAACACCAATACACTTCCTATTAGGAAAACCGAACAAATCAAATAAATTATACAGTAGCAGAATACCTCACTTCAGTCACACATGGAGAGCACAAACAGACCCTGACCAAATACAGACTAGAAAGTATAAACAGAAACATGCAGAGAAGAACTGAACTGGAACCCACAACAAGCCAGCCTCTGTACGCAGAGCAGCAATGGAAAAACAGAAACATTACATTCTTCATAAAACATTAAAAAATAAAATCAAGAAAACATCAATCATAAAAAGAGTAAATATTTCAAAATCAGTTAAATATCCAAAATTTCCCAAACACCAATAAAATATTTCATAACATCTGATGAATAAAAAAATCCAATAATTAAAATGTTCTAATATGTCCCAAAAAAAACAATGAAATATTCAAAACAGCACAAAGATCAAATTACACCCAATAATTAAAACTAATAAGGCTTAAAGCATTTTCTGCTCTCCATAGCTGGGATCTTTTGATTTCCAGTCACTGACATTGCATTTTTGCTGCCCTGTGCGAAAATTTGCTGTGCTGTCCCCTCCCCTCTGTTTGTTTTGTTTTTTTTAAACACAAAAAAGTTTTGTTGTTTTCCCCAATAACTAAAACACAATGCATCTGAAAAAGTGGACTATCCTTGAAAGCTCGTGCTTTAACAAATTGGTAGGTCTATAAGGTGCCACTCAACTCCTGTCATTTTCAACACACAACAGAAACTGTCGGCCTCAGGCAATATCCCAATCCCCCTTCTGCCACTGAAAAAAGCCCTGCTCCCTCCGGCAACTGAAACTGTGAAAAGTAACACCTCCCCCAAAACCTATTTTGCCCCATCCACAGGTCTAAAATGTGTACATTGTGCAGGAATGATCCCCACCTACCGGTACATAAAATGGATGCCAGCTGGGCCCTGTAGCCGGCACCAGTTTGTTGTACAGAAAAGCAGGCACCAGTACTGAGTACACAATAATGGACCACGTGATGCTGAACGCCAATGTTACTGAGCCTTTGACAAAACCCTCATTCAGGAGCAAATGTCCACGCGCTGTGCCGTGTTTGACAATATTCACTTATAAGGATATGGGATCTGTAACCAAATAGAAAGTGAACTGCTCACCACAACGTTTTTGTAATCATCGGGTCTGTCAACAATATGGAGTTGTTTTTAAAGGAGATTCAACCTTATTTTTTCTTTTTTAACACTTTTTGAAAATATTATAACACTTTTGAATCATGTAGATTAAAGACAATTTCAACGCTTGTAACCACAGAAAAAAGGGGACACTTATCGTTATGATGTTCTGCAGCGGCACAAAACTGAAATGCCCTGCCAGGAACGCCCGACTGTATGAGGCAACATTGACTTTAAATGCTCTCTCTGAAACGCCCGACACTGCGCGTGTTTCGTAGAAAAATTTTGTCAGGGGCTTGGGCTTTGATGTCACTATAAAAATAAAAATTGTAATTAAACCATATAATGAAACATTCTGTAAAGTCCATATTTAAATAACATAAGTGTCCCTCTGTGAATGAAACTCTTTTCAGCGCCGAGCTTGAACAAGACGAATCTCCTTCAAAAAAACTCAATGTTGTTGACAAACCCGATGATTACCAAAACGTTGTGGTGAGCAGTTCACTTTCTATTTGGTTACAGATCCCATATCCTTATAAGTGAATATTGTCAAACACGGCACAGCGCGTGGACATTTGCTCCTGAATGAGGGTTTTGTCAAAGGCTCAGTAACATTGGCGTTCAGCATCACGTGGTCTATTATTGTGTAGACTTGGTTACATTGATACCACGGTTCATATCCAGTTTGTTTGTTCCAGTATTGAGTTCGGCAGGGCTGGCAGCACCCAAGGAGAAATCGTAGCACAAGCTCCCATTTTTCTGCTGCTGCTGCTGACCGCACTGGCCTCTGCATTTTCCCGCTGCTGCTGGGATGGGGGTCCACTGGTGGCTACATAGGCCTCTCGCTGCTCCCTGCCCTGGGCTCCCTTCCAGATTCACAGGCCGCCACCCTCCCCAGAGTGACGCCCTGTGCAATTGCATAAATTTGCACAATCAGTGGCGCCAGGCCTGTTTTCATTTTATTTTGCTTGCAAGTAGCAACCTCTGCCCAAATCTGAAACTCGTAGTCAGAGGTGAAGTAAAAGCTCATGCTTTATGTGCACAAAACATAACTTTACTGCACCTCTGACAAGCAATTAAATTTCAAGCATTAAAAACAAAAATTGCGGCAAGCCTTCAATGCTTTACCAAACTTCTTTTGCCTTCATTAGCATTGAATTTGCCTGCAATTGTGCACCGTTTTTCATGCGCAATACTCCTTGCTGCGTCAGCATGTGCAGTTGGCCTAGTGCACCTTATGACATCGGTCCCTGAAGAGGTGCAAGACTGCAGCTCAAATATATCTTACTAACCAGCCCTGCAGGAACTTGTCCATGTCCTTCCCTGGCTTCAGTTTGAAGGCGGAGGGTCTCTGACCCTCGAAGTGCTCTCCAGACCCAGTACCTGTTCGGTTGCTATTGGAATGAAGAAAAGCAAAGAAGCTCGGGACATCTTTTTCTTTCTTTATTAGAGAACAGTGCAAAATGTGCAAACCATAGCAGAAAACAAACACTCAACAAAGTTTACATTGCAGAGTGGCAAAATGCAGTCTGCTTACAAAATCTCAGAGCTGAAAATGAATCTTGGTGCAGGAGATTTCCCACTTGCCTTCTTAGTTCTGACTTTCCCATCCAAAAAGCCACTCCGTGCGCAAGGATGCCAGCCCTATAGCTTTCGGGAGCCCTCGGCATTTGCCATCAAGGCTGCAGGGACAAGAGAGCCGTACAACTCACTTACAGTCACTTTAGAATAGATTTCACAGTCCTAAGCCACCATTCTGTCCAGCAGGGCCCATAGGTTGAAGCCCACCGACTCAGCAGCTTTTCACTCATTCTGCTTTCACTTTCTTGGAACTGTGCCTATGCCTCAGACACTCACAGCAGTGAAACGGGAATCGCTGCCATTTCAATGGATTTAGACTTTAAATGGTGCCGTCACTGCTGGCCAATAACATGGCGCTGTCCATGATGGTGGCGTCTTACCCCAGGTCCCTGCATAGAATCTTTTAACAATAAATTTTGCTCGATTCCGCAGCTCATGCAGTTATAGGATGAGCACCCAGTTTATTTATTTACCAAATGTGTGTACAGCTAATCCACCAATCTCAGCTGATAAGAACGGACAAACATAATAAAAAGCACCAAGACAGAAAACATGCACAACTGAAACCAACACAATAAATCTAAAACAAATAAATACAGCACGGAGGAGGAAATAAGGGATAACATGGGATGCAGCACAAAGGATTACATAATATAGAGGTGTTCAGCCAGAAAGTAACACCGTTTATTGCTCGCTGCCTGAACAGCTCGTGGAAATCACTACAGGAGTTCTGAACTTTTTCTACAGGAAAATAAATAAAATAATGTACTGGCTTGAAACTAAGCATTAGAATAGCTCACACACTTCCCCCCCCCCCCCCCCCCCAAAAAAAAGACATTTTAAAGACTGGGCTTCCTTGATCTGTCCGCATGTGACTGCGGGTTTAACTCTTTCAGCTGTAATGGATCAGGAAGGTAAATTGATAAAGTCCACTAAATCAGCCCACAGGTACAATATATATATATATAGACAGCCCAACAGTACACAGACTGGAGAAAAATGAACTGTCAGAAACAACATATTGCATTCACCATTAGCTTAATGTGCTTGAGAAGTGAATTTGTAATAGCCACAGGGCCATGAAGCAGTTATACTAATAGAAGCAAAATGTTATATGGCTGTAAAGGTAGAGTTTTGTAGACGTTATCAGAAAGCATCACCTAGAAAAAATAAACACAGATACACAGAAAGACAATTCATCCTCTCTTAATAGGAATTTGGATTTTCCCAGCACTGGGGATAAGGACAAGAATGCAGCCGGGAAATCGAGATCAGCACTTTAACAAAGTCTGTAAGTGGCCTTCAACCGAGGCGCTGCCACGGTGCCTTACTGGAAGCTGCCTAGCGCTCCCGAAGGGGCTACTTCCTATGCAAAGCTGGCACCGGCGACTCGACGAGTGGGATGGCAAAGGTAGCTCTGAGGTAGCCAGCAGCAGGAAACTTTGTGCTGCACCAAGTATTGTGGAGCCCTAACAGGGCTAATCAGGCCCCAGAGCTTTGAATGTGTTGATTTATCACCAGCCATGAAGGAAGAGGGCACCATGCCTGCTTCCAACCAACCTTCACCGTCTTTAGAGCTTAGGGCTTCCAATCAAGCCCTGAGAGTCAGAACTGCTCACTCTGCCTCCGACAAACCCAGCAACTCTGTCCTGGCCACCTTAACGGAGGCATTAGTTCAATTTCCACACTCATCAGAGGGTTCTCTCTTCAAACTGGGTTTTGTAAATCCTAGTTATGAATGAGTGTTACATTTACTGCTGCTATTGACTGCATAATATTTTTAAAGGAAAAATGCAAAAATAGGAGCTTTGTTCAGAACATTTCTGGACTTGGCTACTGCAGCTGCCTTGCTTATTTCTTTCTGCATTCGCTTCCATGACAAACTGGGAGCAAGCCATGAAGACCACGAGACACAGGCAAGACAGAGACTAGGAAAGGGCTGGATGAGCCCCAGTCTAAGCTGCCGAATCCGCAGAGTTATTGTGAGGCCAAAACTTCTGAGGTCAGCAACAACCACCAGCACTGGAAGGGAGTCAATAAAAAGCTGTGAGAAATCCCTTCCCTATGTCTGCATAATGCTGGATGCGGCACTAGGAGGGGTTGGAAGGAGAGTGGGAGATCATCCACTGGCCTAGAGCCGGATTAAAGAGGACATTCTCAAGTCTATGAGCACTGACGAGGTTTCCATAAAGACTGATTAGTGTCCTCTTGGGGGATGTGAGGGATACGGTCATGGGTGCAATAACAGTAGAGAGGCTGTGGCACCTTATAAACTAAGAGCAGCAGAAGCTGAGCTGATAAACCTCAGTGCCTACTGTGAAGACTCTCCATTAGAGCTCAAACCAATCGGAAGCTTATTTGAATCAATTTATAACTCCTATATACATGGCTGCCACTGAACAATTTGGGTTCATTAATAACCTTTCCGGAGAGAGAAAACGTTGGCTGCTTTTTTTCTTTCAATTGCTACATTCTGTATTCATCTTCCTTGATGGGGTTGATACAGTTCAGGAGACATTTTAACTATGGGAAAGGTTGCACATTGTTTCAACAAATAACCCACTTGCTATAAGCTCTAATGCTTACCCACATGATGACATCCCAGAGGAGTAAAGTGGAACAGGAGGCAGGGCTTTGTGGATTACTGAAAGACCTTGAACTGTACCTACCGATCTTCGACAGTCAGTACAGACTGTGCAAGCCGCTGACGGAGCCACGACCTGTAAAAATAGATCACGGCGCGTCCACATGGCTCTGCTCTTCCACCTGCATAACTCAAGGCTGAACTTCTCTGGCACTGATAATATGAGTGTAACTATCAAATAGCTATTTCTTTTTTTTCAGACCTTCATTTCCATCTTTTATTCATTAAAAGCAAGGACAATGAAACACTAGTTGAAATAACACTGCAGTTTCCCTGCTTTTTTGGATGAGCAAATGATCAACCAGCTCAACAATACAAGGTGCCCTGTGGAGCAGAGTGGCCAATTCTCTCTCACCGTAAAAAAAAAAAAAAAAAAATGTATTTCAGGGAAGGCCCATCCTACACAATGCTGCTTGTCTTAGCTCAGAATGGACTCATTCATTAGTACTTGATCTGTACTGGAAACATGTAATTTGTTATTGGTCACTGACATAGCATATGTGAAGAGCTAAGGCAGTATTTTAATGTCTTACGACCTGTATGAAAAAGGTACTTGATGTAAAAGTCTACTCGCTTTATGCCTGATTAAACCTTGGCCATAGGCCCATGTCTGTGCCAGTAAATAACAACACTGACCAGGGTGATTGGTCAATTAAGTCTTTTCTGGCATTTCTCTTCCTAGGAGGAAAATGCGAGACTGCAGCAAAGACCTGAACAGGTCAGCGACCTCTGACCTATAGAGAACACCTCCAGGATGTGCTGTACAATCACAGACAAGTAATGGTGACAGCACAGCTTTTTACAGGCGCTTCTGAGCTGCACAAAAAAGTTAAACTAATTAATCCAGCTCCTCCTACAATAGCTATCAGGAATTCAGTTTTTAAACAAACTAGACTTTGTAGCGTACTTATTATGCACCAGTGAAGTCCACAGTAAGGTATATGACTGTGGCTATTATGATATTAGAATAAACCACATCTTATGCCTTATCAAGGGTCACAAACTGAGATTCAAATTCTAAACCTTGGTGTTGCAGCTGGAATAATACAAAAAAATCCCCCCAAAATACTGGTTGAATGAAAGCCACTGAAATAAAACACTGAAAACTACTGTCAAGGTACCCACATACTTACTTGCATTTATGTATTTTATTTAGATTCAGCTTTTCCAAAATAACTAGCTCAAAGCAAAGCCCATAATAGGATATACAGATGACTTCAGCTGGTAGTATTGCTCTCCTGTGAGCAAAATATCTGTCCAAAAGCACAGTGGGCAATGTGACCCTATAGTAACTGATCCCTCATGCTTAACAAAGAAAGTAATTAACATCTGTGAAGCCCAACAAAATTAACACATGGAGTAACTTCAGGTGAAGCTAGATACTAAAATGATTGTTTTATTTCATATACTGTAGCCTCTTCTAACTACACTCCTATGATAACACACTTTCTGCTCTAAGCAACGGTATTTAGAAATGATGAAGAACTTAGCTTAGACCCACACTTGTATTGCTTAGTAAAAAATACTTAAAATTATATTTTCAAAGCCCACAGCAGATAAAATCGAAATTCATCAGGAAAGTTGCTTTGTGTTAGAGGGTGACTGCACATGAAAGAAACAACATGAACGGACCAAGGAAGACATTCAGCTCTACTGATGGGGGAATAATACCTCAGCATGTGGTTGGTTTGGCACAGAAGACAGTAAGGCATATTGTGAAAGCTGAAGCTGGTCATGGGGCACCCACCTGACAGGTGGGGAATCCAGCGTGGAAAGGCAGACCTGTAGAACTAGAAAGGGGAAGTCAGGAAATCTGAGCTTTCTTCCAACAGGCAAGATCTCAAAATCGGTGTCTTACACTGCATTCCTACTAGATTAGGACAGGGTTTCCTAACTCTTTCCTGCGAGGCCCACCTAACCAGTCAGGTTTTCAGGATATCCATATGAACTTGCACATGACAGATTCCTATATATTGGAGACCCAAGATATGTACATCTCTCATGCACATTCATTCTGGCAATCCTGCAAATCTGACTGATTAGCTGAGCCTCCAGGGGAGGGATTAGGAATCATCCTCATTGTCTAGATAGATAATAGCAATTTTCTCCTCATCAGAAAGCACTGATCTTTGGTCCACCATTCTTTGCAGCTGCACTGTTTTATCAAACATAGACATATCAATTATTTGCTGGCTACAGGTCTGGATATTTTCACCGTGAGAGTCAGAGAAAACACTGATACTTGCTTCTT
Organism: Rhinatrema bivittatum; assembly: GCF_901001135.1. Taxonomy (NCBI): domain Eukaryota; kingdom Metazoa; phylum Chordata; class Amphibia; order Gymnophiona; family Rhinatrematidae; genus Rhinatrema; species Rhinatrema bivittatum. The sequence continues at coordinate 76,789,087 of NC_042627.1, read as the reverse complement.
TGCCTTTTTCACGTCCATCATCCTTCTGATCACTTCCATATACATTCTGTACCCAACTGACTTCAGGCTCCTTAACAGACTTCCTACTGGAAAAGATCATTGAATGTTCTTGGACGCCAGCTGCACCAGGTGATTCTGTTGGGAGTTTAGTTATATCCATTTGAAAAGTGAAAGAATTTTCATTTGGACCTAATTTAATATGCCTGATAGATCTGTTGCCATCTGTAGACTCTTCAAAATGAGAAAGATCTCTTGTATCATGTGATCCCTGTGCTTCAGAAACAGGTCCTTCAAATATGATTTCCGCAGACTGAAATTCCTTTGGACCTAATTTAATATGCTCAATAGATCTGGTGATGTCTGGAGACTCTTCAGATGGAGAATGATCCCCTTTATCATTAGAACCTAGAATTTCTGAAATAGGTCCTTCAAATATGATTTCAGGGGAATGAAATTCTTTTGCATTTAATTTAATATGTCTGATAGACCTGGTGATGTCTGGAGACTCTTCAGATGGAGAATGATCCCCTTTATCATTAGAACCTAGAATTTCTGAAATAGGTCCTTCAAATATGATTTCAGGGGAATGAAATCCTTTACTATTTAATTTAATATGTCTGATAGATCTGTTGCCATCAGTAGACTCTTCAAGCTGAGAAACATCTCTTGTATCGCATGATCCCTGTGTTTCAGAAATAGGTCCTTCAAATATGATTTCAGGGGAATGAAATTCTTTTGCATTTAATTTAATATGTCTGATAGATATGTTGCTATCTGGAAACTCTTCAGATGGAGAATGATCCCCTTTATCATTAGAACCTAGAATTTCTGAAATAGGTCCTTCAAATATGATTTCAGCAGACTGAAATTCCTTTGGACCTAATTTAATATGCTCAATAGATCTGATGATGTCTGGAGACTCTTCAGATGGAGAATGATCCTCTTTATCATTAGATCTTAGGATTTCTGAAATAGGTCCTTCAAATATGATTTCAGGGGAATGAAATTCTTTTGCATTTAATTTAATATGTCTGATAGATATGTTGCTTTCTGGAGACTCTTCAAGCTGAGAAAGATCTCCTGTATCACGTGATCCCTGTGTTTCAGAAATAGGTCCTTCAAATATGATTTCCGCAGACTGAAATTCCTTTGGACCTAATTTAATATGCTCAATAGATCTGGTGATGTCTGGAGACTCTTCAGATGGAGAATGATCCTCTTTATCATTAGATCTTAGGATTTCTGAAATAGGTCCTTCAAATATGATTTCAGGGGAATTAAATCCTTTACTATTTAATGTAATGTGTCTGATAGATCTGTTGCCATCTGTAGACTCTTCAGACTGAGAAAGATCTTCTGCATCATTAGACTGTAATGTTTCAGAAATAGGTCCTTCAAATATAATTTCAGAGGATTGAAACTCCTTTTGATCTAATTTAATATGCTCAATAGATCTGGTGATGTCTGGAAACTCTTTGGATGGAGAATGATCCTCTTTATCATTAGATCTTAGGCTTTCTGAAATAGGTCCTTCAAATATGATTTCAGGGGAATTAAATTCTTTTGCATTTGATTTGATATCTATAGACTCTTTAGACAGAGAATGGTCCCCTGTAGCACTAGACCCTGAGATTTCAGAAACAGGTTCTTCAAATATGATTTCAGGGGAATGAAATTCTTTTTCATTTAATTTAATATGTCTGATAGATCTATTGCTATCTGGAGATTCTTCAAACTGAGAAAGATCTGTATCACTAAACTGTAACATTTCAGAAACAGGTTCTTCAAAAATTATCTCCTTGGGGCTCTGAATGTCTTTAGGACTTAGTTTCAAATGATCTGCCAAGTCTTCTGTTTGTGGAAGGTTTTCTACACCACTAAGTTGCAGGTGTTCAGAAATGGGGTCTTCCTGGATAATCTGCTGATGGGTATGAATTTGCTTTGAGCCTAATTTAATGTGCCTTATAGATCTATTGACATTTGTTGAGCCTTCTGTATCACTAGCTCCTGGCATTTCAGAAATGGGCCCCTCAAATATGATCTGTTCAGTAGTATGAAATTCGGTTGGACCAATTCTAATATGACATCTAGATGTGCTGGCATCTGATGAGCCTTCTGTCTGTGAAAGGTCTGCAGTACTACCAATGCCCAGTGTTTGAGAGATGGGCCCTTGCAATAAGACCTCTTCAGTAATATGAATTTCTTTTGGACCCAGTTTAATGTGTTTCACAGATCGGTTAATATCAGTAAAACTTTCAATGGGAGAACGTTCCCCTGCAGCACTTGCCTCTAGCAATTCTGAAATGGGTCCTTCAAATAAGATTTGCTCACTAGTCTGAGCCTCTCTTGGACCTAATTTAATATGCCTTACAAATCTGTGAATGTCTGTTGATATCTCTGCCGTAGAACGCTCTCCTGTGGGGCTGCCATCTTCTTCAGAAATAGTAGGTTGATGAATTACTTGTTCCGCTGTGTAGCATTCCACTCCATCACTGCCTTTCAGTGTGGAAGAGCTATAAAATTCTTGGCCCATCCAAGGCATGGACTGATTATTGAAAGAAGATGTCTCTATTTCTGTGTCCTTTCCACTTGTCACCTTGCTTTCAACCTGCTGGTGTTTAAGGTTCTCAGAAACCTCACCATGTAGAGATTGCACAGATGGCGTCTCACTCATGCTGCCTTCAATGTGTTGCAATAGATCTCTGTTATCTGTGTCAAGCATTTGTGATACATTGATTTCGGCAACAATAGTCACCCTACCACTATCGGATGTTTGTTCAACTTTCTTAATGTCCACTGCCAACTTATCAGAATCTGCTTGCCCATTGCTAGTTAACACGGACAGTTCTTCTCTAAGGCTTTCAGGAAGACTTCCTTGCAACTGCTCTAATGCACCCTTCAGTTGATGCTTAGGATCCTTAGTTTCCTGCGACAGAAGTTCCACGAATGATGTCTGGAAATCATGTGGTATTTTAATTTCTCTCTCAGTCACAACAGCTTCTGTGTGAGATGTTTCTTCTTTGGGCTGTTCCTCTTTGGATGCGTATGTACTTGTGATGCCCCCTGTGCTCTGACTTACAATTTCTGATTGACCCGGGCCATCGTACCCATGCAAGCCACTAATGGTCCTCTTACTCCGGGTGCTCTGGGAACATTCATCTTGCCAGGAATACTTAATTGTCGACTCTTCTTCTATGTGGATTTGTCCATATATTGAATCATCTTCTTGATCATGGACTAAAGGAAAGTCGTCAGGAGTAGATACGATATAGTTCACCTCTTCACTTGTGTCATCTTCCTCGGTTACCTCTTGTACATTTCTCGTGCCTTCACCGGGTAGCGTTTTCCCTCTCAGTTCTTCAGCTGTCAGTGAATCTCGCAAGGCTTCCCCTGAGACATCACCACCATAATTGCATTCCACATCTGGACAGGCATCATCTACTTCTTCTACGTGGAATGGTGTGGAAAATTCACTTTTCTCATCCATTACAGATCCCAGTGGCTCCTCCACAATCTCAACATTAACTGACATTGTTCCCATAGCATGCTTTCCTTTCAGGCCGGCATGAATGATACTTTCTATCAAATCTTCTGCTGCTGTTCCTTTTAAATCTTCTGGGATCATTCTTTTAACATCCCTATTTATCAAAGCTTCTAGATCGGCTTTATCAGCGAGGTCTGCATCCCCATCTGTGGCAGACTGTAATGTTATCTCCGCTTTCTCCGCGCCATCAGAAGTGTGTTCTTTGCTTTCAACATATGTCATTTTCTGATCTCCAGTCCTTTCCCAGTTCCCAGGTTGCCCAAAAGGTTTAAAAATATCAGCAGGGGTTATATTTTCTCCAAGTCTTTCCTTCCAAGAAGTCTCCTTCTCCGATCTGTACGATGTTCCACCCCCCTTTGTTTGCCTTCCTTGACCCTGCACCTCGGTGAATTCAGTAGGTTTAGTGGCGTCCTCGCTGGCATCGGTTCCTAGAGAAGCTTTAGGATGGAATTCGCTGAATCTTGTTCCCTCTCTGCTGTTCTTCTGCAACACCTGTTCTCCAAAGATAACTGGTATTTCATACCCAAGCCCTTTCTGAGTCTTTTCTTCCACAGTAAAAGTTTCATTCCCTTTGGCCGATTCATAGTTTTTAATTTTTTCCTCCGGTGCAACATACGTCTGTCCAGCTGCTTCATTTTCCATATCCTGCCCTGTCAATGTAGCCTCTCTCTCTGTTCTTGACAGTTCTTCCTCCTTATTCTTCTCCCCCCATATAACTGACTCTGTTTGTTTCACTCCTTTGGCTTCTTTTTTTGTTTCTTCTGGTATAAAGCTGTTTCCCTCTGTAGTTAGTATCTCAGAAACATTTCTTTTTTCTTTAGCAGTTTCAGTCTTTTCTTCCAGAGTTCTCGCTCTCTTGTTCTCCTTTGCTTTATCTTCCATCATCTTTCCGCCTAGATTGCCTGACACATCTTCTTTGGCCTTTCGGTTTAATATAACATCTCTCCCCTCCTCACTCTGCTTATATCTTCTTCCTAGAAAATCAGATTTCGGTTCTTTTGATTCTGTATCATGCAAGGCATCACTGCCATGGTCTCTGTCCAAGACTTGAATGTGGACAGGAGGCTTTTTTGCCAGAAATGATGAAGCACTGGTGATCGTTTCTCTCTCTCGTCTTTCAGGAAATATCTTTTGCTGCATTCCAGAGCTCCTTGCAAAGTCATACCTTGGAGACATTGTTCCAAACCCTGGATGGACTCTTGCAGCTCGTTCATAAGAGGATTCCTCTCTGACCGTGACTGCAGGAGGACGATAGCTTGAGTTGGACACATCCTTCCTGAAAACTCTTCCAGTGTCTGTTGTTGGCAGCCCAGAATGCATTACCAGATTTAAGAAAGGTGCCGAGCTGCTGGGTCCTTTAGGTCTTGCATCGACACTGGTTCTGATGATAGGAAAGGTCACCTTTTCATTTTCCCTTTGATGTGCGGAGTACTTGGTGCTCTGGTCAGAGGCGAAAATTCCGACACCTGCAGAAAATGCATCAGAAAAACAAAGGAAGCCATTTAGTTTTTAGATCAAATTAATTTCAGTCCATACAGCCAGGGATCATAGAATGCCCACAGCTCTTTAACAGTCCAATGTAGTGCTCTGAAGTGACTTTATACTTTAAACATGGCATGCAATCGTAACAGAAACATTTTGTTTTTTTAAACAAATTTCAGGTATAAAAGATCATCATAGCTTAATCCTTGGCTTGTACATGCACACAGCATCTTACACAGCCCCAGCTTGCTATGCGAGCGAGATCAGAGCCATGCAAAAAACCCAGGGCTGTTACGTTCGCATTCTTTGCACATCGGTCGTTGCACTTATTTGCCAGAGTCTTTAAGCTCTTATTTTTTTGTTTTTCAGAGACCATTAGGTTAACGTCTTGGATTTCCGCACCGACAATGCACCCAAAGCTGAAAGGTAACGCTGGTACCTGGTGGGATTTCTCTTCCACGCCGCTCAGTCCATATGATCCTTTCCTCATTGCTCTCCCCCTCCAGTAAGGCCCTGTCACAAAATAAAGGACAATTTTAAAGTAATACGCAGGAGGCCTATCTGAAATCAGCAGCCTGTGACAGGAAATCATACCAGCGATCATTACTTTATGCTTTCTGTGAATATGTTGAGAAGAGCCCATTTGCTATATTTCTGTACTGCCTCCTCTTCCTAACTACATCTTAGTGAAACCATGGAAGGATCTTCAAGCCTGAGCAGTGGCTGATTCAAAGAAATCTTTATAACAGAAGTTCCCAGAATTCAGCTCCATAGTGACGATAATAAATTCAGAAAAATGGTTTGCCTAAGTGACCTCTAGTGATCTGCTACTTCTATTCAGCTTAACCACCGCAAATACTTTATTCTGATGGATACACGTTTCTAGGTGACGTGTGAACAGCAGAGCTGTGGACGTGAGGGCCTCCGCATGGCTCGGTGCTGTGCCCTGCCCTGCGGAGGCCCGATCTGCCTCTCCCCATGTCAGGTGGGGCTGGCGATGCTGCAGAGGCTGCTTCTGAGGGTAGGACGCCCCGGCCATCATGCAGCGGCAACACCTAGTGGCTGGATTCGGGGCCTGGAGGAAGCTGCGTTGTGTGGTTCCTGGCCCAGGTTTGTCATTGCAATGACTGGGCTAGGTGAGTTGGGAGGGGGGGATAGAAAATAAGGAGAACATTTCCAGGTAGTTGTGAATGAAGCCTCAGGGCTCCAAATCCCGAATGAGCTGGATACTCGGAGGAGAAGGAAACCGCTGGGTCAATAAAAGCCATGGGCCCAAGTCACCCAAATTCTCTGTGGCATCTGGAGGGCCCAGAGTGGAAAAGCTCTGAATAGCAGCTGTTGAGGAGGGATTCTATGAACATAGTTTGTTTTCCAGGATGTAACAAATATTTGGAACAGGAGGAGCCATCACTTGCCCGCTCACCCAAATGCAGATACCCCTCATCCTACTGCTGCCTTTTATTCGCTCCCGGCAGCACTCAGATCCAAGTACCCTTAGTCCTGCTCCAGACTCGAGTGCCGCCGCACTCACAGATCTTCCATTACGGCTTACAGGATAGAGTTTGACACATTTAAAAGGATTTTATGCTTGAGGGATGATTGGAAAGCCAACCTGAATACATTGTCTTCTTTTGCAGTCAGAAAACACCTTGATAAATATGACAGTGGGGCCCCGTTTCTAAACGCTGGCTGCTAAGCAGCTTTTGGAGTTTAAAAGTTTCTATTGAGCAGACAAACACCACAGATTAGCATGCACACAGCTTTCCATACTGCATGAAAGATAACAAACATATGTCAGGGAAAAAAAAAAGTCATCTCAGTTTTTCAAACTAACTTTACATATCAAAACCCACCAGCTTTAAACAGCCAGCACAAGATAACCCCTGAACCCGCTCCCCTGCCCCCTCCCAATGATTCCTCGCTTCTTAGAAAAACAAAAGACAACATTCTCTCCTCTCATTATATTCCAGTAAATTGCATGAAATTAAGCAATCACAGGGAAGGCAAACAGGGTGCGGGAGAAAGGCTTAGGTGCTCTGAAAACAGAGAAATCATTTTCTAAGGATTGTGGTAGGTTACAGTATCAGAAGTGGAAAAAGAAAGGTATCTGCTACTTGTTCATGCATTTGTTTTACAATAAATCTTTTAAATACAAAAAAAAAAAAAAAATTATTAGCCGAAATTTTTCAACTCTCTCTCCGGTGCTGGTCTTTTTTGCTAGTAAATGCTGATAGGAAAATGTGGATGAGGTTAAGTTACACCACTCTTTAAGGAGATCCACAGTCTCCAAATGGTTCCATGTGCTAGCAAAATAGCTATATAGCATCATCTTCTCAAATATTTCCCCTTAACTAGGGTCTTTAGAGGAAGTTAAATCTGGACTGTGGAATATCTGGCATTCAGAAACCAAAGAAATAAAAATGTAATACAAAAACTTTGAGAAGTTTGCCAAAGCTTTTGGATTGGTACACAAAGCCAGAGAATATATGTACAGGAGTCCTCCATTTTACTTCCTTCTCAGCACTTGTTAGAGATTCATCAGATTTGTAGGTCCTGGAAGGGGTAAGATAGTGCTAGGATCCTGCCTGTTATGCAGCCTCCCTGCCACCAGAGGTCCCCCTTCCAGCTATACCTGCTCTGAATCTAGTCAGTCTCCTGGTCCCATGACTCAGCAGGGCCCAGCCTAAACCCTGGCTTGTCATGGAGTATACTTGGCTCCCTGCTTGGCCCTTTCTTCCTTGTATTTCTTTGTGGCCTCCCAGACCTTCTGCTTTGTTTGCCTTGTGGCCTTTTCAGGCCCTCTATCTAGCCTGCTGCCTTTGGGCATCTGTGTGCCTCGCTCTCTGCTTTGTCTAGTTCTGTCTTCATCCATCTTGTCTGGTCCTGTCCCTGGCTGGTCTAGTCTTGTCCTTGTATCCAGCTCTTGCCTCAGCCTCCAGTCCTGCACAGCCTGCGTCCTGCTGGCCACCAGAACCCAAGAGCTCAGCCTGCACGGGAGGTAGCTGGTACAGGCAGAGGATCTGCTTTGTCTTGCCCTGAAGTCCTGGACTGCTCCAATGGGGGTTCACCAGCCCTAGCCAGGCCCCCAGCCATAACAGATAGGTGTAGTGAATGATCTGAAAAGTTTTCTCTCTGGAATCACTCTCTTATCTAATCTCCCCATATATTCTAGGTTTCTTACCATGGTCTGTACTCAGACTGAGGCTCCAAATATCCTTCCCAGTCATTAGGCAGTTTGAGCCAGTCTATGTCAAACTCCTATAGAAGCAGATCATATCCTTTAGATTGGCTTTAGGCCAAAGATGGCCAACTCTGGTCCTCAAGAGCCACAAACAGGTTTGGTTCTCATGAATATGCATGAGACAGATTTGCATGCACTGCCTCCATTCTCTGTTACCTCCTTACAGAGAGGGTCTCTTTCAAACTCATCTTCTTCTTTCTCTCTACTTTGCTTTTATTCTGGTTTTTTCCTCCAGAAAAATATAAAAATTAACCTTCTTCACAAGTATTTTTCTATTAGGATGTTTCATTAAATAAGCAAATGCTTCCCATCTTCCGCTGCCGCTGTTATTGTTCCCTTCTGTTCTGTGCCAAACTTTTCTTCCCAGACACTCACGTAACACTGGTACTATACTGGAAGGATCCAGCAAATAAGGTGAAATAAAACCATTCAACCAGACCTCATACACTTTAACCCGTGCTTAAATGCACAGGGTTAATACCACATATAGTACCAGTGTTACGTGAGTGTCTGGATTAGGTGTTACACAAGGGTGAAGCAGTTTTTTGAACATATAAACTTTTCTTCCCAGCTGCCCGTCATGATTTCGGGCAGCTTCGCCTTCTCTCGGACCGTGGGACCCTGGGTCTTCTCTCCTCGCTTTGCATCAAAGGATTCACCATCACCAAACTTCACCGCACACTCCTTATCGACACAGGTTGAACAGAGCCACAGACCACAGACTGTGGTCTGTGGCTTCCTTCCCCTCTTCTCCCTGTACCCGCCCCTGTGGACAAGCAGCCACAAGACTCACTTCAGGTAGGGGCGCTTATCTCTGCAAACTGTTTGTGTCTTCGATTCTGGCCCACGCACGGGGTAATATTTACCAACCTTATTATCCCAAGTCTCAGCTTCCAACAAAAATCCACTTTCACTGCTGAACTTTACAACTGGATCTTCAGGGTTATGTCTTTTGTTCTAGGACCTGTAAGTCACACTTGGGGAGTGTTTGCAGATAGTTCACTTTCATTTTGAAGCCAAACTTTCTCTCTTTATGTATGTGAATGAGGACAGACCTGGCTAAGCAGCTGTTTTCTTACTGTCTTGCTAATGCTCCACTCGAAAGCAGCTTATAAAAGGCCCAGTTTTCCTGCCATTGGGTGACATCAGGAAAGCAATCCTGCAGATTGTAAAGAGGATAATCAGGGCATTGCAATGAAGCGGCAATGTATCTCGGCTGAAGCTGGACTAAACACACCAAAAAAATGGGGTTTATTCAGTTTTTCTGAGCTCTGCAGTCTTTTAACATAGGCTATTAGTTTTATTCGCCATAGTTGAAGAACAATTTTCTTGTTCTACCAATCTTTTTTAGAAGTTTTTGAAGGTGTAAATAAACAGGTAGATAAAGCTGAGCCAGTTGACATTGTGTATTTGGAATTTCAGAAGGCATTTGACAAAGTCCCCCATGAGAGACTCCTCAGGAAATTACAAATGTCATGGGGGCCAATGTAATAAGACCCACGGGGAAATTGGCGCTATTTTTCAGCACGTATTTCTTTTTTTTTTTGCAATCACGGCAAAAGCAGGTGCCTCCCCAGGGTGTAATAAAGGGATGGCATGCAAACGAGATATGTGAAAAACAAATATTTGTGCATACATGCGTGCCACAACGCACACTGAAGGCCCTATGCAATAAACTGCGCATATATCCGCATGAATGTGGCAACCCGTGATTAATTCTCGGTTGAAAACCTTTAAGACAGCAGTGAGTTAGTGGTCCGGGAGTGGGACGAGCAATGTCTAACCCCTTCATGATCCATCACCGACCACGTGGGAGCTATAACCCCAGATGCCGGGCGAGCGAGTGAAATGCGGCAGAGATTTGGAAGGAGCTACAAAAGCATTCAGCATTTCTGACATGTGCCCGTTTCCTCTCTGACCTCTTGTCTGGCTACTGCCACTTAATTCTCCGACCTCTAGACTGGCGCTTAAACTAAAAAAAATGGTTTAAAATAAGCGCAGCTCTCTGCATTGCCTCCTTTGTATGGCATTAGCATGGACTGGCACTAAACCAGCCGCGCCTTTGAGCAGATTTGTGCACACGTTTTTTCCACGCTAACCCACATTATTACATACAGGCGAAATATTAGTGCGGGAAAATGCGCAAAACCCCATAGCAGGTCTACCGCAGCTTATTACATCAGCCTCAAGGGACAGGAGGCAGTGTCCTATTTTGGATTGGTAATTTGGTTAAAAAGCCAGAAACAGAAGGTAGGAGTTAATGGTCAGTTTTCCAAGTGGACAAAGGTCATTAATGGATTACCACAGGGATTGGTACTGGGACCTGTGCTATTTACCATTCATAAATGATCTGGAAAAGGGAACGACGAGTGAGGGATCAAATTTGGAGAGGACACTAAATTATTCAAATTTGTTAAAACAGCAGTGGATTGTGAGTAACTGCAGAAGGAAGGACATTGAGACTAGGAGACTGGGCATCTGAACTGCAGATGAAATTTAATATGGAAAAGTACAAAGTGATGCACACAGGGAAAAACAATTCCAGATACAGATACATGAAGCTGGATTCTGTATTAGGAGTCGCCACCCAGGGAAAAGGACCTCAGAGTCACTGTGGACAATGCATTCAAATCCTAGGCTCAGTGCGCAGTTATTTACCCTTTCAAAATGATACTAAAAGAAGGGGACGTGCCATGAAACTAAGAGCCAGCAGCTTTTAATCAGATTGCAGAAAGTACTTTTCCATGCTGCGCACTATCAAGCTGCGCAATCTGTTGCCAGAGGATCTGGAATAAGGAGGTGAGCGTAGCGGGGTTTAAGAGAGGTTTGGATGAGTTCCGGGAGGAAATGCCCGTAACACATTATTAGCCACGTAAACTACTGCTCTCCCCGAGAGATCTGCCTCCTGGACTGGCCACTGTCAGAGGCCGGATGCTGGACTCGTTGGACCTCAGTCTGACCCTATTCAAAGACTAAATAACTGAAATCATAAACTTATTGATTCCATAATGTTCGAGGCTTTTCCCCCTGGTTCACACTCCCCCTTTACCTTGCCCACTTCCTGGGGTGTAGCTGGGAAATTTACAGGGAGCCACAGATGCAAGAGGGAGGGGGAAGGGGTTGGAGTCAAATATGATAAGAATATCAGATGCAGTCCACAAAGAGGAGTCTGCAGTCTGGGACCATTCAAAAAACATGAGATGCAGGGACTCTGTTCCTAGAGAAAGTTTCTTTTGCAATGGATGAAGTACATGAGAAAAAAAATGTAATAATCTTACTTGTTAATGCTTAATATTTAATATTTACAGGGCCAGTGGCAGAAGAGAAAAGCATGGGATAATCACAGAGGAAAAGGCCAGACAATGGAAACAAAACGCTGGGGTAACCTGCACGGAGCAAGGGTTCAACCCCCAAACCACACTGAAGTGACTGCCTGCTGCTTCCAAGGAAGGCCCGGGGTAACCTGCACGGAGCAGCAGTTACACCCCTCATCATCTTGCTGGGCAGACTTGAAGGGGCCATTTTGGTCTTTTTCTGCCATCATTTACTGCGAGGTTACTTTGTGTGCAGGGAAATGCCCCTGAAGATGGACCTGCAGTTCCCGTTTGTGAAGTGGACTTCAGGAAGTGGCAGGCTTTCAGGGCACCCGCTCTTCTTCGCATGGCAGGCCAAAAATACTTCTCGTTTGATTGCAGCTGCTAGGGTTTCTGATCTCTGTAACCACCATTAAACCTTTGGAAACCATGGGGTCACTCACTACTGCCAAAGAGCACCACACAGGCTGTGACCGCTGCAGACAGGGAAGGGTTAAGGGGCTGTGTGGCCAGGAATCAGGAATGTGGCTTTGACTAAGGAGACTCGGCTTCTGTTAGCACAACAGTTGTGGAGTTGCTAGAGCAATGTAGGAGGTCCCTAAAAATAAAATTCAAGAAATGTGCTTTATATGTGACAAAGGCCAAGAGGACCCGGAGCCAAGCTGGAGCCGAAGCTGTGTACCAAAATAAAGGCAGATCCTGTCCCCCCCAGCAGAGAAAGCAAGCTGGCAAGCATCACTCAGGAGTGAATGGGAAGATGCAAGTCACACTGACCGTCCCAAACCGGAAAGTGAGCTCCTAATCCCTGTGCAACGTCTGGACTGCCATCAGCAGGGAGCCTGCGCCCTTGCCCTGAACACAACGCACGCCGACACAAGATGGGAGACTCTGCTAAACGTTTTAAAGTCATATTCAACAGAAGCAAGAAATAATAAGCAACATGAGGAGGGACCTAGCAAAGCCTGAGGAACGGTTGGGCTGCAGAATCCCAAGGGAGAAATTGAAGAAGGGCAGGATCTGGGGCGATCGTATCTGATGATCTCAAAGTGGCCAAACAGGTGGATAAAGCGATGGTGAAAGCCAGAGAGATGCTTGGCTGCATGGGGAGAGGACTGTTCAGCAGATAAAGGGAGGCGATAGTGCCCCGGTATAGGACCCTGATGAGACCTCACTGGGAATACTGAGTACAGTTCTGGAGGCCTCACCTTCACAAGGATATAAACAGGATGGAGTCGCTCCAGAGGGAGGCCACTGAAATGATCAGAGGTAATACGATCATCTCAGCTGGCCACACTCACAGTCCAATTTGGCCTTCTTCTGCTGCCATTTACTGGGTAACTGTTACGTTAATATGCAATTTTAAAATAATCCTATAAGTCAGCTAATTAGGTTCTAGATCTCATTAGCAGCAAAGCAAAGTACCTTCACTATAAGGAACATTGTGATGCACCAGAAAGCTCTGCCAAAAGCCCACAAAAAACCACCATACCAGAAGAGCACTCACTGCCAGGACTCACACAGCAACAGCCCTTCCTATAAAGACGCAGCACTCCTAGGGTCCATTATTACACTCTAACACCAATACACCTCCTACTGAGAAAACCAGAACAAGCTGGATGCTAGATAGAGACTAAACGCTAGCAGAATCCCTCACACCTCTGTCACACACGCGGAACCCAGGAAGACCCCTAATCAAATACAGAACAGGAGACCACAAATTTGAAACAGGAATATGCAGACAAAAGCTGAACTGGAAACCCCAAGAAGCGCACCTGAGGGCTTTAGAGTTGTGGTCATCCAGAGTGGAAAATGTCCACATTCCCTCCCCAAGACGGATTCAAACACTTTCCTCTCCCACTCCACACTTCTCAGGACGGATCCCACTCCTTCCCCCCAGGGTTAGCAGCAGCAGCACCCTCCCCTTTCCCAGCCTCCCCATACTAAACACCACTTCCCTCCCCCTCTTCGACCCAGAATTCTACCCCCCTGCCCCGAAGCTGAACACTACTGCTCTTCCCTTTCCTCCTCCCTCCCTGCCACACCCCACCTGCCGCACAGCATCCTCCATCCCTCCTCCTCAAGCTGGCACGGATCAAGGCAGGACCAGTCTCCTTCCGGCCACGCAAGCTGACACAAGACACGTTCCACAAATCCCACCCCCAACACAAGATCCCGCCCACTCTCCCTCCAGACTGTGTGCCCCCCCACCCTTCTTCCAGGCTTGCAAGCTGGGACAAAACCCACCTCCTCTTTCCTACCTGTCATGTGAGCCATCGCTGCCTTGGGTCCCGTCTGGTGGCACCGACGGCCGGGCTGTATTATTCACCACAGGGCCCCTACATCTCTGCTGGCATAAAACCCAGAGCTCCAGGCGCCTGGGACTTGAGCAAGGGGCTATCACAGACTCTGTCTTGGCTGAACATTACGTTTAATGAGCACTGCAGTCCCCTTCCATGAGAAGCTGTGATTTCATTCTCACAATTCATTTCTTCCCACAAAGGGTGGCGAATGCATGGTGCACGCGAAAAACAGTAACAGAATTCAAGAAAACCCGAGACGGGCACAGAGGATCCTTAGCTGCGAGGCAGGGAGGGGGAAGCCAAGAGGTCAACTGGGGTCTGTGGCCCTGCAGCAGGAAATAAAGTGGGCAGAGACCTAGATGGGCCTTACCTGCGGCCTTCATCTGTCCTCAGATCCCGTAGGTTTTCGGTGGCAGGGGCACTGTCTAATAAAGCAGCAAGAAGAGCAGAAACCGTGCAGGGAAACCCTGAGCAGCTGCACATGAAGCCTCCTGGCAGCGCAGTTCCAACAGAAGTGAAAGCCCAAAGCAGCAGGAGGAAGTGCCAGGTCAGGAAAACATTTGTCACCATCAAGGATCATCGGCGACACCAGTAAAGTCTTTTTTTTTTTTTTTTTTACAGAGGATGCACAATAAAGCTTGCAAGGAACTAGGACTAATATTTTACTCTGCTCTGTATTTCTCCCCTGACCCCCCCTAGAAGATTTCCCTGGGCTGCAATTTAATTCTATTAAAAAGTCCCACCCCACTGAGCAAGGCTGGGAACTCTGCAGGACAACACGCGAGTCAGGTCCCATCACCTGGGGCGCAGCGCCGTTTCCTAACGCGAGCAGGCAGACCACGGGTAGGAACAATATTTCACGGTTCCAGCTTACAAGTGAAAGTCACAAAAGTCCTTCCGGAGTCCATCGGTTACCACAGAGTCTGCGAGCAACGTTTCCTCGCTCCCGGGTCCTCCTGTTCCCTACACGGAAAATGCTCAGCAGATCTAAAGCAGCAAAAGTGAAAAGCCGTTTCAAACTCGCACGCTGCCTCGTCTTTGGATGGTTCCTACGTTCGTCGAACGAAAGGCAGCAGAGCCCGCAAAGAAGCCAACCTGAAGTGCGGTTAAAATCTGTACTGGGGCCAGCGCGGCAGCAACGGCAACAGAAGGAAGGAAGATTATAACAAATAATGGAAATACTTTTATTTTTTACCCTCGTCGTTGACGAGACCCCGGGCAGCACCCCAGTGCCATCTAACCAGCCTGCAATACATTTCCCACACTGGAGAAAGTCCCACACTGGAGAAAGTCAAAACCAGAGCTGAAATCCTTACCTGTAAGCTGCAACTTCCAGAGTGAGTCCCGACTGGACCCGCATGAGCTCGTGGTATTCCCTCAGCCGATCCGTGACGCTCAGGCCAAGGGACTGCTTCTCCTCCTCAAGGGCTTCTATGATCACCTGACGAAAGACAGAAGAAGGAGCTGGACAATCACAGCTGACATTTCAGGAACACTGCAACCCACCCCATGAGGCCAGAGTCCTGTCAGAGGAACGGCGCTGCGTCTGCACAATGGCCACAACGAACCGGACGGGCCTCCGCCAAATAGCTTTGCAGTGCAGACAGCGCTGGTCCCCCCGAGATTTGAAAGCTCGGATTATTTCAGTCCTTGGATGTAAGAAAGGGGGGAGAGGACCATGGGATCTTGTAAATTCGTCTGCCCAGGAGAGCAGAGTACCAAAAAGATTGGCCAAGGAGCAATATCCATGGCTGGCAGCCGGGCTGTGTTCTTAGTGAGGGCAGAAATCACAGGGCTGACTGGTCCTTTCTGCCCTCACCCATGGTGAGACTTAGGAACCTAAATATTACGAGAGTGGAGGAGTAGCCCAGTGGTTAGCACAGGGGGCAAATCCCACTGCCGCGCCCTGTGACCTTGGACAAATCACAAATCTAGACTGCAAGCCCTGTGGGGATAAGGATAAACGCCCAGCACCTGAATGTAATCCACTCTGTATAAATCAAAAAAGAAATAAGTTATGTGCACACCATGCCAGGAGAGATATTCAAATAGAAAAGATATAAACAGAGCTCCTCATTTCAGATTGCAACCCATAAAACACCCCCAATGTGAGCAAAATAAAGTGGGATTTCATTAGATAAAACACCGGAAAACATCGCATCCCCCAGTACTCCCTCACCCCTCCTTTGCCTGTCCTGGATCCTTCCCTTTCTCTATGCTAACAGCTCCTCAGCCGCACAAACGCGTGCATTTGATTCAATCGGAAGAGAGACTCAGTAGGACCTGCGCTGGAAAAGCACTGATAAACACCAATTTTTGGTACCCAGGAACCCCTGAGCAGCTGGAAACTAAACCATCCAAATTTACAATTTATGAGCACCGACAATCACAAGCCCTAGGTATAAATAATGCAAAAGAGGCAGTGGAAGGGCTGTCCTAGAGAACAAGGGATCCAGGTAAGCACCTGAAGGGGGACAGTTTCTTCCATGAAGGTGCAGTGCATGCATGGAAGGGTCTCCCTGGGCTGGAGATGACGCAGGAAGGCGGCTGCAGCTGCAGCTGCCAGGACAGCAGTGCAAGAGTGGCACCGGGGGAGGGGGTTCCAGCAAGGGAACCTCAGCCGATCAGGCCTCCCTTCCCCCCCCCCCCCAGCAGGCAGGAGGAGAGCAGCAGTCATGATCTGAGTTTGAACAGGAGGGGCCTTGTAGCCTTCTGAACCTGCCACCACCGCCAGACACGCAGAGGAGCCAGAAGTGGCATGAAGTACCAGGCTCCTCCTGCCGGCCAGGGCGAAGGAGGTGAGAGAAAGAAGACTGTGGGGGACTGTGAGAGGGGGGGGGGGGGGGATCATGTAGGACACTCAACCCCCCCCTGAGAAAATAAGTGGATCCTCCAGCCCAGAAGCCTTCAAGCTGCAGGTGGCCCTGATGGACAGGCACTGAAAAGTGGGGAAAAAGAACGTGAATCAGTGCTCCGTGTGCGGATAATCCTCTGAGAAACACTGCATGCCCTAAAACTTTCAACCCTGCCAGGACCCGCCAGCCCAGCGCCTCAGCTGAGAAATGCTCTGCACCGTGTTCAGGTCCCCAGGGCAGATCTTTGCTTGCCAGGCAGGCCCAGGCTGGGGGTCCTGCAGGCAGCGTTCACCGCCCCCAGGGCAGGGACGGAGTCAGGGTCATCATTCAGTGGCCACATCTAGAGGCCGATACAATACAGCGGGCTCAGCTCAGCTCACTGTTTGTCCCGCAGCTGGACGCACAGCCCCTTATACCAGAAAGGGGTCAGTGCCCCAAAACGCGTGTCCAACCCCCCTCCCCCCGCAGCGCTCGTCACATGCAAATGCACGTTGCTGAGGGTATCAGCTATTTGCCCCAGATACAAAAAAAATAAAAATGTGTGCCTGATCCACAAATGTTAATGCTCAGAAATTAATGCCAGAGCAGGGGTTAATTTCTGAGCAGCCCAAAAAAGTGCACAGAAAAGCAGAAAATACCGCTTTTCTGTGCATCCTCCGACTTAATATTGCCAAAAGGTTTAAAAAAAAAGTGCTGGGGGTCAGGTTAGGAAAAGGGACGAGCAATTAACCAGGGTTCATTTTCCTCACCCGCTGACAGCCACCTCTCCTGGGTGCCCACTGCTGAGGAGGCGCTAGGGGCGCACAGCGCGACCCCTCATTTAAATATTTATCGCGCGCTGGGCACGCGTTAGGAAAGCGGACGCTCAACGCTGAGCGCCCGTCGTCTGCGCCTCTTTATTGCATCAGGCCCGCGAGTCACCGGGCTTAGAAGCCGATAGCCAGGTTCTGGGGGTGGGGGAAATCCCCCTCGCTCCATGAACGGGGCCAGATCTCAGCACCGGTTTCCATTCAGCAGCTCCCTGCAAAGACGTGGAAGGTGACGGTGTCAGCCAGGGCAGGGGGGGTGGCGAGGTTTTCTGCCGCTCTATGCAAACAATTATGATTCATTCAGTCTCTGTCCCGGGCCCATCAAGTAAAGCCCAGCTCCCTCCTGCAATCTATATTTGTAAAAACCAACATCCCCTCCACCCCCTCACATATGCAGAACCCAGAGAGACCCTCACTAAATACAGAATGAAGAGATCAGAAAGCATCAACAGAAACGCGCAGAGAAGAACTGAACTGCAGCCGAGACAGCACCATTCTTCATAAAACATTAAGCAATAAAATCAAGAAATACAAACCATCAATCATAATAGTAAAACCACATTCATAAAAAGAATAAATATTTCAAACCAGTTAGTGAATAGAGGATCCAAAATTTCCCAAACACCAATAAAATATTCCAAAACATCTGATGAATAAAAATTCCAATAATTAAAAAATGTTCTATTCCCCCACCCCCAAAATTAAATATTTCAAAAGAGCAGAAACATCAAATTACACTCAATTATTAAAACTATTAAGGATTTAAAAATCTCCTGCTCGCCCTACCTGGGGAGGTAGGGCCATACAAATGTTATCTTCCCTCTCACACACACACGCATAGTAACACATTCCCTCTCTCATACACACAGGCTCCTTCTCCCTCACAGATACACGAGATGTGTGTGTGTGTGTGTGTCTGTGAGAGCATACATGTGACACACACATAGGCTCTCACACAGACTCTCACTCGCACACACATACAAGCTCACACATATACATACAAATGTTATCTTCCCTCTCACACACACACGCATAGTAACACATTCTCTCTCTCATACACACAGGCTCCTTCTCCCTCACAGATACATGAGATGTGTGTGTGTGTGTGTGTGTGTCTGTGAGAGCATACATGTGACACACACATAGGCACTCTCACACACACACACACACAGACACACATAGGCTCTCACACAGACACACAGACTCTCACTCGCACACACATACAAGCTCACACATATACATACAGGGCCTCCTATTGTCATTGGGTCATGGTGGGGTGACCTCCACCAGGGCCCAATGGCCTTCCTGCTTGGGGGGGCAATGGAGCGGATGTTGTGCACGGGCGCACACACAAAACCACGGGCTTCTCCTGCTGCCGCTGGCCCTCCGCTCCCCCCCAAGACTTTCAGTGCCAACCCCCCTGGGCCTGCTGTTAGCAGCGAGGGTCCCACTTCTTCCTCAGCCAGCAGGCTCTGCATCCCCTGCACTGCCTCTAACTCTTCTGGCCAGCTCTTTCCTCAAGGGAGGGTCCCACAAGCTGACTGAATGGGCTGCACTACCTCGGCCACCCCATTTCTCTCTCCAGAGATTCCCTGGCACATGCATCGGTACACGGAGGGGTGGCCATGCTCTCAGGAAGCCGGAGAACTGGAATCAAAACCTGGCTAAGCAGAAAAATGTCCCCCCACTCTGTCCTGCTCCTCCGGACATCCCTGTATTATCTTCACTTCTCTTCCAATGCGCTCCTTCTCTGCAAGGCATTCATCAGTGCCAGCTAGAAACAGGGATGTGCTCCGACCCGTGGGGGAGAGCGCCTGCACCCTCGCTCTATCGCCTTTCAGTGCCCCCCACCTTGTTTCTAGGCAGGCAGAGGGAGGCCAGCCGGCTCCGTGGATCCAGTTCGCATCTTTCTGCTGCTGGACCAGAGCTTAGCAAAGGAGGGAGGGTGAGAGTCCCTCAGACCCCATCTGGGTCACTCCAGGATGGAGCCAGTGCAGGACAGAGATTTGGGTACAAAGTTAGAGAAGTGACAGATATAAAACTCTGTGTGTGAGAGACTAAAATCTTTCCCTGCAGGGAGATGTGGACAGAGAGAGAATCATCAGAATTACTGGGGACCTTTCAGGAAGGGGAAGAGCTGGAAATGCAGCAGGGAGCCTGGCGCTTCAGTAGCTCGGGCCATTGCTTCTTAGGGTGGAAGTTTCCCCAAAGCCCTGCGAGTTACTAAAGAGCCGCCGGGGGCTGCGATGGACTGAGACCCCCGGGAAACCCCTGGCCCCAGCTTTGCACCTCACTGCCGGGCAGGGTGGGTCCTGGCTCCCTCCCCCCAGGCTCCAGCTCCCCACCTGGTACTCCTGCACCCGCAGCCGGTAGCGCTCCTTCATCTCCAGCAGCTCCTCCTCCAGGCTCCGGCGCCCGCCCTGCAGCTCCTGCGCCTCCCGCTGCAGCTCCTGCGCCTGCAGCGCGCAGCGCTCCCGCTCCCGCGCCGCCTGCTCCCAGCTCCGCCGCTCGGCCCGCACCTGCTCCTCCAGCCCGGCCACCTTCTCCTGGTACGGCAGGAAGCTCTCCTCCCAGGCCCGGGCCAGGAGCAGGGCGCAGCTCTGCACCTCCTGCAGGGAGAGGGCGGGGGAGGGCTGGGCCGGCAGCACCAGGAGCCGCCGCTGGCCCTGCAGCTCCAGCGCCTCGCGCTCCTGCGCCTCCTGCAGGAAGCAGCGCTGGGCCTGCAGCTGCAGCAGCAGCTCCTGCAGGGCGCCCTCCGCCCGCCGCGCCTCCTGCAGCTCCCGCCGGCAGCCCTGCAGCTCGGCGTCCAGGCGGGCCCGGCCCTCCCGCGCCTCCCCGCCCAGCAGCAGCAGCCGCTGCAGCTCCCGGCCCAGGTGGTAGAGCTGCAGCTCGGCCCGGGACTTGGCGGCGCTCAGCTCCTGCAGGTGGCCCCGCAGCTGCTGCGCCTCCTGGCGGTAGCCGCCGCCGCCGCCGCTGCTGCCCTCCCGGCCCGGCCCCAGGCGCCCGATCTCCTGCAGCAGAGCCCCGTTCTGCTGCTCCAGCTGCCGGACCCGGGCCAGGTAGAGCTGCAGGCGGTGGTTGAGCTCCTGCAGCTCCAGCTTCTCCTCCCCGATCCCGGGACGGAACATGGTCGGGTGCTGGGCCGCCGATTGTGCGGGGCGGAGGAGCGCGGCGCGCATTAAAAAGGGCGGAGCGGAGGGGCTGGAGCCGGCTCGGGGGCTTCTTGGCCGGGTTCCTCTGCCAGCCTGGGACGGGGAAGCAGAGCCCCCTGCCGGCGAGACGGGGGTACTGGGGGTTCCCTGCTGCTCCCTCGTCTCCTGCTTCCCCCGGACCGGCCGACGAATTCGTTTCCAGAAAAAAGCACTTTCAGGGTGGGGGCTCCCTGATTTAAAAGGATCTTGGCCACCTTGGCGACTGTTAATGGCCGCCAGAAAGTCCTCTCACTTCCCCATACGTGTGGCTCCCTCCTGGCCGAGGAATCATCTCCGCAGGACCTGCACTTGGCTTCTTTCCTTTCTTGCCCCCTGCTGGGAGGGGGAGTAATGTTGAGACTGCGGGGAACTTTCTCACCTTTCCTGATTTATACCTCCCTCCCTTTACCTGAAGGAGTCAGGTCCAGGCCTTTAACCCCAGGGATCCTTAAGGGACTCTGAGTGAGGGGCAGGTTTCCTTCTCCCTCCCTTAAGACGGGCTCGGGGAGGTCCCCACTGCCACCCACACCCAGACCTGATGCAAAGTGAACCTCCCTCTTCATTCTTCTATCTTTGAAGCAACTGTAAATAAATCTCTGCTCCATAAATAAACTTTGCCCTTGAAAGCCTTAAAGCAGAGTCTCTTCTTATATAGGTTTTATTTTTCCAATAGCTTCATTCTTTTTACGCTTAACACTGCTGTTAGTTTTTATGTTTTTACTGTTGGTCTTACCTTTATTTTATTGCATAGCTTAATTAACTGTTTTAGCATTTTAATTGTAACTTTGTATCCTATTTTTTTTTTCTATGCCTTATATATTTTTATTGTAAACCGATGTGATGTGCCAACAAACAGAAAAGCAATAAATAAATAAATATCCCTGCCCCCGCTACAGGCTGCTTTGATCTTTTGCCAAAAGATCTTTCTTGTTATTTGCAATGAAGACCTTACCTGTTATCCTTGCTGATAACTGGCAAAGATTTGGAGAGATTGGTTTGACAGACAGACATAGAAAATGGCACCAGAAGGTCAACTTATGTTCTTTATACAGCTCTGACAGTACAGTTAATATGGAATAAAAGGCTACAGGACTGGTTGTACAAATCTGGCACAAACCTTTTATTGCTGGCTTTGCTTTCATTCCCAGAATTACTGAAAACATGAGGAGCGAGACTCAGTACAACTTATTTACAAAGTTCCACATGTCACAACCATAAGTATTTCTGGCTATGTTTCCAGATGCACAGCTTTGTAGTAAGACCCCTACAGCAATTCTTTTCTGGGTCCTGTGAACAGATTTAGTTTTGTTTTTTTTAGAAGAAAGTGTTTGCATATTCTGCTCAAATTCTGGAAGTCCAATTCCTGCTTTCCCTTTTCGTTTCCTAGATCTGCAAAACAAAAGCTTTAGATTGATAAAGGTTCTCTGCTGTGTGGAAGTGGAGGCACAGGAGACCCTTCATTCACTCAATGGCGGGATAGTATTCAGTCTCTGCTCGCCAGCTTTGCGTGCCATACCTTCCACCTCATAATGCCCAAAGTTTAGTATGAAATCAGGCCTGATGACTGTTGGTTCCTTTGTAAAAGTTGGACTGGGTTTTCTTTTACTCTTTCTCCTTTCTCTATATTCATATGGCAATTGTCTTAAGAACATAAGAACATGCCATACTGGGTCAGACCAAGGGTCCATCAAGCCCAGCATCCTGTTTCCAACAGTGGCCAATCCAAGCCATAAGAACCTGGCAAGTACCCAAAAACTAAGTCTATTTCATGTTACTGTTGCTAGTAATAGCAACAGTAACATGTTGCTATTACTAGCAACAGTATAGTGGCTAGTCCCTAAGTAAACTTAATTAATAGCAGGTAATGGACTTCTCCTCCAAGAACTTATCCAATCCTTTTTTGAACCCAACTACACTAACTGCACTAACCACATCCCCTGGCAACAAATTCCAGAGTTTAATTGTGCATTGAGTGAAAAAGAACTTTCTATTTAGCAGTATAGGAATTATAACTGCTATCCAACGGAAATACATCCATGCTGTCCCATCACCAGTGACAGAGCGCCCTGTAAATACGTTTTCATTCAGCCAAACCATTGCAAATCAGCAGTTTGGTTTTCTTCCTGGATTATCTTAGCTCCCCCTGCCCGTGGCTTAAACCGATGGAACAGAGAGAGCAAAGGCCCTGGAGGGAGACATTTCAACCAAAGGAAAAGCCAGGAGGCTCAGCACTTTCCCTGCCCGCTGGTTCTTAAGACCTGGACATTTCCACTTCAGATGCTTGACCGGTTTCTGCTCCATGGAGATGTTTCTTGAGAATGTTGTCATGCAGGAAATCCTGCGTGTGCTCTCCTGGCTTCCTTTCCATTTTCCTTTTCAAGAAATTAAACACAGATTTTCCAGAAGAGACTGCGTGCATCACTATTCAGAATCAGTGCCATGTGCATGCACGTAGATATTATAAAAATATCTATCCCAAGGCCCAGCACTTTCTTCCAGCTCAATCAGAACTCGCAGCTAGCCAGCGCTTTGTATATATGCTTCCCTCTCACTTTAGCATGGCCATTGCAGCCTTGGTCAAGGGCCACAAACCACATCTCCTTCCAGAACCTGGCTAACATGGTGCCTAAGTCTGGCCACTAGGAGTCACTGCTGAGTAATGAGTGAGACCCCCCTCCCCCCAGGGACTGTGAACGTTGCTTCCAACGCATTCCCAGCCCCAGCTGGCCCAGAGAGAGAAAAACCTTATCTAGGGATCAAACCCAGATATTCCACATGGCATCGCAGATATGCTCCCTGACCTGGCCCTAATCATATATTTTAATGAAATATATGTAAACTTCAAAGCTTGGAACTAAACAAAAACTGTTTTGATAGGCTACAGTTATCAGTGTATCCCTTTTCATGGTGCCCTCTGGTGGCCATTTGGTGCACTACAGCATACACGAGGCTTTCAGGGCAAAACCAGACTGCAGCTAATTTCCTTGCACAATTTAAAACAGAACATCTTTACCTTGAGAGTTTAGTTTCCTGGGAAAAAAAAACCACGGAAAGTAATTATCTAAGCAAAATCTAGTGCAAATAGTACCACAAAGTGTTTGCCCAATTCTTCTATTTTGGACATTTGGTCAAAAGTGCTAAACAGTTTTTGATTCTAAATTTGTTTTCTATGGATATTTTTATTCCATTTAATTCAATATCTACCCAATTTAAGTTTTCATGACTTAACCTTGGATGCATTTGAAACAGCCTGGTGGCTTAGTGGCAAGTCTGTGCAGCCTGGATTTGTCACTAGACACACTGAGCCTGTACCTAAGATAGCAAACACGTGAAGGCAGCAAGCTGGCTGAAGATTTACCCCCTTCCAGCTGTGCTGATTCTCCTGCAGCAGAGAACAGCCCTCAGCTTCCAGATCCAGCCCCTCCCCTCCCCTCCCAGCAGACTGCAGGAGACAGGAAGAGAGGGGCTGAGCCTGAAGTCCACAGAGCCCAGCAAAGGCTTTTCCCCATTCTTACCTCTCTCATAAGAACATAAGAGGTTGCCATACTGGGTCAGACCAAGGGTCCATCAAGCCCAGCATCCTGTTTCCAACAGAGGCCAATCCAGGCCATAAGAACATGGCAAGTACCCGAAACTAAGTCTATTCCATGTAACCATTGCTAATGGCAGTGGCTATTCTCTAAGTGAACTTAATAGCAGGTAATGGACTTCTCCTCCAAGAACTTATCCAATCCTTTTTTAAACACAGCTATACTAACTGCACTAACCACATCCTCTGGCAACAAATTCCAGAGTTTAATTGTGCGTTGAGTAAAAAAGAACTTTCTCTGATTAGTTTTATGTTCAACAATTTTTATTGGTTTTATCCTGATACTAATACATTAATATCAATATAAATATATGCAGGTTTGGTTCTTACCTTTATACAATAGAATAAAACCCCTTCAAACCCGTATTCCGGTCGTCTGATAATCCCCCCCCCCCCCCTTTCCCCGTATGTAAGGAGCTGCCTCCAGTCCCTGGGAAGGATTAACTGTCCAAGTTCAGAGCAAAGTTATCAACTCCACTGAAGTCCAACGGAAGGTCCAAGTATTCCAGAGTGAAAAGTGTTCATTCGTTCACTATCAGGCTCTGCACCCGAGTAGGAAGGCTCTGCAAGTAGGGATTCCAGTTTGCAAGAAATATACGTCGTCGCCGGGGCGTTTCCCTCGCCCCCAAGCTTTCCATCGTCATTAACGCGTGGAATTGATTTTTCCAAGCCCAAAAGGAGGGTGAATCTGTTGACCGCCATACAGACAAGATTCCCCACCATACTTGCTTTCTGCAATAGAAGGCGAGAACCAGGATCTCGTATCCGAATCGGGGAGATGCAATTAAACAGAAGCCAAAGAGGGGAAACCTCTGAATTCTGAATTCCAGAAAGCCTGGGGTAAATGCAGGGCTTTGAAAGGAAGTGATGGGAATTATAAGGCTAAATTAATTGAACGGATCGGCAGACTGGATGGGCCATCGGTCTTTTTCTGCCATCATGTTTCTATGTTTCTTTATTTGTAGACAAATAATTTATCCAGCTAACTCCAATATTCAGTTCGCCAACTAACTTACTCAGCTAAGTCTCGTCAGGCCAATTTGCTGTCCTAAAATTAGCCAGATAAATGTAGCTGGCTGTATTCAGGAGTGTGGCTGCACTATTAAATATTCTTCCAAAGTTAGCCGGGTACGATTACCCAGCTAGCTTTGCAATCCAGACAGAGTTAGGGTCCATCGAATTTAACTTCCTTTCTCTGTCTGTGGCCAGTTTGGGTAACTTGGAAATACCAATGTTTACTTCCACCTTCAAATGATTCAAATAGATTAGTAAGACTTTACTTTCTTTCCCTAAATCCATGCTGGTTTTTCCCCGTTAAGCAATGTATAACCATATACTCAGCAATTCTGTTCTTAACAATGGCATCCTCCATTTTATCGGGCACCAACACCGGGCTCACTGAACTGCACTTTCAGGGATCACCAATGTAACCCCAGTATTTAAAAAAGGCTCCAGGGGTGATCCGGGAAACTATAGACAGGAGTGATTGACTTCAGTGCCGGGAAAAATAATGGAAACTATTCTAAAGATCAAAATCACAGAGCATGGATTTACTTAAGGGAAGTCTTGCCTCACAAATCTGCTTCATTTTTTTGAAGGGGTTAATAAACATGTGGATAAAGGTGAACCGGTAGATGCAGTGTATTTGGATTTTCAGAAGGCATTTGACAAAGTCCCTCATGAGAGGCTTCTAAGGAAACTAAAAAGTCATGGGATAGGAGGTGATGTCCTTTCGTGGATTACAAACTGGTTAAAAGACAGGAAACAGAGAGTAGGATTAAATGGTCAATTTTCTCAGTGGAAAAGGGTAAAGAGTGGAGTGCCTCAGGGATTTGTACTTGGACCGGTGCTTTTCAATATATTTATAAATGATCTGGAAAGGGGAACAATGAGTGAGGTAATCAAATTTGCAGATGATACAAAATTATTCAGAGTAGTTAAATCACAAGCAGATTGTGATAAATTACAGGAGGACCTTGCGAGACTGGAAGATTGAGCATCGAAATGGCAGATTAAATTTAATGTGGACAAGTGCTAGGTGATGCATATAGGGAAAAATGTTACAACGTTACAACGTTATTGTTAAATTTTGAACTTATGTACACTGTTCCAAGTTTCATAACCTTGTTCTATGTAATGCCTTTTGGCAATTTTCATGTTCTGTTTCAATGTAAACCGATGTGATCTTTATTTCATATAGGAACACCGGTATATAAAAATCTAAAAATAAATAAATAAATAAAAATAACCCTTGCTGTAGTTACACAATGTTAGGTTCCCATATTAGGAGCTACCACCCAGGAAAAAGATCTAGGCATCATAGTGGATAATACATTGAAATCCTCGGCTCAGTGTGCTGCGGCAGTCAAAAAAGCAAACAATGTTAGGAATTATTAGGGAGGGAATAGTGAATAAAACAGAAAATATCATAATGCCTTTGTATCGCTCCATGGTGAGACTGCACCTTGAGTACTGTGTACAATTCTGGTCGCCGCATCTCAAAAAAGATATAGTTAGGATGGAGAAGGTACAGAGAAGTGCAACCAAAATGATAAAGGGGATGGAACAGCTCCCCTATGAGGAAAGGCTGAAGAGGTTAGGGCTGTTTAGCTTGGAGAAGAGACAGCTGAGGGGGGATATGATAGAGGTCTTTAAGATCATGAGAGGTCTTGAACAAGTAGATGTGAAGCGGTTATTTACTCTTTCAGATAATAGAAGGACTAGGGGGCATTCCATGAAGTTAGCAAGTAGCACATTTAAAACTAATTGGAGAAAGTTCTTTTTCACTCAACGCACAATTAAGCTCTGGAATTTGTTGCCAGAGGATGTGGTTAGTGCAGTTAGTGTAGCTGGGTTTAAAAAAGGTTTGGATAAGTTCTTGGAGAAATCCATTAACTGCTATTAATCAAGATGACTTAGGGCCCGGTGCGCATAAATCTACGCCCGATTTTATAACATGCGCGCCAGGGATCGCGGAAGGAAAGTTCCCTCCGAGGGAACAGAGGAAGGCTGCGCGGCTCAACACGCACAAGGAGGTGCACAATTCTGCAACTTGTGCGCGCCGAGCCGCACAGCCTTCCTCTCCCGGTGTGGCACAGGCCACTCTCCTGTGCATGCGATACAGTATTTTAATTTATTAAAATTAGGGCCGGCGGTAAAAAGAGGCGCTAGGGACACTAGCGCGTCCCTAGCGCCTCCTTTTTGACAGGAGCGGCGGCTGTCAGCGGGTTTGACAGGCGACGCTCAATTTTGCCGGCGTCGGTTCTCGAGTCCGCTGACAGCCACGGGTTCAGAAACCGGATGCCAGCAAAATTGAGCATCCCCGGTTTTCGACCTGCGAGCCACGGGCCTATTTCAATTTTTTTTTTTCTATTTTTTACAGTATTTACTGCTTTTCTGTGCACTTTCCCGGTGCCCGGAGAAATTAGCGCCTACCTTTGTATCGCGCGGGAATACCTAATAGGGCCATCAACATGCATTTGCATTTTGCGGGCGCTATTAGGTTCGGGGGGGGGGGGGGGGGGGTTGGACGCGCGTTTTAGATGCGCTATTACCCCTTACTGAATAAGGAGTAAAGCTAGTGTGTTCAAAATGCGTGTCCAATCGGCCTGTTTGAAAGAAGAGTTGAAAAACAGGACTGGCTCCCTTTTTCCTCTGGAGCAGGTCACCCCAGCCATTCCCAAGATGACAGTGTGCTCAGTAATTTACAGTGCAATGAAATCTGAGGGGTACCCGCATGGGCCCAAACACCTGAAATCAAGTGGGTGTTATGATCCAAAATGATTCTCAAGGTATCTGGTTTAAAATAACACTGGGGAAGAAACCAGCATAATTGGTAATGAAGAAATTATCTAGCTAAGGAAAACATTGGCTGTATCAGCATTTTAAAAAGCGAAAAGGAAACTGGATTATAAGATGGGAAATAGCTTTAGCTCTGATAAATATTATTAGGAAAGGAATATCAAGCCCAGATGTGTTTCAGGCTAAAGCAGCTGGAACCCATGTATTACTCCCCGATGGATCCACATTAAATGTATTATTACAAATGTTTTCTACAGTGCTCTTATTAAATCTAACAGTGGCTAATTATTATGAACTATAAAAAAAAAAAAAAATTACATTAAAAAAACAATGTTTCCGCCCGGGGTCGAACCGGGGACCTTTCGCGTGTGAGGCGAACGTGATAACCACTACACTACGGAAACTGACTTGCTATCGGTCTCCTCTGCATGTTACTTCAGGCTTCAGAGATGCAGATTTAACCATTCGACATTCACAGGGGAAACCACGTTCATATTTTGCTTTGCTGCGGAATCACAGTCTATGCAGACCCAGGACGAGATTCCGCATTTCTTACTGTCCAGGACCCTTATGAACGCTGAAGCTCTCGCGCGGGCGTACAGGTCTGAGGACGTGCGGAAGAAAATGCTGCACGAGAAGGACCCCCCCCCCGGCCCCGCCTCCACTTCGGCCATGCCGACTCCCGCCTCGGGCAGACCCTGCGTTTCCTAGGCGCCCATGGCGGCGCAGAAAATCTGCGTTTTCCTCTTGGCTTGCATTCGGCGACAATTTAATTATTGTTTTCAGCAGAAACAAACTTTACGAACGCCTTAAAAAAAAAGGGCAGCGGTAGCGCCTGCGGAGACGGAGTGGCGTCATTGACAAGGCCTTTGGCGTGGGGCGGGGAGGCGAAAGCCCGCCAGCCAATGAGAAATCGTTCCATCCGCGCCGCTGGCGGGAAGTTTGAACACAGGCAGGCAGGATGATGAACTCCCCTTAGAGAAGCCACAGCTCTTTCAAAAACTAGCTAGCTACCAAGATTATATACCAAGACTATATGTACCAAGGATATATATACCAAGATATATATCAAGAATATATACCAAGACTATATATACCAAGGATATATACCAAGACTATACCAAGGATTTTTTGTCTGTACAACCTTCATACCTAGGTTTTTTCTGTACATATTTTCCATTGTTAATCACTTTGTTACTCTATGTGTTACCTGTAAAGCCTGTAGCTACATTGTGTTACTTGTAAACCGAGGTGATGTTCCCAACGTGCTGCGGTATATTAAAAAAAAAAACTTAAATAAATAAATAAATAAAATCTTTGTCCAGCAACACTAAGACGGTAATTGATGACTTAACCAATTATAATTATGATAGCTTGATTTAAAAAAAAAATCTAAAAATCAGGGGAAAAGCATGATGGTTGGCCCAGTTATGTCTTCCTTGGAAAATGGAGCTGTTAAAAAAAAAAAAAAAAAGCTTTTACTTGCAATAAAGATACTTTTGGTGGAAAATATTGCAAGCTGTGCTTGTACAATTATACAGCTAAAGCTTACAAGTTGACAGCTGGGCATTTTATTGGTGCTAGTCACCATTTTTGAGGATCACCATGGTAATTTGATGTGGTCTGAAAATAATTGATGTGTGTGTTGGATATATTTTGTTTCTGGCTGCTTCCTATAAATTGGTGGTAATTTCCCTTTCTGTTTATTTTCAGATTATTTAACCCATGAGGCAGGCAGTCATCTCACTGAAACATGGGCCTATGCCAGGCATTGTGAAGGAATTGAGAAAGTGACAGTGAGACCCTAGGACATTTATGAACTAAGATTGTTTTTCGGTAGATGTTCTTTTGTGTGACAAATAATAAATAATTTATTTAATTACTATAACCCTACATAGGTATAGTGAAGGACAACTGAGTGCTAACTCTGATACTGCTTGAAGCCCTTTGCTTGGCAAGAGGCGGTGGATTACACCTTAAGGCACAAGATATGTAAAATGATACTGAATTCATTAGAAAATATTTAAGAACGTTACAGAATATTTATAGTACAAAATATTTTCTATAATATGCCTCTTTTACTGTATGTTTTTTGATTGGCGACTGCTTTACTTTTAAACAATATTCATGGCCCTTTCAGTGATTTGAAAGGCTAGGGTAATGCTCGGGAAATGCTGTGACCTGAGGAACAAGGGAGACTCTATTACTGATCTGGAAAAGGGAATGAAGAGGAAGATGATCAAACTCACAGGTGACACAAAATGATTCAAATTTGTTAAGGTTAAAACAAATCCGGGAAGGTGTTTAACTTGGCATCTAAATACAGAAGAAATTTAATGTGGACAAGTACAAAGTGATTCATATAAGGAAAAATAATTCAAACTGTTATAAAAGTGGTCTCTTGGGTGGTGGAATGGTTGGTGCAGCCGGATGAGCAGGCCAGTATAGCCCACACCATAGCTGGTGGACTTACCCCGAGTGGGACAAACTGGAGCTTCACCTTTACCAATATCTCCCCTGCAGGTTGAGCTCTTGGGTTCTGACATCCGGCAGGTCTTAGGAGGGTCCCTGGGGTAATAGCCAGAGAGAGAGTCCAGGTCCAGGCGATGGTCAGGGCAGGCAGCAGATAGCGAGATCCAGTAGACAGGCCAGAGGTCACAGCAGGCAGCAGACAGGCATAGGTCAGGTTCAAAGTAAGGTTCAAGTCCAGGAGGCAATCAGGAGTGTCAAAGAA
Organism: Rhinatrema bivittatum; assembly: GCF_901001135.1. NCBI lineage: Eukaryota > Metazoa > Chordata > Amphibia > Gymnophiona > Rhinatrematidae > Rhinatrema > Rhinatrema bivittatum. Next base: position 76,758,227 of record NC_042627.1, on the reverse strand, counting down.
AAGCTGTTCAAATCAGGAAGTCCAGACCATCTTCAACCTTCAGGAGTCGCCTAAGTCCCAGCGGCCGAGTCCCTACGGGCTTCTCCTGGGGGGACTTCGGCTTCCAGGGTGAATCTCCAAAGGTCCCAGCGGCTGGACTCCTAAGGGCTCCTCCCGGGGGGAGTGCCGGTCTCCAGGGTGAAGACTCTTCAATCACCAGAGTCCAACGTCGTCTGTCCTCCCACGGGGTACAGAGTCCTAGGTCATCATCACAGCCACGCTGAACCTTGCAATTCTTAAAGGCCCTGCATGCAAAGGGGCAAAATTAAGATTGGCTCAGGCTGAACTGACTGGGAACACTACAAGAATGTGAACATTTTAATTTGCAAATACATTTGCGAATGTGCTACAAATTTTTGCATATTCCCTGGCATTCTCCATCACACAAAATGGGGAACGTTAAGTGTGAACCATTGCAAATCAATAAAACTCTCCAGGCCTTGTAAATTAGCAAACAATCTGTAATTTGCTTGACGTAACTCTGAGGGAGCGGCTGCAAGTCCAGGGGAAATTTCTCAGCAGTTCATTCATTAAACAAAAAAAATAGCATCCGTCACTCTGCTTAAGCCCACGTTGCTGGTGAAGCTCCAGGAAGTTCCACCCAGAACTAATGAAGCCCCTTCCTGGGGCACATGTGCATGTCCACGCTCCCGGCCTACGCGCGGATCCCCCCAAACACCCCATGCTGAAAAGCAAACCACCTTTTTCCCTCTTCCGCAAGTTAAGTACCAGGAAGTCCCTATCTGAACGATTTCTGAATGGCAGCTTTTCTCTTCTTTAGCAATTCCGTGCAGAAGCAGCAGATGGTGCTGCCTGCTCACAGACACCATCCCAATCTGTGTAGTGGTTCTTCATTTTGTGTAATTAAAAAAGCACCTGAACTTTTACTAACTATAGATTTTTCAGACGTGAGGTATGCTAAGGGCCCTTTTGAAAACAGATCCTCAAATATTTTTCCTGCAATTAATATTTAGTAGCATTTATAAATGTTCCTGGCTGGGGAACATGACGTGGCTGGGGACATGACGTGGCTGGGGGACATGACGTGGCTGGGGAACATGACGTGGCTGGGGACATGACGTGGCTGGGGAACATGACGTGGCTGGGGAACATGACGTGGCTGGGGACATGACGTGGCTGGGGAACATGACGTGGCTGGGGGACATGACGTATCCTTTTAAAGCAGGCACTCTTCCTTAACAACATTTACCCACAGGGACTTTGATGGCATCACCCCCTTTAAGTAATATTGCATTTCTTCAGCAGAGTAAGAAATGTAAAGCTGTAGGAAGCCATCAGTTTTTCACTATCTCATAAAGTACCTTGAAAGTCCCTGCCCCTTTCCTACTGAATGCATCCGTCCTGTGCCCACAGGACAAGAGCTTGTGATGTCGAATTGTCCCTGATGTATGGAAGGAGGCCGACAAGTCAACATCACCACACCTGCTGCTGGGCAGAAATCCAGGCACGGAGCAGGATTTTCAGGCTGGCTTACTGGCAAACTACTTTTTTTTTTTTTGTTGTTTTGTTTTTTTCAAATAGCTGCCAGCCATGAATGTGCTTGCAGCCGGCTGGATTCCTGGGCCACCCTTTTTAAGCATTATGAAAAAATGTCCTGCAAATTTGGATAAAAACTTCCATGCTGCAGCTATTGTTATGTTCCTTTAAGAACCTATTCGAGCAGGAAGGTTCACCCTTTTCCTCCTCCCAGTGGAAAACATCCCTTGGGATCCTAATGCTTGGGACATTAAATCCACTGGAGGCTGTGTCGCCGACAAGATGTGGAGAGAGTAAAGATAGCCCAGAAAAGGACTTAGCTAAATGGAGCAGAGGCTGTACTGTAAGACCTATGATGTGAGAATGTAGGACCTAAATACTGATATATATATACCAAAGAAGACGGGGGAATATAACTATATCAAGGCTATAAATAGACACAAGCAGCTTTTTCACAAGGGATCATTCTATGAAACTGTAAGGAGGTTGGCTGAGGAATAAGTTAAATATTTGTTTCTTCATACAAAGGCAGCGAACGCATGGAACAGATCCCCAGCAGAGTTAGTGGAGGCAAAACAGCATCAGAATTCAAGAAAGCCTCGGACAAGCAGAGAGGATCCTTGGTGGTGGGAGAGCAAGGGTAAAGTGTAAGGCTAGTGAGCCCTTTGAGCTGTGGCCAGGTTGGCACTGCCCGACTGGCAAACCAGCTGGTCCTCTGCCTAACATTAGGGTTAGGACAAGGGCTAGGCTTCACCTGGACCAGGTTGAGCCCTTGGGGCTCATGCAAGCGAGAGTCCAAAGATGGGCCAAGAATCAGGAGAGGCGGCAGGCCAGGTGTACTCAAGGCAAGGTCAAGTCCACCCAGCTGGGAAGGTGGGAACGGGCGTGAATGAGGCAAAACGTCCCATTTTAGACTCAAACCAGTTGCCAGAACACATGCATTGTGCTACTTTCACTTCTAGACCTGTGCAGGAGAAGCTCAGTAGGTTTCAGACGTGGGTAACACGGAGGAGCCCGGGCTGCGCGCTGGAAGTGATGCGGTCCAGTGTCCGCAGCGACATCCTGCACCAGCACGCCCCATGGTGAGTTTCATGCGTTGTGTAAATCACTGCAGTCTGTGCTAAAAACAGTCACACCAGAGAGCGAAAGGGAGGGGAAAAAACCCCCCATAGTCATTTGTTTTTCTACCCAAGCTTAGAACGGGGGAGAAGGTTGGAAGCAAGGGGCAGGAGCCCTGTGATAAGGACACCTTTCATATCTAGTGCTCACTCATTGCTTTATGAACTGTAATTGACCCCAGGCTGTGAATAACCCAATAATCTATAATACAAGAACAACAGGCTACATCCTCCACTGTAAGAGACAATATAATTGTCCTCTATGAGTATGTCTAAACATGAAAACCCGAAATAGCGGAAAGTGAGCCCAGACGAGTCGCTCTTCAGCTGACCTTGTGACTTTGCAATGGTTTCCTGAACAGCCTTCTGGGCTTTCACTACAAAGCGATACCAACACAGGCCTTTTCTGAAATGGTCCTTTTGGATTTATCTGGTTTCTGAAAAAGGGCTTTCTGAGTGCAGTGAATCAGGAATAACACGCCTAGGTCCTTCTCCCTTATGCTTATGTTAACCTTTTTAAGAAGATGGTTGCCAAGCTTTATAACTCCCCAAAGAGCCCATCAGATGAAACTCACACAGTCACCTTTCTGCCCCAAATGCACAAACTGTGTTGGGACCTATTTTCACTGTTTTTGGGATTGGGAGAACATTTCCCGTTTCTGGAAGAGAGCGTGCCACACTTGTTCAATATTGGCTGAAAACCTCACTGCCGCCAGACCCTAACCTCTGGCTGTTTGGAGTGGATAACTCCGTACCAAGGCCACTCCAGGCACCTGAGTGTCTTTTTATATCTAAAACTGGAGTGGTAGGGAAACAAATCATTTTAGTGCAATGGTTAAGCCCTGAGATCCCCAGTTATGACCACTGGTTTAAAAAACTGGTTCGCTTGTGCTCTGTGGAACACGCTATTCTCACACCAGCTACGCCTAAGAGATCTGTACTTGTTTCTCAATCCTGGAAGGCCTTCGCTAATTATCTTACCCCTCGTGTTGGGCCCCAGCGGGACCCTTGGAACGGAGTCACCTCACTACCCACCCCAAAAGAACAACAGTGAACCTCCTGGACAACTGCACGAGTCTATATTGGGTAGATGCGTCTGCGGCTAAGATGCGCCTTTGAAAAATTTACAAAAAGATTCAGATTCTATCTATTTGGGAACCACAGAGATCACAGAACATAGGGATGGGGGGTGGGGGAGATGATGTTTTATGCTTATGTTTATGTTCCATGTTTTTGTGATATGTAAAAGCTGAATAAAGTTATTAAAAAAAAAAAAAAAAAAAAAGAAGATGGTTGCCTTCCACCTAGGCTGCCTTCACATCTTGGCAAGTTTGATTTGTTCATGTTTCGCTATTTTATAGATGCTGTGGTGTAGTTCAGACTGTCCCATCCATCAACAACAACAACAAAAAAAAATAAGAGAAAAGAAGATTCGGGCATGAAACCACACACTGGGGCAGAATCAATATTTGAATTCACTGGAGCGAAATAAAAGTGAATCTTTCTACCTGTTAACCTACCTCTAGGTCTCCCTGTTCACAAAGAAAATATGTGATCGTTAGACGTTGTGCATCCAGCTGGACAGCCGCACAGTTCCCGTGGGCCTCAGAGCACACATACAGTACAGTTCAGACAGCGCACAAATCACTTGATATTCTGCTAAAAGCAAGCCCTGCCAAGTCAGTCTGAACTGAAGAGGTTAATTCAGTCCTAGATTTTCCTTCTTCCATCCATGGAGCCGTAATTTGGTTCTCCTTAAGAAAAGTAGGTGATGGAACCAGGACTGGATCAGCCTCTTCAGGTTGACCGAGTGAGGTGGCAACCCTTGGCTTCATTAACATCACCTTTTCGATGGTGGTAAAGTTTATTTACAGTTGAACACTACAGAAGAACGAAGTCATAGTGAACAATTGCTGGTAGGTGGCTTTGCTTTCCTCACTAGGGATGGCTCATACCAAGCGGATCAGGAGCTGAGCGAGCCAGGCTACAGCTGAGGGAAGCCCAGGTTAATGAAAGCCCTGCGTAACCTGGTTAGAAGGAGGGCTACAGTAGGCCTATGGCATGATGTGTAGCTGTATGTTTCCCACATTCTGTCTTCACCCTCCTGTCTTCCCAATTCTTGGCTATGCACAGAGTAATATTGTATTACCCAAAGGCTCTGCACACAGTCCAAGCAGTTACTGTTACAGAAGGACTGCACAGGTTGTTATTATGACCCATTTGCAACTGAGGATGTGTACGGAAAAAAAATGTGTTTTCATTTCAGTTTTTTGATATTTTTGTCATTTCGTTTTCCAGTATATTTCATTTTTTTAGCTCGTTTTGGTTATATCGTGCCCTGTATTTTTATACAATGTATGGACTTTACTAATAGCAAACATTTTCTTTGTTTTCCCAGTATAATATTGTTTATAGGACAATTTATAAACTGAACAACAAAAGTGGATTTACAGTTAGTTAGATTCTTTAAAGCAATTTGCTGACTTGACAGAGGATTCTGTTGTATTGCAGTTGGTCAACAGAATGATTGGTTGAGAACTGGCTTAAGAATTAATAAAGTCCCTGAAGCAGAAGTTAATGCATCAAAATGTGGTATCATGTTAAGCAAGATATTTTAAGAGAAGAAAACTTCTTCATACAATTTTAAATGCAAGTTCAAGAACCTTGTTGTAAAAAATGATTCCAGTTTAGGACCAATGATTGTAAATGCTTGCATTTACATGTTCAGGTTTAATGCCTTGCGCTTTTCTGTGAAGGTCCCTGAGAACTTCATAAGTCTTTTAGAGTAACACCAGACATTTTGAATGCTTATTTTGCCACTGTTTTAGAAGGCAGCACATCCCTGATTATGATTGGCGTTAGATTCATCTGGCTTGGAAGAGCAGAAGGTTACCGCTTGGTCCTGATACATTATTATTTAAAAAAAACTTAGGTCTGCTACACTCAACGAAACATAGAAATGATGGCAGAAAAGGACCAAATGGTCCATCCAGTCTACCCAGTAAGCTTACGGCAGTATCTGCTGCACCATGTAGGCTACCCCCATGCTTATCAGTTTCCCAGACCATAAAAGTCAGGGCCCTCGTTACTTGCTGTTTGAATCCAATTCCCCATTACCCCCTGCCGTTGAAGCAGAGAGCAATGTTAGAGTTGCATCAAAGTATCAGGCTTATTGGTTAAGGGCAGTAACCTCCGCATCACAAGTTACTCCCAGGCTTATTTGTTTCCCCAAACCATAAAGTTTGGGATTCCCCTTGGTTTCTGTCTGAATCCAGTTCCCCTTTTCTCCTTGTCGTTGAAGCAGAGAGCAAACTTTAAGCTTCAGCACTGCCTCTGCAAACTCGTGACCGAGAAGCAGCGTTGCACTGTGGGAAACAAAGATTCCTTGAATCTGGGGCATGTTTTGCAGGCCAGCTGGCATATCTTTCATCGGAATGAGGGAACCCCCATTTCCAAGCCCTGCACTAAAAACTGGAAGTTGTTCCAAAGATTCTTAAAAGAAAACTGCTTCTTATGATAAAGCAGCCGTCAACTTTTAATGTTGTCTGGAGTAGAATTTAAGAAAGAATATGAGTAGTAAAATAACTGTTTATCATCTAAGCAGTGCTCAGCCTTATAAAGCAAGGGTACCTGCCCTGTAGTCTTAAGCTGGGCCATTCCTGGGCCTCAGGCTGTGGTGCAGGCAATCCCGGGTTCCGAATCCTCCGGCTGTTGGAGTCGATTGGGCCTGGGCCCACCCTGGGGGATGGCTGTTGTTGCTGTGGTGGCCGCTGCCTGCCAGTAAGCGGCCCCTGAGATTGGACCGCTAGCCCTCGGGGGCTGAGAGGTCCCCCGAGCATGCTGTGTGGGGCAGGGGTGTGTGACCGAGAGCTCTGGAGACGAAAACAGGGAAGATGAAATAAGAGAGAAGAAATGAACGCACCATGAAAATTCCGATAGCTATGGCTCTCCACAGCGTAGAAGAGATTGCGCCTATGGAACAGGTTGCGTGCATGTTGAGAGGTAGCACTGTGAGCAATAAGTATGGGTTACAGTGCAGGACCGCTGAATCATTGGTACACGGGCTCCCCTATTGTACACTATTTACAACTTCCTCTACCCGATTGTCTCTGCTTACCGCCAGGACCTGGCTGCATGTTGACAACCGACTGACACTTCCCTCTGAACCTAGCAACCATGCCCCCTCCTCCTACTCCCACCTCATCAGCCCCCCCCCTCCTCCTACCCCTCCATATCCGCCCTCTTACCCATCACCTTGTGAATAGTTAAAGAACCTACTTTCCTTCTACCCGCACAAGAATTACCTCCTCTTACCCCCCCTTTCCCCTTTTACCTTTTCCCCTCTACTCTCCTTAAGAGTTTATCAAGTAATCACCTGATAAACCACCTATCCCAAGTTGAACAGCTGTCATATTGTTTATCTATTCTAATTTATAGTAAAGCTAAATATTGTTTATCTATGCTTATCTACTCTAAATTATTGTAAAGCCTGTTGCTACGTTACGTTACATTGTGAACCGGGGTGATGTTTTTAACGTGCCCCGGTATATAAAAAACTCTTAAATAAATAAATAAATAAATAAATAAATAAATAAATATCAATGCAGTCATTTAAAAAATTCTGTTAACTGGGCCAGCCTGGTGAGTCAGTGGCAGAGGTGGGTTTGATACCCAGTTCCGGCCCTTCTGCTGCCCAAGTCAGCTGGGAATGAGGTCGCTGCTGATCATCGTGCAACGGTGACATCTAGTGGGCAGATTGCAGGCTGCTGGAAGACGTCCTGGCGCGAGGATGATTGGACTAAAGGACTCTGGGAGGGGATATAAAATGGTAATAGAGAGAACCCCCACCCCCGGGGTAATTACAAATGAGGGCTCCTGGCGTCAGATCCCAGCCCTGGTTCCATGTGAACCGGAAGTCAGAAAAGAGCAGGAGGACATGGCCAGGTTCCAAAACGAAACTGTGTCACTTGCTCCTCCTCTGTTTCGCCAGAATTTCTGGAAGCAAGTTACAAGTTACCCACCACTCACTCAGCCTGAGGACGTCATTCTGGTTATGACGTAAAGAAATAACATCCTCAGCTTTAATTTAGGAAGAAATCTCCCCAGCAAGACATTCATTAGGAACCACCAAATCTGAAAGATCAAGACAAAAAGCCCTCCCCCCAGCGATGGTCCCAATGTGTGGTCCATCCCCTCCCCCGCCCAGGTCGCACACAGCCAGATGAGTCACTCAGCTCCCACTCCAAACGCAGCTGCTCCTCAGGGCTCAGGGGATCGCTTCAGCACATTTCCCAATGAATTGCTTAGCAATACAATTTCTGACTGGTACTGCTGGGCGGGTGTTACTCATGGCTGCATGGACACAGAGGGGTCACAGCTCTTCCATCCCACCATTAGGGACGGGAACACCACACGGAGGAGGGCCTGAATGTCACCTGGAGTTCAAGCCTTCTTTTCCAGTAGGTTGAAACCAACATGTGGAAAATCTCTCCAAAAAGGTAAACTTTGAATACGATGAATAACAACCGAGGCTTGGCTGTCCACGGACGTTTTTTGTCTTTCAATTTGCCTTCCTGGAAGGAAAGCTTGAAGTGGGAAAAGTAGCGAGGGCACCCTCATTCTTTCATCCCACCCTATAGCATTCCCACCCCACCCATGTGCTTTCACTTTTCTCCTCTCTTTTTCTCCCATTCACTGTACCGTTCTCTCCTCTCTCCCCCCTCCACCTTCCTCATCTGTCTCTGTACTTATCTCTCCCTCAGTTTTCTTTCTCCCTTTCCTGGAAAGCCAAAAGATCCTGTCTGCAGAGCCAGCACCCATCCCAGTGGTGCCCGTAAAAAAAAAAAAGAATTGAAGCTCTTAAAACAGATGGCAAAGAAAAGCAAGTTAAAGAGCAACGTCTTAGTTTAGATTTCATGTTTTGTCCCTGAGATAATAACAACGTGGTAATGGGCAATGCAAGGTGGAAAAGAAGCATGCCAGGAGTCAACGAGGTTTTCTACAGCCCCTGCTGTCTGACAGTGGCATCACGGCTCAGCCTGGGAGAGGCAGCGAGACAGTGGGGGACAGAAAAGCCACAGATCATCACCTCCTGCGCACACAGGTGGACAACAAGCCAGTTGTGCCTGGGTTCTGTAACCAGGTGACTCTGTGCCCTGTGCCTGGCAAACAACCAGTTCAGAGCAGGTTGGCCTGAGCCCTCCCACTGAAAAGTGGTGCACAGCAAGTGAACACTCAGAGCTGGTAAACAAACACTGGGAAAAGCTGTTTACTGCCTTTTGGGAACTAGGTGGGGACTCTGGAAGTAGACCAAGCAGCTAGCCGATCAGCCTGCTGGTTTCTGGACAGCTGTGATCTCATGCACGACTGCAAGCAAGTAGCATAACCAGTTTCACAAAGGCTAATTGGACGCAGTCCTGTGCCAAATCAGTTACTGAAGAAAGCACGGTTTCCTAATATGTCAATGCTAGGACATCGGTGTCAGGAAAATCATAGAGCCAAACGCATTCTTGCGTCATGAGTCACTGTACTTCAATGGAAACTCGTAAAGGTAATTGGGAAAAAAAGGTTTCTGTTTTTAAATGTCTTTTCCTGACCTGTCATGGCTATACTGGTACAGAGATTAGCAAGAGCTGGGGGAAGAGAGGTTTCGCTCAACATTTTCTGGTATACACGATAGTGCCAAAATCCTCCAGCAGGCTTTGGCGGTCCTCATTCTTAGGTAGATGCCGGCATGGGTACAGTAATTTCTGACATCATTCCATACCAGAAAATGCTAAATGACTCCCCTCTTCTTTCCATTCTCTCGTCTAAATGTTTCCTCTATTCCTCTTTCTGTTCTTTTTCCATCGTTTGTTATACTTCTCCACCATCTTTCCCTTTTTCTCACCCACCCAGCTCCTTTTCTAATCTGTGGTATAGAGACAACACACTCCACTCCTCTGATCAGTGGCACAGAGCCACCATGCTCCACTCCTCTGATCTGTGGCACAGAGCCACCATGCCTCAGCTCCTGCTCCGATCAGTGGCACAGAGCCACCATGCTCCACTCCTCTGGTCAGTGGCACAGAGCCACCATGCTCCACTCCTCTGGTCAGTGGCACAGAGCCACCATGCCTCAGCTCCTGCTCCAATCAGTGGCACAGAGCCACCATGCCTCAGCTCCTTCTCCAATCAGTGGCACAGAGCCACTATACCCCAGCTCCTCTGATTTTTAGAGGGCTTCAGGTATTCTTCTGCAACCAGAGAAGTGTCTTCTTCATTGACAGAACAGAATTTAGAGGAACAAAATCATAGTTATGGGGGGAGGGGTTTGGCACAAGGCAGAAGGTGCCTAGGGCGCCTAATCCCCTTGCCTCCAGGAACCATCCATATCAAGCAGAATTGCCCAGCTGGAAGAAAAGGGAGGGCAGTCACTAGTGAGGAAGAACAAATGGGAAGGAGGGCACCTAAGGTAGAATTGCTGTAATAAAGAGAAAGAGATGAATTGTCCCCACCAACTAAAGCCCCAGGCTCGGATCTTAGGAAGGACGTATTAGTTGGTGGAGCATCCCTTACAGGCACCTCCTGTAAGAACTCACAGATCGGATCTTGGGAAGGAGGTAGGAGTTGGTGGAGCATCCCTTACAGGCACCTCCTGTAAGAACTCACAGATCGGATCTTAGGAAGGACGTATTAGTTGGTGGAGCATCCCTTACAGGCACCTCCTGTAAGAACTCACAGATCGGATCTTGGGAAGGAGGCAGGAGTTGGTGGAGCATCCCTTACAGGCACCTCCTGTAAGAACTCACAGATCGGATCTTGGGAAGGAGGCAGGAGTTGGTGGAGCATCCCTTACAGGCACCTCCTGTAAGGATGCCCGGATCGGTCAGCCAGCTTGCATAAAAGCAGGCAGAACATGAAGAATGATGTGCTTCTTTGTGCTTTCTCCTGAAGGTTTGGAAACGTTTTGGAGTTCTCCCCATGGTTAAGCCCCAGAGCCTGAATCTCAAGGAAGAGGCATAATTCTGACCAGTACCCTCTCGGTCTGGCAGGGAGTTTCTCTGGGAACGAAAGCAGAGTCTGTTTTTTGTTGAGAGTTTTGTTTTTGTCCTACCCGGCAGGATCCCAACCTTTTGGGATCCTGCTGGGTACTTGTGACCTGGATTGGCCACTGTTGGAAACAGGATAGTGGGCTCCAGGGCCAGCGGAAGCACTAAGTGAGCTAGGCCCGAGCCTAGGGTGCCAACTATTAGGGGGAGCGAGTGATGTGGGGGCCAAGAGGATTCAAATGTCCACTCCTCTTTGCTGCCGCCGCTCGCATAGGCATTGGGGCTGCAACTGGGGGCGGGGGGGGGGGGGGGGTGGAGCAAGGGAGAAGGTGCCTAGGGCACTCAGCTAAGCAGCTCTGAGACCAGCGGTATTTCTGCAGTTTCTGTTGGAGAAGTTTTGGTTGCTAATTGGAATGAGGATATTTTTGGTTGGAGTAACATTTTTGCTGGAACAGCGTGGTCAGCGTCTGGTGAGAAGAGAAGGTGCAAGGACATTCCAACTGTGAGTGCATCGGAGAAAGAAAGAGAAAGTGTTTTCCCTTCCTGGTTTGCCTTGGGCCTGATGGAGGCTTAAAGGACCCCAGCACCCAGGACTGAGAAGAGAGAGAGAGAGAGGAAGAGAGTTTGTGGCCTTGGAGCAACTGCATACACCGCTCTGCATGCAGGACACCTACTGAAAGGGCTCTCCATGGAAAGCAGGAAGTACTTTTGTAATATTGCGCATAAGTTACACCAATCTTCAGAGCAGACTACCATCCCCAAGTGCACATTGAAACCATCCCGGCAGAAAGACCTGCACAGAATCACGCCTGTGTGTCCTTTTGCCGAGAGATCCCAGCCCCCCCTGGAACACCTCTCTCCTCCTTACGTAAAAGCATGGTCGTGCAATGTGTACACACGTACATTTACGTGCATATCGGCTGTGCAAACTTCCGAAGAGCCTTTGCAGATTACCCTCCAATGCTGTGACTGGCTTTCCAGTCACTTCTCTGCGGACGCGCCCTGACAGAATAAAACCTAGCTCGCTTCTTCTAAAGCAAGCAGGACTCCAGAATACAGGATCCTCTTCCAGCTGCTTGGGACTCCTGCGAGAAGGGAAAGGCCTCCACCCTCGGCACATACAGTGTGCAGCTCACAGCAGGGAACAGCGTGCAGCACATGTAGTGCATGACACACACACTGTGTGGTACAAGCAGCACACGGTGCACACGATGCATGGCAGATACAGCGCGCAACACACAGCACTCAGCAAGAAGCATGCACAGAGCGCACCCAGCAAGCAACACACAAGGTGTGGCGCATACAGCACACAACACTACAGATCACACACACATTTGTAGTCTGTCTGCTACCACGGCTGCTGTGGGGATTTGGCACATGATGAAGAGTAAAGAAAATGGTAGAAATCCTTCTTCAAATCAGGGAGTCACCATGGCCACCCACTGATCAAATTTGGTTATCAAATCAATTTGTATGACCACTGTTGGATTTCTGGTTGCAATGCCTCTGAAACTCAGAGGCAAAGTAGCCCCGTACTGAGGAATACGAGCCATCATATCTGTTCTGATGATTGCATCGGCCCCCTGGTCACCTCCCCTGTGTCTTCTTACCCCACCTGCTCCTGTATTTTGTGTTGTGTCTGTTTTGTGCCTCCTGTGCCCCACAGACTCCGTGTGTGGACCTTTGCATTCTAGAAAAAGCTATTCCATGTGATCGATGACAATTCTGTGACATTCCCCCTGACATGAAGTGGCAATTTAATGTTCAGTCCTGGAGTGTTTTCCCCGTCTTTTCAAAATGGAAAATGAGTGAGGGTAATGGTAGGAAAACCTTGCTGTGACGGTAAAAATGGATTTTGTGCACTGCAGCAGGAGAAGAGGCCAGGATGGGGCTGAGAATTATTCCTGTTTGTCTCAGGGTCACCTCCTCATTAGAGGATCTGCTTCTCAGGGTGTCTGCTGTGCCGTCATTGTCCCAGTCATGATTCAGCCGAGGCTGCCTCCGAGGTCGGAGATGTAGGTCCTAATTACTGCTCTTCATGTCCTATTTACTAATGTTGTGTTATTATTCATCGCTGATGTCACTCAGCAGTGACTGCAGAGCAGCGACTGATGTAACCAGTCCAGGGAAATTAATAAGGGCCAACGACACGTGGCAGACCCGGACTGCTGCATGACAACAATTTCTGTTCCATCCAGCTGCAAAACGTGTGCTAGCCGATGGTAACATGACAACAATTTCTGTTCCATCCAGCTGCAAAACCTGTGCTAGCCGATGGTAAGAACAGAACACCATTCAGCAGGTGGAGTAGAAACGGAAATAGTCTAAAGCATGATGGAGGGTACCTGAGCAGAAGAGATGAGAGGGGGGGAAAAAGCTGCGGGGGAGAGTCGCTCCCAAGCAGATCCCTTCCAAAGGGGCGAATCCAAAGGTAGCAACCAGGAGGGCAGGGTATCTTCAGCCCTAGGGGAGATCTGATCACTGGTATGCAGATTATGGTGGCTCAGAGGGATTGTTCTGCAATTTTTAGGAAGGTGCATATCTTTTGGTTGGCTAGGGAGTGTCCTCATTCACCCTTTCTGTTTTCCCGAGTATAGGGGACAGGATGGGATGTGCTGGGAATTTTCTTCATTTTTAGGTTCTTTTGTATTATTTCTGTCTGCATTGCTTTGTTGCATGTAATGATTTATTGTGCTGTTTTGTATTTAATGGTTTCGTGCTCTGTTTCTTTGTATCTGTATTATTGATTCTGTAATTTGCACAGAGCACAGTTCCTCTGTAAAAAGGTGAAATGCCATTCAAAGTTTCAGAAATGTGCAGCTGCTCACAGCTGGCGGCGCTATTGGAACAGCAATAAGAGCAGCAGCAGTAATGTGGGAAGAGGTGAGCCTGCAGGCCCGGGGCAGAGGGAGCAACCGAAGGACGGGCTTCCTGAAGCCAAGCTGAAGGCATGGGCAGGCAGCAGACAGGGAAAAGAGAGAAAACGCTTTATCAACAGCAATTACAAAAAAAAAACCCCCGACACAGCTAATTTTAACCCGATCTATCCTTCTAACAGGAATTTGTAATGTGGTTAATAGATTCCGCCGGTAACAAATCTATCCGAGGCCAGGCTTCTATCATAGCTTAATGACCTCCTGCCTCACATCCAGTAACGTTTTATGGCTTTCTCAAACGATGCCTTACTGTATCTAATAATCCCTCTGGAAGGCTTTTGCTTCCACAAATACCACAGAGGGGCCAAGCAGTTTTCCCATACACACAAAATGGGGAAAAAAAACCCTCTTTAGCACATCTGGCCCTTAGGGTCTTACTCAATAAATGGCTTCCTAGTCCTGCCCTGGTGGCCCCGTAGGCTTTGAGGATATCCACAATGAATATGCAGGCGTGGATCCAATATCTGCAGCTTTATCTCATGCACACTCCTTGTGCACATCTTGAAACAACAACAACTAGCTGTGGAGTCACCAGGACAGCTGGGGAAGCCTTTCCCCTAAGTCTGTGCTTCAGCAACTGGCAGATGGATCACAGTTTTTATTTGCATGGATTTCCTAAATAGTTGCGGGTAACAAACAACACACGGATGCTACTGATCCTCATGCAAAGCCAGCTACAGCAATCTGCACTCTCCCTGGGCAAATAGTTCTCCGGATCTTTTTTCCAGGTTAGCATTACCGAATGTCCCATTCACAGTACATTGCACCCGACTATTCTTCTGCCCGTATCCTACACTTGCCCACGTTAAGGACCTGATTCAGCGGGATCCAGCCACCTCTCAAAAAGTGGCTGGTCTCATGATTGAGGTTGGGTTAGAGAGAGGAAGTCAGCCAGCCAAATCTAGGCCCAGTATTCGTGTGCTCTGGGCTGAATGTGGATCCCTCAGCTTTCCTCCCCAGAGACACAGAACATCTGTCGGACACTGTAGGTAAATGGGCAGATGACTATCTCCTTCTGCAAATGGGTTGTAGTTCCTATTTGCATGAATTTCCTAAACAATTGTGATATTATTGATCCTCATCCAAGGCCAACTACAGCAATCTGAATTTTCCCTGGACCACCTAAGGAACAATTTGAGCACTCCATCACTCTGGTGCCATTTTGCAAGGCTTACCGAGGACCAGACCAATCCTTTTGATGTGCCAAGAAACGCATCCAGCTTTCAGAACAAGTTCTCTCATTCTGTTTATTCAAATAGGACCAACAATCTTCGTTTACTCATGGAGGAGGGATTCCACTCCTGGGATTAAGGATTTCCGTTTCTTTACAAGCTTCAGAAGTGGGACAAAGAGGAATTTTATACTGATTGTCCCATCTCTGTGAGTGATGGCAGAGGTTCTAGCGGATCAGAGCACAGATCTTTGTGCTAAACTGTAAGGTACAAGTTCTGTCCATGTAGTTGTATTTTACTCAGTTATAACAGATTTTGGCCACCTGTGACCACAAATCCCTTCACTTTTGTGTGAGCTCCTCCAGTTCCCTAAAAGCCTTACCAGTGCTACTGAGAGAAGTTGGATTTAAAACCCAGATTTGCTGCTTTCAAATACTGTTTGAGATGCTGGTGTTCTCTCCCTAGGAAATTCACTGACACCTCCCGCAATAAGATTTCTACCTAAGCAATGGGCTGATGCTGTAAAGTGCGCTCAGGCTGAGCGCACCGTTAGCCCCCGTTTGGCCACGCGTTTACCCCTTATACAGTAAGGGGTAATAGCACATGGAAAACGCGCAGCCAACCCCCCCGGAAATTAATAGTGCCCGCAACATGCAAATGCATGTTGATGGCCTATTAGTCATTCCCACGCGATAAAGAAAGTAAAATGTGCAGCAAAGCCGCACATTTTAATTTCGACCGGCACCGGGAAAGCGTACAGAAAAGCGATATTAAGTCAGAGGCCCCCAAAATAAAAAAAAATTTTAAATTAAAAAAAAAAATGTTAAATCTGCCTGCGGCTCGCGGGTTGGAAGACGGACGCTCAATTTTGCCAGCGTCCGTTTTCCGAACCCGTGGCTGTCAGCGGGTTTGAGAACCGATGCCGATAAAATTGAGCGTCGTCTGTCAAACCGCGTGCCCAGGAGAGTGGCCTGGGTGCGCGCCGGGAGAGCGGGTGCTCGCCGGCTCTCCCGCGGGTTTTTCTGTATCGGCCCAATAGGGACTGATCTAAGTCCTGCATTAGATTGTGAGCTGAAATTCAGCACACTGTTTCTTAAATGCAGGTACTATAAACAATGTCCCTCCCACTGCAGTAAGCAAATGCAATGCTAATTCATTGGGAATTATAAATGTGCAAGAACGCAAAAATATTCGCTCAAACCCAAGTTAAAACATGTGTTCAGCATAGCCTGATTGCACATTGTAACTTGGGTGGCTGGGAGTTTCTCAAACAGGATTTATGAGCACTAAACATGATTTATGCTTGTTTTATGCACATAAAATGTGATTTAAGTTCAGAAAACATGCTTAGTGTGTGCAAAGTGTTGTGCTCCGCGGCCGTGGCACCCCACGACCGCGTTCCCCTACCTGAGTCTCAGGCCATGAAAGCCCCGGGGGAGGGCTCCGACTCCAGCCGTGCTGCCCGCTGCAGGGGAAGCCTCCTGCTTCCTTCAGCGGTGTCTCTCCTTCTCCACCGGGGAAATCCAAGATGGCCGCCGTCAACTCATTTGCATTTAAAGGGACCTTCCTCTGCTCATTCCTTGACTTGGCAACGTCTCCTGTGAGTTTTGTCCAGTCTGCTTGCTTCGGTGAGTTCTTTGAGCTTGGCTTCTGCTTTGTCTTCCTGGTTCCTGACTTCGGATTGGCTTACGGTGATTCTCTGGTTCCTGACTTTGGATTGGCAAGCGGTGAATCTCTGGTGCACGACTTCGGACTGGTGAGCGACGACCCTCTGGCACTCGACCTAGGACTCCCTCAAGACTCCGTCTCCAAGGGCCCACCTAAGTCCCAGCGGCCCGGGTCCCTACGGGCTTCTCCTGGGGGGACCGCGGGCTTCCAGGGCGAAGCTCCAGTTGGCCTTTGCACCGTTGCTCTGACCTCCCTAGGTCCACCTAAGTCCCAGCGGTCGGGTCCCTACGGGCTCCTCCCGGGGGGACCGCAGACCACCAGTGGTGAAGAACACAGCGCCTCATCTCGTCTCTTCATCGCCTCTGTATTCACCTCAGCCTCCAGTGCCAAGGGTCAGCTGGTCCCGCCTCCTGTTCTGCCTCGCCACCCAACAAGAGAGCCTACGGACCCTCCAAAAGGTACACCACCCTCTTGTCGGCCAAGGGTCCACAAGCCTGAGCATAACACAAAGCATGTTTTGTGTGCACAAATCCCACCTCCTGCTTCACCCATAGGCTGACACTAGCACTGGAAATGTTACTTCATCTCTGACGAGTATAATTTTCAACTCTGTGAAAACTTGAGTCGAACCACTGCACCTTTCTGCATGGGGAGTAATAGATAATACCTTCATCAACACGGGATTTCTATTCAAGGGTGCTGACCTGAGCGCTCAGTTTTGTGCACACATTTTTCACGTGCAAAACTCCTCACTGCATCGGGAGTAAGATTTGCGCACAAAATCTGTGCATACAACTGCGGATAAAATCATGTGCTTTCCTGAGCTTACTTAGTCCATAATGGCACAAGGATGGAATCTGGGTTCCTGTCTTGGGTTTCGTGTCTTCTCTGTATTTGGAGAACACCCTGGCCATCGTGCTATGACGTTGCTTGTGCCTAGGTTTCCTTCGAGTCCAAGGGCTAATGGACATCAGATCTACTCGTTCAGTTGAGCGAGTTCACAGGCCTGCTTTGTCTTCACTGAGAGTGGCAGCGTCGAATGCTGGTCCCCTCTCCTGAGATGAGGCTGCTAAACTGGATAAAACAATTCTGAAGAGAACACTATGCTGCGTTATTTTGTGTGCATCATTCTACTAGGGAAAGAATCAGATTCTAAAGATAATGGTAGCAAAGTGTTTTAATTAGATCCTGGGATCAGCGGGAGCAGGAATAAGAAGGGGATCAATGTCTTGAGACCTGGATAGTGAGAGGGTGCCCAGGACAGACTAGAATGAGCCTATGGTGGATAGAACTTTTTTTCCACTGTTTGATGAAGACCGTTTCTATGCCAGTTCAAATTTCTCTGTCAGAGCCTTGAATTCTCAACTTGTTAGCAATTAGGAAGTGTGTTGGGGCTGCTAGAGGTGATTTCCCTATGAATAGCTGCTGTGTGTGCATACGTGCGTGTACATGTGATACTCCTTGAGTTTATTATTTACACACCTTTGCTGCAGGCAGAAGATTATAAAAATCCCCTTTTCCTCTTCAACTGTGGGCAGTGTTTTTGGCTTCCTACTCGCATTCCATGGGAGAGCTGAGGAGCTTCCTTCTACCTGTGTGGGTGCCCTTCGTTTTATTCTTAACGCATTTCTAAACTAAACCTCGTAGGTTGCTTTCAAGTACAGATGAACCCGCCTTTCGGTTGCCATATTTCCAAAGCAAACATTCCTAACCTCCTCAGTCACATTGGATTAAATACATGTTCCAATCCCCTAATCAGCTTAGTATCCGTCCTTTGAACCTTTTTGATTTCCCCAGCCTGCTTGCGTTTATACTTGATCTGAACTGAGCACTGTAGGGCAAATTTGTCAGTGTCAAGGTATTTTGCAATGGATGTATCACTGTCTTCATCCACACTTCATGGATATGGATGCTCTCTGGGACGTCCACTGCTTATAATTCATTCCCTATTGATTTGGGATACTCGTCACAATGGGGCTCTTTAGGGAATGAAGATTTCTGATTTAAATTCATCTGCCTTTCTAAGTAAACCCCGTCCCTTCTGGGCACTGGTGGCATTTAGCATTTAAAATGCACCCCAGTGGTGTGCGAAAGTGGGAGCTGTATTTGATGTATGACTGTGGTGTATGATATTTGTCTTGTTAGATATGTGGGGATGGGTAGGGAATAGCAGAGTTTGATGAAAGGAGGTTGAAGATTGTGATATAATGGTTTAATTTGCAGAGCACATTGATTCTGACCAAATTAAACTACTGTAATTCACTTTATACAGGGCTGCCAGCAAGCACCATTCGAGCACTGCAAGTAGTTCAAGCTGCGGCGGCTAGGATCTTGGCAGTCACGTGCATGTGAGATCACAACACTCCTATTTTGATGTAGCATCACTGACTTCCAATGTGAAGGGTGGCGGGTGAGTGAGCTCTTGGTGCTGCAGCGTAGTTGATACAACCTCGAGGGTGAATCCCTGAGGCCTACGCCGGCAGCTGGCAAACGTGCCCTGTAGTGGGACAGACTGGAGCTTCACTTTTAGTAGCCGCCTCCCTCGCAGTTGAGGGCTGGCAGGACTTGGGTGGCTCCCTAGTGCAGTGAAAATGAAAGACAAAGAGTACACCAGTGTCAAGGCAGGCAGCAGACTAATGGAGTCAGAGACAGGCCAAGGTTGGGGCAGGCAGCTAGAAAGAGGGGTCAGGTCTAGCCAAGGGGTCAGATCCAGGTGGCAGGTAATCATGGTCAGGTCCAAGGAAGAGGTCAAGATCCGAAAAGTCAGGCTAAAGGTGGACGAAGACATACTGATGACACTGGACAAGGTGGGTGGGACAAGGCAAGGCTGGGTGTGGCACAGGAATCAGGAACCCTGGCAACACACACTGCAAGACCCGTTGCTGAGGCAAGGTGGTACTGCAGGGCCCTTGCTTAAATAGGCCGGTTAGCCTGTGGCCATTGGAGGGCGCCGCTCAGCGATTCCTATCACAAGGCCTATATTCTGCATGCGCCCAAGGGAAGGCCACAATCTGGCAGCATCAGTGGCAGTTTGTGGCGTGCAGCGACAGCGCCGTTCTGCCACGATGGGAGGTCCTCGGCTGCATGGGTCAGCGATGGGGGTGAGTGCGGCGGCTCACGGGGCCTCTCCTGTGAGCTGCCAAATGTAACACCAATAAAATGGTGGGTACAACATAAGCTTGCAACGCTAGTTCACAAATGAATATTCAGTGAGATAACTCTTTGGGTGAATGCAAAACTGCGTGTTTATAAACCTACACACACTTTACGGGCTGCTAATAAAACCCTGTTGGAGGTACCATCTGCTAAGCTGGCACATCTTGTTTTCAACAGAGAGAGATTTTTCTGTGGCCAGTCCAACTTTATGGAATTCCCTTCTCGAACAACTGTGGTCTCTGACTTGTGTGCAAAGTCAGTTAAGAAGGCCTTAAAAAATACTTGTTTTTACAGGCTTTTGGTGAAGGATAACCACCAAACTTTCTAGCTTGAACCGCATGGAAAGTAATATTATGCAATAGGAAAGGTATTTTTATGTTTCCTGGGTTTATATTTCTTGTATTTCCTGTGTTGTTTTTATGACATATTGTTATTCTTTGTTTAAATTATGTATATTATGTATACCCTGCCTTGAACTATGCTACAGCGCAAGCTAAAAATTCTTTTAAATTAAATAAATACAAATTCAATCTTGTTTTTTTTGTCAGGGCTTGATTTTGACAAACGATGTCTTTGTATTGGATTTTGTTGAATTCCTCATGTCAGCTAATCATTGTTGGATTCTTGCAGTGTGACATGTATCTTTGTTTTTCAATAAAAATTATTTTGAAACAAATTCCTCCCCCACATCACACACCTTGAGTGCAAGTGAGGTCTGCATTGGCTGTAGCTGCACCTGTTCTCCATACAGGCAAATACATGGTGAATATAGAAAGCCAAAAAATAACAACACTGTTCCCCAGTTGTCACTTAATTTTTCATCTTTTTTAATAAGTTATATGTGTTATATCTCTTTGTGGGACCTTCACAAGTACAGTTTGTAATTAGCGCATAAAGACAGAAAAATGTGCAAATACGCATACACAGGAGTATGTTTTTCAATTCAATCAACAGGGAGAGTAGCTTAAACTTATATCCCCTTAACAAGAAAAATACACAAGAGCTGTGTTATGACTGTCGGTTGCAGACGGCTGCGACCACGTCTACTCACGTCCTGCTTCCCTCTCCGGGCCTGCTCATGGTGGGGGCTAGCCCCTGCTGCCACGTTCCCCATGGTTCCTTATGGCGGTTGGGACAACGCTGCCACCAACGCCGACTCTGGGCCTTCCTAGGCGCGCGCGCGCGGGCCCTCGTTTGAAGCTGCTACGGTGGGAACCTCAGGGCATCCCTCATTGATGATGTCTTGGGATCTGGGTTCTTAAGTGCTGTCTTCGCCCCCAGCTAGCCAACTTGGCAATGAGTTCATCGCTATTCTACGAGCTCCTGTCTCCGTTGGACCTGTGGTGACGTTACCGGGCCCTACTTGGACTCTGGACCCTGGCTGGTACCTGCTCCTCGGGGGCCTGCGTGCGCTCTCTACAGAGACCTGGTCTCCTGGCTTCCCCCACTCCTTGGGCTGGCCCTACACCTTCCAGAAGTCCTATTCCGCCGGCTCCCTGCTCCTCGGGGCTGCCTCTAGGATAGAACTCCCAACTGGTGAAGGCTATCTCGGTGCCTTCGTTCTACACTTAAGAACATAAGAAATTGCCATGCTGGGTCAGACCAAGGGTCCATCAAGCCCAGCATCCTGTTTCCAACAGTGGCCAATCCAGGCCACAAGAACCTGGCAATTACCCAAACACTAAGAAGATCCCATACTACTGATGCAATCAATAGCAGTGGCTATTCCCTAAGTAAAATTGATTAATAGCCATTAATGGACTTCTCCTCCAAGAACTTATCCACTTGGGACTGTCAGTGCTTCCCTGCTCCTCGGGACAGTGCCTATATTCGACACCAGAGACTGTGGTGCTCCCTCGCTCAACCACTGGTGACTGCCGGTACTTCCCGCTCCTCGGGCTTGTCTACATCATCACCTGGAGACCTGATTCGGGCTTCCCCGCTCTGCGGGTTAGCTTACGTCATCACATCAGTACCTCCCTTGCTATGCAGCTCCACCCCTTGGGGTTGCCTCTACAGTATTCCTCCTGTATGTCCTATCTCGCGTTTCCCACTCCTCGGGTCTGCCTAGCGCCATTATCCTCAGAGGTCTCAGCCCAGGTACTAATCTCCAGCCTGCCTGCTTACTGTGGGGGTCCCTTCTTGCTGTGTCTCTGTTACGAGCGCGCGCGGGCGCGGTCGTCTCGGGCGGGTGGTGAGCCCTTGGGCCACGGCAGGACCCCAGGAGGAGCCCAAGGCCACACCGTGGGAGGTGAGCTGAGCAGGCATGGTGAGCCAGGCAGGCAGGAACAGAAGCAGGGAGTCCGACCCTCAGCCGGACCTGCATGCCCATGTTAGCCAACACGGGGAAGTTGACTAATGAACGGTCCTCCGACTGTTCCCGGCCCTTTCGGACCTGCCGCAGGGAACGGCAATGGGCAGCAGGCCGGACAGAGGCGAGGGCAGACAGAGTCCTTAGCAGACGACATCAGACAGGGCAGAAGCAGGCTGAAGCAGACGGAGACATCAGGACAAGGGCTGAAGCGAGACACTAGAAGGATCCAGGCGAGTAGGAACTCCGATGCTGGGATACTCACATCCGAAGCCCCCTCGGCTGGCAGAGGAAGACATCAGGGTACGGGCTGAAGCAGACACTGTAGACAAGGCTGGACGGGAACATTGCACTGTCCATCAGGGCGCCCTACTCAGCCCACCCGTGGGACTGAGTCACGGACCACCCTGTCCCAGACGCGCCCTACACAGCCCTGGGAGGCTGGTCGCGGACCACGCTGAGAAGGAGGGCGCGGGGAAGACCCAGGCGAACAGGACTCCGATGCTGGGAAACTCACATCCGAAGCCCTTACGGCTGGCAGGCACAGGAACAAACATCTAGGCAGGGTCAGAGACAGGCATTAAGGCAGAGACACTGGACATCAGGAACATCAAGCAGAGACAGGACAAGGCACCATCAAACATGGAGGACCTGGATCGGCTAGGTTACAGGCGACTGTAATGCTCAGATCCAAGGCCCAGACACAGTGAACAGAAAGTCCTTAAATACTGGAGGTAGAAGGCAACTCCCTGGGAGGAGCTTGCCAGGACCGCCCACCGCTGGTCCTATAATTAGGGTAGAGAGCTGCGGGCCAGCCCCTAGGGAAGGGCGTCGCCCAACAGGAAGTCCAAACACTGAGGCTGCAAGCCACCGGCATGCCTCAGGAGCAGCTAGGCCTCTCAGGCCCTGGAGCAAGTCCTGGATGATGCGCAGGCAAGGCCCAGGCTTCAGAGCGGCCTCTGGAGGAAGGTAAGAGACCTCCTGCAGCGCAGCAGCAGGGGGGATCGCAACAGTCTCTTAGCCCGCTCCTCGGGACCGCTCCACAGATTCTCACCCAGAGCTCCTGCTGCCCTTGACCTTGCCTCCCGACAGTGTGGACCTGTGGGGCTCCTCCCCACAGGTGGTAACAACTCTCACCTCGGGCCAAGGGTCCACAAACCCACAGACCATTACAAGCTAAAACATTGTTGGGAATGGAAATAGGCTATGAGGACTAAATGCCAGAATAAATCATGATTCACTGATTCTAAAATTACCTCAATGACTACCTGGTACTGCTGGAATATCTGGCTATGATATTGCATGGCACTAGCAAACAAAATATTAGCAGTTGCAACTTATAGGTCTAGTCAGTGGGTACAGATCAAAGAATCTGGGATTAGCATTACTATGTGTACAGTTAGACATTATGGCTAATGGTTTGGGGCATTCTATATTATACCAAACATGAGATGGTATAATTAGAAATATTAAGAAAGATCAATAATATCTCAAAGGCTAAATTCAGAGGGATTACTATTTCATGTTTACTACGTATATGTAGGTTACCATAATTATCATATCATGTGAAATTTGTAAATGACTCTAATACTAAGTATATTAAAGCAAACAAACCAAACAGTCTTTTGCATAAAATGTTGATAATTATAGTCCCAAAATGTGCAGCATAGATGGTCTTTTGTATATCTGTGCTTGTATCAGGGCTTATGGATTAATTCTGATGACAAACAGGCAAGTAAACCCCACAATGGCCCAATGTCTTTCAGCAGTGACTCATGCTTAATGTAATGAGGGATAAAACACAGGATAAGAAATCCAAACTTTAACACTATCAGTTTCTTTGCACAAGTTACTGTTTACTATTATAAACACACTCTAAATCTTTTCAACATACCATTATTATCAAGCTAATTTATTCATTTATTTATTTAAAATCTTTTCTATACCGTCATTTGGTCAAGCACCATCACAACGGTTTACAGAGAGGCACATTATTTAATGTTCAGCTTTGGATATGCTATCTTACAAAGTGCCAATGTAGTTTTGGTTACAAGTTTTAATAATACAAACTATATGAAAGGTGATATGGATCTTTCCATATGTATGATTAATATAGTGATCAAATAAGTATAGTACTTTATACTGTCTTTATCTATCATTAGGATTAACATATGAGAGAAAAATAATAAACTATGCAAGTATGCATCTGTGTGACTTTGTGCTGTGTGTTGATGTTCCGTTGCCTATTCGTTCATATTTTTTATTCTCCGTTTTCACCCATCCAAATAACTAAGACAGCTGCCTGTCATTAACTTATAAAATCTCTCTCTCTCTCTTCTCTCTCTGTCTCTTTGTTAGGCAACATATAGGTACAAAATGCTTTTTAATAAGCATTTTCAAATTCTGCATCTCATAAATCTTCTCACATAAACAGTTCAACTCGTTCTGCAATTCATGCTGTAATATACAGGTTCCTGCACTAAATAAAACAGTATCTATAATATTTCATTGCATATAACAGGGATAAAACATAAAAAGAAACTTATGAACACAATGGGTATATGTGACAGGTATTTCAGTTTGATGGAATAGGCTTATGGTAGCTGTTTCAGAACCAAAAGAATGCAGTTTTTCCCCATTTCTTATAGCAGGATCTTAGCAGTAGATTTCATTCATTATAAGACATATAGACTAATAGACACATCTGCCAAATACATAAATGGAAAATGTAAATAAACATGCATTATAATCAAAGAAAAGTGGACAAGACAGACTACTCTCTCTATTTCCTCCTGATCAGAGCCATGGGGCAATGCTGATCTGGCTCACAGCCAAGTAGTTAACCAGGGTTTAAAGAAACCAAATGTTATATCTACCAGACAGTGTTGTACAACTATAATACTACCAACGGTTTCTTTGAAGGAAAGAAGTCCTGGTCACGGTACAGTTTTTGCATGAATTCAGTGATAGCCATTAGGATGGGTATATATCCCTCCTTGTCACTTTGACAACTTGCAGATCTCACTTCGATCCAAATGGAGCTATATGTAAGAACATAAGAGCATAAGGGTCCATCAAGCCCAGCATTCTGTTTCCATCAGTGGCCAATCCAGGCCATAAGAACCTGGCAAGTACCCAAAAACTAAGTCTATTCCATATTACCGTTGCTAGTAATAGCAATGGCTATTTTCTATGTCAACTTAATTAATAGCAGCTATACTAACTGCACTAACCACATCCTCTGGCAACAAATTCCAGAGTTTAATTGTGCGTTGAGTGAAGAAGAACTTTC
Source organism: Rhinatrema bivittatum (assembly GCF_901001135.1). Lineage (NCBI taxonomy): Eukaryota > Metazoa > Chordata > Amphibia > Gymnophiona > Rhinatrematidae > Rhinatrema > Rhinatrema bivittatum. The sequence goes on along the minus strand of NC_042627.1, from coordinate 76,733,008 downwards.
TCCGATTAGTTTTAAATGTGCCACATGCTAACTTCATGGAGTGTCCCTTAGTCTTTATATTATCTGAAAGAGTAAATAACCGATTCACATCTACCCATTCTAGACCTTAAGAAATGTACTAAATTCAGTTCATTTGCTGTAAATATCAACTCATATAACTCTCTATCAGTTTGTTTATAACTTTTAAACAGGAAAACCAATTCGTTAGCACTGTAAAAATGAGTTTTCTCCTTTATTATCAGCAAACTCTGTTAACTTCTCAACTCCCTGGGTCCTTTCAGGTTCTAAAACTTCAGTATTAGTAATTGTCTCTGCAGCAACTGAATTGTTAATAGCCTCATTAAAGGAATTTTTATGTCCCTTTGAGACCTGTTCTGCATAACTGTGCATGTCTGCTGCAAGTGCAGATAAACACTGAGCTTTGATTGTGGGATTCGGAGCTGATTCCTGCTCCAAGATTTGGACAGACTGCAGTTCCTCAACTCAATGCAGTAAATCAGCATGCTCCCAGGATGGGGTTACATCACTTTTTTAAATTATTGATAATTTGTATTGAAATAAAAAAATTAATATCATTCAGAAGAGATGCATATGTTTTTGACTTTTGGAAAAGATATGGGAGGAACTTTTTTTCACCACAGACAAGAGGTTGTTTCTCAAGGGTTGATTTTCTTTATCATGATGTGTTATTCTATGTGTTGTGTAAAGATCTTGCATTGCTCTTCAGGCATGAAAAGTTTGTCACTGTTTTATAAACTGGGGAAATTTCATGTAGAGGTTTGATGTGCTCTTAAGCCTGTTTTGCTTTGATATTTTAATGTTCATAAGAAAACAATAAAATAGTAAAGTTTGGGAAAAAAAAGAGTAGGTTAGCCTTCAAATACAATACAATGGCAAAAAAGTGACTTTTAATGAGATAAGAATGTAATATTATGGTACCATATGGTGAAAGAGGAGAGGAAAATGTAAACCCAAGTGTGCTGAAATATAGATCTGAAGCTGAGATGATAAGAACATAAGAAGTTGCCACACTGGGTTAGACTGAGGGTCCGTTAAGCCCGGCATCCTGTTTCCAACTGTGGCCACTCCAGGCCATACGTACAGAACCTGGCAAGATCCCAAACAGTAAAGATAGATCCCTTGCTGCTATCGCACAGTGATGCATCGCTAAATGCAGGTTTGAGATAATTTTCTGATGGAAGACAAAAGGTACACGTCGGGAGCAAATACTGACTTTTTATGTCATGTTTCCAAGCTACAGATCAAACCAAATTTTTATACTGCAGCAGCCAAGTATCTACAGAAAGCACCTAAGAGCTTTAAAATTCTTTTACATTTGTATTTGAGTTTTTATATTTTTTTGAGGGGTGGAGAGGGTTGCAAGTGGCCCCTTCAGATGTGATAAATATAAAACATGCATGAAGGAGCACTTACTACCCTTAAAAAATAAAATAAATAAAAAGTGCATAGACTCTTATAGTTGTGTCATTCACCAATACGGCCCAGTAGGAAACACCTGTATGAGCAGAGCAACATCTAAATACCATCCTTCAGGATGCCAAGACTCGAAACACTTAAAAAGCCCAGTCAGACCTTTTAGGGCTCCTTCATCAGAGTCTTCCCATAGGCACAGAATGGGAGAAGAGCCGGAGTGAGTCAGAGCATTTATGTGGCTGAAACCTAACAGGGGGATTTTCAAAGCTCGGCGTGTGGCTGGGCCCAGCGCATTTTCAAAATGGCCCAGCCACGCGCGTATCTGCCGGTACGCACGGAAGAGCTGGGGTTTTGGAAAGGGGTGGGCCGGGGGGGCTGGCACAGCACCGTTTTGTGTTATCCCGGTGAAGCCTGCGCCAGCAGCTGGCCTGCGCGTGGAACTTACTCCTGCTCCATCTCTGTAACAAAAAAAAATAGAATGGTTAGGGTGGGTTTGAGGGCTGAGGTGAAAAGGGTAAAAGGGAGGAAGGTGAGTTAGGGGGATAGGGAACTGGGCACAGGCCCGATCACGTCGCCACGCGTTAGTTAAAAAATCCCCTCCCCTCACGTGCCGATACACACGTGTGCACGGGTATCAGATTTTATAACACGCGCGTGGTGACACACACGTGTTATAAAGTCGGTGCGTCCATGTGCGTGCGCGGGCCTTTAAAATGTTTCCCTTAGAGTTTAATAAGGTCTTATTCACCAGGCAACTCACCTTGGACAACCTGAAAGTTCCAAGTCAGGGTTCTGGAGTCAATCAGGTTCCCATCAGCAGGGGCTTACTGTGGATACTAGAAGTTTGAATTAGGCCCTTAAGGGTAAGAAACAGGCGAACCCCATTATGGCAGGTGAGGCTGGATGTCCATTGGGGACCCCTGGTGCCTACACGGACCAGGCTCGTGCTATCCCCCATCAACAATGCTAGTGTTGCGTTTTGTGGCAGGAAGGACCCACGAGCCGTGCTGCTCGCCCCAACGCTGCCATCCCCTCCGGCATGGCAGGACGATGCCGGCCTCCCTTAGCACGTGGCGGGAGAAACCCCGCGATGCCCTTAGATGACGTCACTAGCCTCTCAGTATAAGAGGACGGCCCGGATGCTCCCCCCCGATGCCTCAGTAACAGGTCCGGCTACCCTGTAGTGCGTGTTGCTTGTTCCTACTTCGTCTGCCCAGCCTGTTCCTACCCTGTCCTTCCAGCCCCCTGCTTATTTTCTCCTTCGGACAGCTACTCGGTTCCGACCCCTGCCTGGACTCTCGTTACATTGACCTCTGCCTCCCTCGACCCTAGCCTGGCCGCGGATTCCACCTCTTTGCCTGCTTCCAGAGACCCCTGCACCCAAAGACTCAACCCGAGGGGGAACGAGGGCTGGTACAGGTGAAGGCTTCCTCGGGTCTCTGTCTCGCCAGGGTCCGCCTACGGGTTCCTACGGAGCTTCTCCCCGCAGGCTGAGCCAATCTCACCCCGGTCCAAGGGTCCACAGACAGCTTCACCAAGGAAAGCATGGGAGCTAAATCCAAATTTTAATAAAAGCTGCTCTCCTACAAGGGCCATGAGTCGCCTCTCTCCGTATGGACGCCCAGGGCGAAATTCTCACTACACAGGGCTTAAGGCTGAAACACAGCTTTGCTCTGCACCACACTTCCTGGACGGAGAAGGAGTCAAAATCAATAATCAAAGTGTCATCTTGTCTCCTTGGCACAGGTGACAATATAAATATAAATAGATGATTTATTTTAAAATCGCCAGCAGATCGTCATGGCAATGAATAATTGTATCAGGCTGCCATGGCAACTGAAGCTGTAGTAAAGACAGGCTCGTGTGGACGCTGGCTTAAATTTAGTTCTTCTAAAAATATCAGATATTTTTCTGCTTTTTTTTTTTTCTTTCGACTGGATTTAGCATTTGTAAAACATGAAAAAGCACAATAAAACCTTATTATTCGGTATTTTTTTTAAATCAGTTTCAGCTTTGATATTGCATTTTGTTAAGTTTGGAAACGGGAATGTTTTTATGTACATCGCTCGGGCCTCCTATGTTAAGCGATAAATGTAAATGAATTATTAAGTCGGCCTCTTTCACACCCTACAGCTTTAGATTGGAGGGCAGCTGGTTAGAGGCACTAGCGCTCCTGTAACCGATATCCCTGCAGGATCTGCTGCACTGAAATAAACACGTTTGCATATTAAAGCAAACAGTCTTTTCTGGATTTACTGTTGTCAGTTGCTATTATCATTACACCTGGGAAGTGACTGAGGGCTTCACTTCCCCCCCAGATCCCAGGATTTCATGGTTTACAATCCCAGGCTTTCGGGATTGCTGCATTTGTGTGGGAAGATGAGATGCGGGATATCCTGGTTGGACCTCCTAGCAGGGAGAGAAGAATTTGCAGGGGGGAAGAAAGATGAAGGCCAGGGAGAGAAACTGGAGGCAGGGGGGGGGGGGGGAGAATGGGACGGATGGTGGGAAGAGACTTCCTGGAGAGAAAGATGAGGAGATTACAGGGCAGAGGAAGAGGACAGGGATGCTGGAGGAAAAGAAGGTTGCAGAGGAGACAGGAGAACAGTGAGCGGGAGAGCGAAAAAGAAGCTTGGGACGGAAAGGGGAGAGAAGAAAAGGGATTGGGTGAGAGGAAGGACTGTGCTGAGAAGGAGAAAAGAAAAAGAAGGTGGTAGGTTTGGGGAATAAAAGACAAAACGATACAACGAAGGAGGAAGATGATGAGAAGACAGTAAAACAAGTACAAGGAGAAAGAAGGATGAAGGAAAGCACAAGAAAGTAGAAAGAGAGGAGGGAGAACTGAGATGGTGAAGAAAACGCTCCCACGACTAGAGGGCTAGGAGGAAAAATGGAATTGTTCTCATCGGTTTGAACTTGGTGCACAGTTTTGACTTCACTGCTACACAATTTGTCTTTCAGAGCGGTGACTGCCACGGAAAAACAAAAAGCTTGCGTCTCTGCCTTGTAGACACTGGAAGTTCAGTGAAATCGCCAGCATGCGTCGGCACAGCTGAAAACTCTTGCAGAACCTTCTCCTTTCTGTATGGAAGACATTTTCTTTTCCGCCTCCTCAGTACGTCCTGTGGTGTTCTGCACATTTCACCTTTAGCCCTCCGTGTGCACTCTGTGATAAGGTGAAGCAGCAGCTAAACACAACCCCTGATTATAGGACAGACTTGGTGTCGGCTTCTCTGTCGCAAATGAGGATGGGAAAACTTCTTTATCTCATCAATCCCAGGGGAAATAGGCTCAGAAAAGTATCATAGAAGTGGGAGGCTGCAGTTGATAAAATAATAATAATAATAGTAATAATCAGTAGCAGATCCATGGCAATGCGCCAGCAGATTTTCCCCAAATCCATCTCAGCTCTCTGCAAACCTGCCAAACATCTACAGGTCCCTATGCATTTGCTGTACACCTCTGGCTGTAAGTCCCACAGCTTCTTCCTCTACATCTTGGGTAAATTCAGCAAATTTTCTTATCCAACTTGAACCAGGCTGAATTCTAGCTGTTTTGGGTTTGACGCAAACTGTTTCATACACCCCTGGTTACAAAAGGGTCAATTTTCAATGCTGCGCCTAACTGACAAGGTGTGCATGCACTGTCCAAGCTCGCACAAAGCAACGTGACTTTCACACACAAAACCTTTCTGTGACTCTAGGGTGATTCTGCGATGAAATGTCCGTGCCTGACTGAAGCTATTTCACGAGGATGGTGCACAGTTAGGTGCTGCTGCCAGCTTGCTAAAGGGCTTTACATGTAAGGTACGCATGAAGACTCAGACCAAGGCCCCTTCAACACAGTCTGTGTCTTAAAATAATAATAGTAATAATCAGTAGCAGTATTCCCCACCCTTTTGAAGCCCAAGGCACACCTGCATTAACAAAAATGTCATGCAGCACATCAACCTCCATGGACGGGATTCGTGATCAAAAGAAGAGCAAAGGAAGCACCGAAGGTCCCACCAGTCTCTTCCAAATGTTAAAAGGGAGCGAGGGAGGGCAGAGACGCACGTGAACTTGCCACGGTGGCTCAGTTCCCTCTCTGTACAAGTGCAGAGGGCGTAGTTACCTGGGGCTGCCAGAGCTCCTGCACTGCTGCTGCTGCTGCTCTCTGCCTTCAGAGGGAGCCACGTCCGGTGCTGAGTGCACGCTCCTCCTGTCTCACTCAGCCCAGGGATAAGGCAAGAGGCTGGAAGAACCCAAAGGAGGAAGCTCAGGAGGGGAAAAGATGAGGAGCTGCTTCCCTTCGCATTTCTGGAACCTCAGGCTGAAGCAGAACTGGCGGGGAGGAGCCCTGCAGGTTTCCCACCCTCTGCAGGCAGACCCAGACGAAGCAGAGATGCCGCTGGAGCTTCGCCTATACCCGCCCTCATTCCCCTCGGCTTGAACATTTGGGGGCCGGGGCCGGCAGGTCTTAGGTGGGGGTCTCTGCCGGGAGCAGGAGAGGAGGTCCTTGGATGGCAGGGTCACAGACAGGGGAGGTGATTAGGTGCCTTGAGGAGCAGGCAGAGGTCTATGGCAGGCAGCGGTCAAGGCATGGTCCAAGGTCAGGCCGAGGTCAATCCAAGCATCTGTCCGAAGATAAAAAAAAAAGGAACAGATAGGCAGGAAGCTCAGGCGAGGAGAAGCCCGGAAGGCAAGGAACACTGAAGACAGGCTGAACTGAGGACAACGCATGGCACTGAAGCCGCTGTAGCGATACCCTCTATAACAGGGGAGTGGAACCTGTTGCTGAGGCTAGAGCATTGTCCTTCTCTAGAGCCTTGAGCAGATGTCGTCAATAGGGGCCATGGGGGAGATGTCATGGTCCCTTTCAATACTGAAGAGAGGCGTGCAGCGCCCCGAAGTCAGTGGCGTCTCGTGCTGAGCGCCAGAACGAGTGCCAGAGGAGTGTCCCCGCGGCAGACCCAAAGGAGGAGGTGAGCGTAACACCGCCCATGAATTACCATGCCCCAGTCTCACGCTGTAGCTAGGAAGGGGCGTGCACGAGGGCGCGTGCTCTCAGAACGGAGCTCCCACCTGTTTATCAGCCACTGCTGGGGACTCTTGCTGCTGTGAGGGGCTGAGAGCAGAGCTCTGGTGCTGGGCTGGATCTGAGCATCAGGCAGCGGTGACGTTTCTGTGCCTCACCTCATCAGGCCTGAAGGCGCACTGGTTTGGAAACACTGTTTTAAGCAGCAAAATGCTCACGCATTGTGGGGCCGATCAGCCAATCTACGCGCATTATCTCCTTATTTCACCAGCCTTAGGTCCCAACCAAGAATTTGGAACATTTACCCCAATGAGTCTGAAGTTACAGTCCCAAGAGCCAGAGAGCAAAGAGTGATCTGTGCTCTGCCGCAGGGTAAAGGAATCAATGCAATCAATACACAGTATTGTGCACACAAGCTCCGAGGAAATGTATTTATTGTAGATTAAAATTAAATCTTTCCATTCCCCATAAGCAGTTATGAAAAGATTATTTATGGTCAGAAAAAGATTTTTTATTCACCTTTCCCCATTCTTCTTGCACATTTGATGGCTTTGTGTGCACACTGGTTGAGAAGCCGGCTTTGCCGCTTGTATCATTTCCATTCCTAAAAGGCCAGGGGTCTGCAAAAATCCAGGAAACCCATGGAGGTGACCTGAGGCCTTTCCCACCGGTTCTCTCTTCTTTTTTGCTTCTTTTTATTTTTAAAAGATTTTTTTTTCCTAGCGAATTCAGCACCCATGATAGCTGCCTGATTGCCAGCACTAGAAACCAAAATCCTCCGTCTATCCACAGAATAGGCAGATCAGAGCAGCAGCAGTGCAAGCGTTCCCCTGCTGCCCTGCCAAGGTGCCTCAGAGCTCCCTCTCCCCTCCTGTGGAGGGAGCACTCTGGAAGTGGCAAGATGATTCCAACTTAGGCCTCTGGGCTGACGCTGCCAAGAGGGGCGTCAGTTCGTGTCAAATCATGCTTTTCTTGTTTTAAGTTATTATTATTATAGGAGGTTTATTCCCCTCCGTAATGCTCATGGTTGTTACATCAATGTGTTCCCAGAGGGATCGGGTGGCAGGGCATTACTCCACCCTAGCAAGGGGCTGTATCAGCTCATAGCTCAAAACCTAAGCTGGACCCCTGCCCACTGGGGAACTGGACTGAAACCACCAACTCATTTCATACAAGCCACCAAACAATCAGATGGTCACAATCGACCTGCAGCTCTGGCTCGATTCCTTTGTGCCAACCAGTCCTGGCTTCTCCTGTTATTTAAAAAAAAAAAAAAAAAGAAAAGAAAAAAGCAAACTCTCTAAAATTCCCAGACGGATTGATAGGCCCTCCAACTTGATTTGGCTGATACCTTAGTTGCAAATCTTTATTCCAACAATTCCTAGAGCAACACCCCGGAGCTTTCCTGCTTTGTGCTTCAAGCTAATGACATTCAATTTAATGGTCTAAGAAGTGATGTGAGACGCAAGGCATGGCAGCCGGTGAATGGATCGCAGACACATTTTCCGCCGGACATAATATCCAGTGTGTTGTTAAGGAACACAAACCACAAAAGCAAGCCCTTATGATCCTTTGACATGTTAAACTTTCCCTACTGGCCACCCTCGATCGCTGCACGCACACAGAACAAAGCCACGGGACTGTGGCGTGGGCAAGGGACCACGAAGGGTCATTAGGAGAGCATTAGCAGATTTCTTTAAATCAAAAGTAATTGCAGGATTTAGCCAAAGAAAAAAACTACGTTTTGCTGTTCCAGCTAGGGCCTGGGAATTTGTCAAGCAAAGCGAGACTCAAATATTTTGGTTTTAAAGAACACTTATATACGAAGCTGCTTTTTTTTTTTTTTTAAGTCTTTTTCTTTAAGATGCATAATTCTAAAAGTAAGGGCAGGAATTGCGTTTGTTTCGTTTTTATTAATAATCCGGAAAAGGATAAGTCTGATCTAGATTTTTTATGACGCGCACCATTCATGTCGGATGCCCATCGCCCTTCGAAGCAGTCACCTCGGGGAGGGGATTTTAACCTCCACGTGTGACCTGTGAGGGGGGATGGCCCAGGGAGGATTATTGTTACCGAGTCACGGCCGGGGAGAGTGAATTACTCCGGGTCATGCACAAAGTCAGTGACAGAAATGCACTGTAATCCGGAGTTATGCTTGCTTCCAGCTCCGATTAAACCCAGACACTGTCTCTTCTGTAAAGGTAAGTGCATGACTTTGACTACCATTTCAAGCTTTCGTTTTCAATACTGTTAAGTAGGGTCACAGACTAGAGGTTGTAATATTGGGCTGACCGAGGTAGCCATGCCATGGTCAGCCTTCTCTTATGCCCTGAGCACCCCTCGGACACTCAGTCTCTGGGATGCCACTGACGCTGGCACTGCTTGCGCTGCTTCTCCTTAGGCGTATGCCTGCGCGTGAAAATCCGTTTAATAAAAGGACCAACGGCAGGAAAAGACTGCATGGCATGCCGAGACGACAGCCCCTGCTCGGGGTATTCAAACGCTGGTGAGACAGCAGACTGACCCCTCAGCAACAGGTCTTCCTGTGTCCAGCTGGTGAGTGTTGTTGCCTTCGCTCCTGCCTTGCCTTGTTTTTATGTCTTTGTCTTGTTCCATTTCCTTCTCTGTTCCTCTGCCTCCGTCTTATCCTGCCTGCCCGGTCCCATCCGCCCTTCTTCCTTGTTCTCCTCCCTTTGCTGACTTGAACTGCTTGCCTGGATACCGAATCTGCTTGACCGCCACCTGCCCTGACCCTCTGCCTGGATATGGGCACTGCCTGACCGCCGCTCGCTGTGATCCTGCACCTGGATACCAGCATTAGCTGACCGCCGCCGGTCCTGACCCCTGGACTGCCCACCTAGCTGTGGACGTTCCTGTCGGCCTCGGGACCCAGAGGCTCAAGCTGCGGAGAAAGAGGCTGGTACAGGTAAGGCCTCTTTCGTGTCTGCCAGCTGCCGACATGGGCTAGCATCAACTCCGCCGCAGCCCAAGGACTCGACCTCCGTGACAGCTGTACTGGGTTTTATTTCCCTTACTCTGGCCTTGCAGATTCTCCTTGACTTCCGTGGGCTTCCATCTCAGAGTCAGCCTGTACTGGGTGACGGTGCCATAAATCCTCATTTGCATTCAGTTGTGTGTGTCCCCCATTTTTAACTTCCCCACTCCTCTCTAGGTTAGCCATCAAAGCAATAATCCTCAGCCTGGGTCCATGGACTATGTCCGTATCCTGAATGCTGTCAGCAGGTGTCAATACTGCGTGATGGATGAGACCTTCTCTCCCCCCCCCCCCCCCTCACCTCACCATGGGAGCGTGAGGGCTGACCCTGCAGCATCCGCGGGGTCAGGGCTCAGGAATCCTGCTTTTGATCCTGGCTCGGATCTCTTGCTGGACAGCTTGCTGCACAGTCATTAAGGGCCACTAAGATGTCCCTACAGGCTATGTGGTAAAGCAGCAGTACTGCGAGTAGATGGTTAATGGAGCAGTGGAAATAAATGCATTAGACACCAACATGGGATTTTAATACTACCTGCACAGCTGCAAAGTGCACAGTCTTGTGAGGATCGCTTAGTAACTGTCTGGTGTGAAAGAGACTTCACGGAGCAGCTGGTCCTAGGACTGATGAGACAGACAGCTACTTTAGATCAGTGAAATGCAGGACCTGCTGTAAAAGGATACTGTGGTGAAGCTGCTTAGCAATAGCAATCACAAGTCAATCAAGAGTCACACAATCACCGGAGGGAGGACGTAAATTAAAGCCACTGCAGTAGCATATAACTTTAAAAAAAAGGAGACCATGTTAGAACGGGGAAATTAGTTAGAAAAAAAAAAAAACTAAAAGGAGCAATTGCCAAGGTTCGAAGTTTGCTCACAAAAACTATCTTGGAAGCCAGGAAAAATGTATTCCATGCATTAAAAAAGGTTGATGGAAGACCAAACGACTGCCGGCATGGTTTAATGGTGAGGTGACATAGGCAATTAAAGCCAAAGGGGCATCGTGCAAAAAAACGGAAAGCAGACCTGCATGAGGAAAATAAGTACTGGCAAGTTAGATAGAAAACAGAAGACAGACAAGTTGAGGGAGAATTTGAGAAGAAACTTGCCATAAAGGCAAAACTAATACTAAATGCTTTTTCAAGCACACTGAAAGCAAAAGCCTGTTAGTGAGTCAGTTGGACTGCTAAATGAATGAGGACTAAAATTAGTGCTCAGGCAGGACAAGGAAATAGAAGAAAAAATTAATTATTTGCTTCTGTCTTTACTGAGAAGAACGTGGAACATACTCACATGGGAAACATTATTTGATAGTGATGATTCTGAGCAATTAAAGCAAATCTCTGTGACAATGGAAGATGTAATAGATCAAACTGACTAAAGAGTAACAGAGCTCCAGGACCAGATGGTATGCATCCCACAAGTTCTGAAAGAACTCAAATATGAAATTGCAAAACTGTTACTAGTAATCTTTAACCTATTATTTCAAACTTCCACAGTTCCCGAAGACTGGAGGGTGACCAGTGTGGCACCATGGAGTAATATATTCAAAATACCATCACGGTGTGTCAGGCTTGCATCCGAAGAGAATCCAGCCAATATTTTCTCTTCGACTGAAATAATTTGCAGTTGAAAAAAATGACAGTGGCCGATGATTATACCCTTTGACGCATAAGAATCAACTGTCAGACACTCTAAGATGTGTGCGCAGTCAGCGTCCTGTGTATGAAGTTCACAAATAATGATTTAAAATAATATGCTGGTTTAAAAATCTAAAGTACTAGAGTTTTTAATATCAGTAGCAGGCAAAATGTTAGAAGCTGTTCTTAAAATCAAATTTTTGAAAGGTGTAAATAAACATGGAGGGTTTGGTTGAAGGGTGATATAGATGATTTCTCAAGCTTTGGCACAGTTGTCTGTGGGTGGTGATGGTAGGTGGATTATGTCTCCTTGGTTTTCTGGGGAGCTGGCTGAGAATAAATGGGGTCTTAGCTGTCTAGAATGTGCGAGGAAATCTGGCAAACCCCAGGGTAAGTTTTTAGCGGAGGAAGGCTGCCAACGTTTATTTTAAACGTATTGTGGAGATTAAGAAGAGATTTTACTCAGGAATAATAAAAAAGATGCTAAAAATCCTAGAGTTATGTTTAAAGTGGTTAAATCCTTATTGGATTCCGTGAAGTTTGAGAACTTACCACATTGTGAGATGCTGGCTGCTTATTTTTTTATGATAAAGTGATGCAGCTGAAGGGGGGGTTAGATGGGGGAGGAATGAGTGTTGGAGAAGGTAACGAGGGAAAGGTAAAATAATTTGTTGGTAGGCTCAAGTTTGACGGAGTTTGATTTGCTTTCTTTGTTAGAACTTGGGAAATATTTGGAGTGGATTAAACCTTCATATTTTATGTTTCATCCCTGCTGTCACAGAATGAGGTTTTATTGTGGTTACTGAATTTGGTGGTTTCATCTCCGAGTGAAAGGGTAGTTCCTGCTTTTTTGAAGAAGGCAGTGATTTCGCCTATTTTGAAGAACACAAAGTTGGATCCTGTGGCCTGTAGTAGCTCCAGGCCAATTTATAATTTTACCTCTGGTTACTAAAGTAATTGAAAGGGCAGTGACTGAACACATTTCTGATTTTTGTGATTTTACGAAAACTTAGATGTGGCTGAGTCCGGCTTCCGTCATGGGTGCAGTACTGAGACTGCTGTGGTAGTGCTGCTTGATGAGGTTCTGGGGGACTAGTTATTTGATTTGATTTATTGTTTATTCATTTTTATATGCCGATGTTTCATGAGAACATATCAAATCGGTTTACATTAGTTAACAAATATTCCTTTAAAAATATTTGCATTTCAAAAATGAAAAGAGGAAAATGCACAGTTTCATAATGGACTAATAATGACAAATAAACTAGTTGGACTTGTCGAGTGCGTTCGATTTAGTGGTTAGATGTGCTGAACTGGAAATGGGGGGGATAGGTGTTAAAGGGGATTTCTTCCTTTTTACAAGGTAGAGATAACACAGTGGTATTTCGGGGGGATAATTCTGAGGTTACTGAAGATTTATAAGCAGTTCCACAGAGCCTAAGGCCAATCCCTGGAGTCTGGACCCTTTCACGTGATGGGGCAACTGGGGTTTGATGCCATTTTCCAAACTGGCATTGACCCAGCCTGGAGCTAGGGGGGGCTCTGGGCTTCCATTATATACCAACGATGCTTCCTTAAGGAGGGGTTTGGGGGGAAATTGGGATGCAACCGCCCCCCAGACCACCAGGGTTTTTTTTTTCTGGAAGGGGGTATTTGAAGGGGAGGGGTTTGTCGCTGTGCATTTTCACATTGCTTTATTTTTTCACTTTTCAGGGCCCAAGCTGCCTTTACAGGCGGCAGGGGCATCAGTGGGATTCTCCAGAGTCCCTGGGGCATTAGCGACGGTATTGGGGGGGGGGTGAATTTTGGGCCACTTGGCCCTTTACATTTTCATGCAGGACCACTGGGGATCTGTGCTAGCATCCTGATGGTCCTGCAGGAAAATTATGCAGGCAAATCAAGAGGCTCAAGCATCGCGCCATATCTCAAATATGGTGAATTGTAATCTTGTGGGTCTAAGTTTGTGCCTGAGGCACTGGGGAGTGAAGTGACTTGTCCAGGGAGCAGAAATGGGATTTGAAACCTGACTTCGGTGATTCAGCAGCTCACTAACCACTAGACACTCCTCTACTCCAAAGGTAGGTCTGTAAATTGTACTGAAAAGTCTGTGCCTAAGTTAGTAATTTTCAAAGTAAACATAAGCCCCTAAATTCCCTTTGAAAAGCCCGTATTGACAGATTTTCCTAGGCAGGCTGTGATAAAATTAGCTCCTAAAAGCAGAGTCCCAGATAACGAATGCATTGGGCTCCATCGCAGTGCCAGAGCATCTCCTGGTCCCTCTGAGCTGAGGGTGCTGCTTCAGAAGTGCCCGCACGATGGTGCCACCTCAGACCGGCAACTGGGAAAGGAGCATGGCGCCTGCTGCAGGCGCTGCCTCGGCATCTGACTGGCATTTGGCAGGAGTCCTGTTAATTCCATGACGCACTAGCTAAAAAAGTACATTCATTTTGCATTCCCTTTCCCCAGGCTCCCCTCGTCCCTATGTACAAAGGACCCGCTGCTTTAACGCGCTCTGCAGGCTCCCGCTTCTCCTTTTCTGTGATAAAGACCGTATTGCACGGTAAAAAAAAAAAAAAGTAACTCTCGGTGCCTTCCTTTGGGGTTGCTGAAAGTGCCCACTTTCCCTTCTAAAGCACGTGAAGTTAGCTTTGTTTTATTTTGTTTCTGGCGGGGGCTCCATTCTATAGTTTTCGATCCAGGACGATAAATTAAGCTGCTCTTGTTAAAACAAACTATCATCTCCTGCAGACATTTGACCTCCCAGTTGGAACTTGTGTTGTTTTCCTCTGGCTCTGTTTATACCGAGCCTGCACTATATGCATTAGCCTAATAAATATGATGTCATCTGTTTACGAGGAAGAGAAACAAAAAAAGAAAAAAAAAAAAAAGGTTGCAGCTGCCTTATAGAGAGGAGAGGATTTCCGCACGCGCTTGGACTGCGGCGGCTCCTGATCGTTGCATGCACGTCGGAAATGGACTGAAAACCTGCAGCCTTGTGCATTTCATTCTCACCCATTGCAGCCTTCTTGGTTGGGGGGGGGGGGGGGGGCTGGAGGATCTTGTGACGTCATGGGGGGGGCTGGAGGATCTTGTGACGTCATGGTGCATGCCTAACGCTGCCGCGGCCACCGTCCATTATCGCCTCGTGCTGCTTGCAGTCTGACTAACCACCATGCCCGATTTTGTTGCAATCATTTTATAATACTGACAGAAATGTTCTGTACAGTGACTAATAGCAACTCAGACTCACCAGGCTGATGTTCCACAGCCCGCTGACTGTGTTTATAATTAAATGCATTTGTTTACAGTTTCTGTGACCTACACATATGTTTTAGCTGTTGACTATATAATCAATTGTAGGCAAAATAGAGTTTATTATGCTTATGTTTGAGGATCAGTAGCTAGCCATCTGTACTGGTAAATGGAAGAGTTGGATTTGATTCCTGCTGCTCAAATGTTCGCCCTTTATATGGGTTAGGAGCATAGGAAAAGGCGGAAGACAGTGGAGGTTGAGCGTGATGGGTGCCTGATGGGAGACAGATGAGAAGAGGACAGAGGAGAGAAGAGAAGGATGAACATAAACTCAGTAAGGCTTCAATTCACCCAAATTTAAATGAAGGAAGAACACTGATCCTGCTTCATATGTGAGGGGAACTTGAATTATAGAAACATAGAAATGACGGCAGAAGAAGACCAAACGGCCCATCCAGTCTGCCCAGCAAGCTTCACACTTTTTTTTCTTCTCATACTTATCTGTTACTCTTGGCTCTTAGTAACCCTTTGGTTCTATTTCCCTTCCACCCCCACTATTAATGCAAAGAGCAGTGTTGGAGCTGCATCTAAGTGAAATATCTAGCTTAGTTAGGGGTAGTAACCGGCGCAATAAGCAAGCTACACCCATGCTTATTTGTTTACTCAGACTATGTGATTCAGTCCTTGTTGGTTGTTGTCTGTATATGGATCCACTTTTCTTCATTCCCCCTGCCATTGAAGCAGAGAGCTATGCTGGATATGCACGAAGTATCAGACTTTCTCCCCTGCCGTTGAAGCAGAGAGCTATGCTGGATATGCACAAAGTATCAGATTTTCTCCCCTGCCGTTGAAGCAGAGAGCTATGCTGGATATGCACGTAGTATCAGACTTTCTCCCCTGCCGTTGACGCAGAGAGCTATGCTGGATATGCACGAAGTATCAGACTTTCTCCCCTGCCGTTGAAGCAGAGAGCTATGCTGGATATGCACGTAGTATCAGACTTTCTCCCCTGCCGTTGACGCAGAGCGCTATGCTGGATATGCACGAAGTATCAGACTTTCTCCCCTGCCGTTGAAGCAGAGAGCTATGCTGGTTATGCGTGAAGTATCAGACCTTCTCCCCTGCCTTTGAAGCAGAGAGCTATGCTGGTTATGCATTGAAAGTGAAGTATCAGGCTTATTTGGTTTGGGGGTAGTAACTGTGTAACAAGCAAGCTACTCCCCATTTTTTGTGAATGCAAATCTTTTTCCACATTCCCTCTTGCCGTTGAAGCTTGGAGCAATGTTGGAGTCGCATTAACCGTGTGTATGTTTATTGAATAAGGATATTATCTCCAGGCAGTAGCCGTCATTCCCGCGAGCCACCCACTCTTCATTCACATCCTCTAGACTTTATGGATCCACAGTGTTTATCCCACACCCCTTTGAAGTCCTTCACAGTTCTGGTCTTCACCACTTCCTCCGGAAGGGCATTCCAGGCATCCACCACCCTCTCCGTGAAGAAATACTTCCTGACATTAGTTCTGAGTCTTCCTCCCTGGAGCTTCAAATCGTGTCTTTGTTTGTAATAATTAATGTCAAACATATTTTGTTTTGTCTGTCTCTTATTAAGTTTATATTATCTTAGTATGTGATTTTATTATCTGCGTAGCACAGATGTGCTGGTGCAAGTGATATATAAGCATTTTAAATATATAATAAACTACAACAAACAGCATACTGCCTCACTTAAGTATGTTCCAAACCACCTAAACCACTCAACTCCAGAGAAATAAATGGGGAAAAAAAGATTTGCAAAAGTCTGCACATTGTAACGGGATCGGCTTCTCTTGTTGAGCGGACCCCTGAGGAGGTACTCCTGCTTTAATTTGCATATTTTCGGCACCAACACCTCGGTCAAAGCCAATGCACACACTGCAGTCCTAAAACTTTTATAATTTTCAATACAAATCTTGAATAAAGCAGCCAACATACTAAAAAAAAACCAAACCACACAATTTGAACACAAATAAAGACATTTGATATAAAAAGAAATGTAATGCGTAGCTGAACAGGAAACAGCAAATAACCCGGGCTAAAAGATCTTTCCTTCAGCAATTTGCCTTTTACTGAGTTTGAGCTCCAGAAGTAAGTGTGTCTTTTCTCCTCTATAAGCCAGGAAGTACTGCAGACATTTAGTGAAATCTTGCACACAGCTGTGGAGACAGAACAGCTGGAGTAGGGAACAGAAAGGCTGGGGCAATGATAACATATAAGAGAATATAACATCGTAGAATACAAAAAACACGCCCTATGCCATATTTTAGCCACACTCACTGGATCATTTTTGTGAAACGATGCTCTTGTTATTAAATTACAGTACTACAGTAATTTTGTATTGTGCTAGTACTAGAAATAATATCTTAGTAAAAGTAGTAGCTCTACATACTAGACAAATGATTCAGCTTGTTGATCACGTGACATTTTATCCTCCTTCCCAGTGCAGGCTCAGTTGAATTAATTTTCTTGGTTAAAACAGAACCAACGTGCTTATGATTATTATTGGAAGATGTTCCCACAGACTGCCAAAAGAATGTTTTGCAGAAAAAAATAGCCCGTTTGATCTTGGCATTTCAGATTCCAGACAGAAATGTTGTGCTGTGTAAGGTCTTTGATAGATACTTGAGCTCTGAACTGGCTAATAGGAGTGCAGAGATCCAATAGCTGTATAGGTGTTGCGGATCGGACAACCTCAGGCAAGGCTCCCAAGAACGTGGCTCGAGAGGCAAACATATCCAGCCACGGGCGAAACTTGGAACACTTAGAAACTTGGAATACTCGGAGCCTCCGCTGAACCTGAACGCACAGAAGTAAGACCCAACAACGCACTTGAAAGTCCTTTCGGACCTGCCGCTTGAGAACAGCACGTGTGTCAGGACAGACGGAGGTTGAGGATGGAAGATGTTTCGGAACAAGGCTTAAAATGTGGAACATCACTTGACACAAGCAACAAAGCTAGAAACATCGCTTGGAACTAGGAACATGGAGACCGCTGGGTGAACAAGCTCCACAAGGCCGAGAATCCGGAGTATCGGTAAGGTGGCCTCTGAGGCGTTGAACCTGTGGGAATGGACTGGACTCAAGGACAGGAGAAAGAAGATCAGTTAGCTGGACAAGCTCCACGAGGCTGGGAATCCAGACTATTGGAAAAGTGGCCTCGTTTTCCTTAGTGTAGACAGATGGACTCAGCAGCCCACCCTCGGCTCTCTTCTACTCTCTGCTGACGTTAGCCTCGTGCTTGTAAAACAGACCTCGGGCACACCTGTTTCTCTGGGAAGGTAAACTGTGCAATTTGCATATTTACTGAATGCAGTCATTTGCCTGAAATACAGAATGGATTTAATGTACAGTTTAGCAGACAAGGTCATTACATAGAAATTACTGAAGAAAAACACATTAGATAAAAAGAGAAAAGCAGAGAAGATAATAGAAGATCCGGTACATTGGGAGTCTGGCAGCACAAGCAGTGGCAGGTTGGGGTCTATCAGCCACCTCGGTCCTCGCCTTCTGTTGCCAGGTAGAGGGAAAGGAAGCTCTGGTTCCTCTGTGCGTTGGCAGAGATGTGAAACCTTCCATGCTCAGCAGCAGTGATTGTCTTGTCCCTTGGCTGGGGATGCAAGCGTTTGTGTGTTTATACTGAGCTGTTTCTGCACCGATTACCGTAACTCACCCCTACTGCTGGCACCAGGGTCAATTCCAGGGACAGAAAATGGCGACACACCTTATCTTTACACTCTTATTCCATCTTCTTGCAGCCGAAAGTACCATGCAAAGCAGCTTACAAGCGATTAAAATACAATTCAAAAGTATAACATAAAACCATCTAAAATACAATTCAAAAGTATAACATAAAACCATCTAAAATACAATTTGTAAATATGACTCAAACACAATAAATAATCTTAGACAATAACAATACCCAGCTCTTAGTAAGAAATATGACAGTTAAATTTACATTTTAAACCAAAATACAAAAAATGTAATTACAATAAATTAAACCTAAACATCAAAAGCCGAGACAAGCACACACAAAATGTCGCAAGCAAGAAAACATCCCCACCTCCCCGTCAATGAACATAAATGCCTCAGTCCCCCAAATTGCTCCCTAAGGAGCTCCCCAGAGTGACCTCCTCCGGGGACGTCCAGCCTGGAGGTTTTTCACACCAGCTGCGGGCTGGCCATGGTGGCTTAGTAGCGTAATAGCAGTCAATGGCAATAGCAATGTCTTTTGGAGGTGAAGGAGCTGGCGTACACAGCTCTCACCATCATTTCTGGCAAGTCCTTAGCCACTGACCATGGTTCATCTTTCTTCCATATCTAATCCACAGTTATACACTTCTGTCTCTTTCTTATGGTTGCCCTGTGTCATTTACATGTGAATCTGAGTGTGCAATGCACGTGTTAAAGATGAAGACTGACTTGAGGGTGCTGTGTGTGCAAGTGAAGTTTAGGCAAGATCCTAGCTGGGCAAGGAAAACAAAGACCTTGATGAATTCAGAGCATGGCGGGGTAGAACCCAGATGAAAGTTATGGTCCAGGGTCAAGCAGGAAGTAGGGAAGAGATGGATCCAGATTAGTGCACCGATCTCTAAAGACGGACATTAGATGATCACAAGGCATGATGATGGCATCAGCCTATCAAATCTCACAAGACCCTCAGGTGACCTTCAGCATCCCTGTGTTCCTATCTTAAAACAGTACATCTGAGATCACTCTTAGCAGCAAAGGGTTTCCCTGTTCTCTGTTAATATGCAATAGAAGAAAACTCTTGCCTTTCCAGTACAAGCTTAGGTGTACATCCGACCTCCTGTACTCATTCACTTATGTTCCTTCCTTTTCAGCCTCTCTTATGCACACACAGGTCACTTGAGTGTGTTTCTGTCTGAAGAGCTTGTATCCAAAAACAACAAGGGCTAAGAGAATCAAATAGTTCCAGGGAGCTAAACCAAAATCCATGGGTATTTCTAATCAGCAAAATACAATGCTGCACACTCAAGAAAGGAAACCATTTCATTTTCCAAGAAGTCCACAGGGCTTGTTAAATATTAATGTTTGGGAAATTATATGTTTTTCATGAATTCCTAATGTGGATGCATTCCCATAGTTTTGGGACTCCAAAACACAACATTATTAAAACAGACACTTACAACAAAAACAATCCTTAGAAGTGCATACACTGATGATCTGCCACTTCCGTGCTGAGGACGCTGTCACCAACTGATGGAGATCCTCTTTGTTTCCATGAAATCATTTAAGACGAGGATTTCGAGAGCTCTTCCACTCACCCTCCCCACCCAGAGGAAGATGATAAGCTCTGACGTGGTCCACCAGTGGGAGGTGACAGATGCCAGAGCTTTAACGCATTCCCCTCACGTTTGCCCTCGCATAGATGCCAGCTCTGCGGATATATTGGGCCATGGTAGGAAAGAGGTTGAAAACTTTGGTAAAAGCCGTGGCAGATGAGGGGCTGGTGTTGACTTGACTGTGCTCGTCTACCCAAAGTGGAAGAACTACAACGAGGCAGACTGGATGGGCCACTGTGGTCTTTTTTTCTGCCTTTACAAACTGCGTTACTATGTAGTGCTTCACTGAGTCAGTAACTTTCAACCTTTCATTTCCTCTTGGAGGATAGGGGAGAAGGAATTTTGACCGCTGAGGTTAGCTGATGCCCTGACTGTACCTTTGGAAACACACAGTAAGTGAGAACAAGTACCCACTGCACAGAACCTGGTACAGTACACTTTGTACACTTTGTTTATTAAACAGATGAGTGATGGCTAGCTGAAGGCCTATAGAACGTGGAGGTTCTTAAATTAAGACTGTCTTTGACATGTCCTCTTAGTTGGCACTTAGTCAAGACTCTCTTTCTCTCTCTTCATGCTCTCCTTTCAATTTTGGAAACTCTAGAGTAAATTTTGAAAAGCTCAGCTGGAACTTAGAAGCATAAAATAAGTAGTTATGTGGCCTGCATAAGTCACCCATACGCACTTAAGCAGATTTTCAGTTACCTAAAAATATGCACCTAACTTCATAACCCATATTCATTTGACTGCATTAAAAAAAAAAAAAGGCACACAGCTTAAATTTTCAAACATTATGCATGGAACTGGCACGCAGATAACACTCAAATCTTTGCTCATTGCAAAACGGGGCATAAAGTTATGCGTGGATATCTAACTAAGAAACAACTCTTGTCTTCAAACCCAATTTATGTGGGCATCTTGCATATGAAAATATTGTTTTGTGCGAGTGTAACTTTGCAGTAGGCACACTACTGAAAGCCAACGCCGTAAGGTGTTTGAGTTTCTCTGTGAGCGCACGCTTTGAGTATTATATTAATCTACCTGAGTGTCAGATGGTCCATATGAATGATTGCTATGAAAACTGCGCATGGCCCATGCATGGGCTTCCTCGCTACCACTGCACAGTGTATGTATGTCCTTTGCATGGACATAAGGGGTTAAGTACCTGACTTGGAATATCTTGCAAGTTTTGCTGTGGATTCATACTATGTATGCTGCAGGGCTCTCTGAATGCCTTCCTCTGGACTGTGCTACAGAAAGCGTCATACAAGGGTTGTGCTTGGCTGCATGCTATATATAGCATCTGTTCATCGAAGTGCTTTGCTTCATATCAAGGGGACAGGAACCTAAAGCTTTTGCAAGGGTAAATGTGTTTACCTCCCCACAAGCACAGTTTGAATATAGCTACCCCCCAGTTAGTGTGAGCAAAATTATGGCGAGGAATGGAGGGAGGCAGGAGTAGGTCAGAGGAAGAGAAGTATGCGTGGTGATTTGATTTTATGGCATGCAGTTTGCACCTGGTCCTTGCAGATGAAAAGCGTGTGAATAAAAAAGTACCTAGAACGTGCAGGCTGCCTGACTTTAGAAAGGGAAACACTGTGGGTTACTCATGGACCTGCAAGCTGCTCAAAGGGTTAACATCCCCCCCCCCCCCCCCCCATGCTGTATATAGCACAGGATGGGAAGAATGCTTTCTGCTCACATAACACATGGCTAAAGAGTACTTTTGCTTTAGACCTGCATTCACACAGGATATATGGACGACTCTCTTTTTTATTATAATTAATGCATTGCCCTTTAGTTCTAATGAAAAATTCACAAGGGGTCAAAGTCACCAAGATTTAGGACTTAGAGTACAATTATTTGTATTCAGACTGTAAGATTTTCTATGTTAAAAAAGGCAACTTAGACTAGGCCATGTGTATCTTGTCAGCATTTGGCTGTCTGGCTGAATAAGTTAGCTGGCTACACATATCCGGCTAACTCGTCCGGGATGTTCAGTGGCAGATAACTAAGAGTAAGCCAGAGAAGTTTATGCGGGTAACTTTAGACCTGTTTTGAAATATTTTATTGGTCTTTGGAAAATTTATATGAGTTTTAAATTATCGGATGCTATTCTATTTGTCAGCTGTATTGAAATATTCTTATTATTAATATGGTTTTACTTCTATTGATGACTTCTATTTCCTGATTTTATTGTTTGATGTTTTATGAGGAATTGTAATGTTTCTGGTTTTCCATTGTTTCTGTTTTGTGTATTTGCGTTTTAAGGCCTGGTGTAATAATTACAGTGTTGCCTTTTCATAAGTAGTGATGTTAGTGTTTAAGTACTGGGGGAGGGGCATGGGCCTACCGGCCCATCTCTTTTTTTTATTTTATCTGTCAGTGCTTATCGGGATATATTCTTTAAATGTAGCTGAATAAGCTTAAACTAATCCAGCTACTTTTAAACCTAACTGGCTATATTCAAACATAGCTGGTCAGATTTAAAAGTCATCCAGCTATTTGTGGATATTCAGAGGCGTGTTTAGCCGGATAAATTATCCATTTCCTGGGTTTCTGAAAATTTACCTCTATTTTTTATAAATGTGGCAGAGATTACAGCAGTTGCTATGTGACTGCTTTCTGATATTTGTGCTTTTGAAGCCAAAAATGAATTTGTATGGAGTGTAAAGTGAAAATTGTCAAATAATCAAACCAGCTTTCACAGAGACCTCCAGGGAGTGATCCCAGATAGAGCAGAAAACAGCAGAGGCCATCTTACTCTGCTCACCACGATTACGTTTTAGTGGTGTGGCAGATCATTTGTATGTGGTCATGCCCCTTTAGAGGCAATTTTTACATAGTCTGCCTTTAATGCTTGCACTTTCCACAAATGGTTTAGTACAAATTGCCTGTGTGGTGCTGGCAAATTAAATCATGCGGGTTGAAAGTGTCCAGGCGCCTTGCACCTGCTGCGCGTGCAGAGGACAGAGGAGGGGCAAAAGAACTCATGCATTTTGGAAAATTGAACGCACGTGCGCGATTTTCCTCCCGGACCTAAGCACAGCCACAGGAACGCCTCTCCCCGCAGCGAAAAGAAGCCGGACGGACGTTTAGCAGCATTCAGGACGGGAGGGGGCAATTTTCCATCACGTCATTTTATTCTGGTGAATGCCTCTGGAAATGTACCCCCCCCCCCCCCGTGATCCAGTTTTAAAATTCAGGCACTCAAGACTGGAGCCAGTCCGTTCATGGTTATGTGAAGATTTCTGAAGGGAGAATCACAAATCTGAACTTATAGCATCTCGGTTCTTAAAGAGCTCTTCCCATGCAAACAAAAAAAGGATTTTGTGAAAAGTAGACGTCCAAACACCTGGCACATGGCTTTGTGCTAACGTCTGCTCGCCGCGCGGGATGAGATGTCTTTACTGGCGCAACGCAGCCCGAGTGCAAAGCTCAGGAGATTTCACTCTTTTCCAGGCTGACATCAGGTAATGAACTCACCTCTCTAAACCGCTGGAGCTCAACCCAGTCCTCAAGTTTGCGTTAGCCCGTTGAGTTCTCAGGATATCCACAACGAATGTTCATCCACTGCCTCATGCATATTCATTTCGGATTTCCCGAAAACCAGACTGGCTAACGGGCGCCAGACGATGTCAGACCAAGAATGAACACGATGCCAGTAATAGCAGTGGCTATACCCTAAGTCAGCTTGATTAATAACAGGTAATGGACTTCTCCTCCAAGAACTTATCCAAACCTTTTTTGAACCCAGCTACACTAACTGCACTAACCACATCCTCTGGCAACAAATTCCAGAGCTTTATTGTGCATTGAGTGAAAAAGAATTTTCTCCGATTAGTCTTAAATGTGCCACTTGCTAACTTCATGGAACGCCCCCTAGTCATATTATCCGAAAGAGTAAATAACTTGCGTGTGACAGAATTATTTTTGGCTGGCCCAGTGACTCGCTGGCCATGCTGTGCACTGTCCTGTGGGAGTCGCTGGGTTTGGTACCCAAGCTGAGGACCCAGATGACAAGCGAGAGGGTGCAACAGAGCACTGGGCCCCACCCGCTGGCCCAATGCAGAGGGACCTGGGTTCGATTCACCATTCAGGTCTTCCGTTCTCTGAGCTGGCCAGGACCAGGGGTGCTGCAAAGGGAGCACTGAAAGCCTCGGGGGGGGGGGGGGGGGGGGGAGGGGAGTCAGAGTCACTGGGCAATGGTGACACCTAGCTCTGAAAGATGTGCATGGCTCCCTGCCAAGGGCTGTTGCTGCAGCGACTGGACAGCGATGAGTGGGGAGGGGGATATAACAACAAGCTCCGGGCTCCAGATTCCAGCCCTAAGGAACTGGGTGTAAAAAAATTTCATAAGAAACACAACACTGACTTCATGCAAAAAGAAAAATTCTCCATCTCTGTCCCAGCAGCTGACATTTTATACCAGTGCAACCTAAGAAGCAAGAGACAGCGTGCGTGTGTGTGTGTGCGCGCGTGTGTGTATGTGTGCGTCTGTGTGTGTGTGTATGCGTGTGCATGTGTGCGTGTATGTGTCTGTGTGTGCGTGTGTATGTGTGTGCGTGTCTGTGTGTGTCTGTGCGTGCGTGTCTGTGTGTGTCTGTGCGTGCGTGTATGTGTGTGCGTGTGCGGTGGAGCAGCGAGGGACAGGAGGAAACGGGCTAGAAGCTCCCGTATGGAGCATAGTGAGGAATTATTCTGCAGACACAAAAGAAACAACAATCCCACACTGTACATTCTTGGAGCAGGGCAGTGAGCTGGTGCCAGGGCCTTTCCGAGAGACAAGGCTACGACGGGGCAGATAAGCGCAGCACTGGGTTATTGAATATGAGGGCAGAGAAGGAGCATCAGGCACTTCCAGTCCACACAGTTGCATTGCTGGTGGAAACAGAGCAATAACGTTTCTGATGTGGCTCCTGAGACCGTCCCTTGGAACCTTTTCCCTGACCCTTCTTTACTCTGAAAGAGATATTCCCATTACTGCACAAAGCTGCCCCCATCTTGTCTCTGTATTTCTCTTCTGAAGTACCAGTGGTGTGTAAGCCCTGCACCTGGCCCTTCACCCCCACACTTTCTCTCCTTTCGGACGCGTTCTAGATAACGCCCTACCTTTTCCTACCTTTTCCTACTGCTTACGCCTCTCCCTGTACATCCTCGCTGGCCACTGGGTGAGATCCGACACCACCATCTCACGCTCTCTCTTATGGACGGGTGCGCTTTCTCCCCATAGATACAAAATGGGAGAAAACCTTCAGTAAACGGGGCCCTTGGTCAGTGGACATCAGTATCTCACCCCTAAATCCTGTGGTGCTCCCTCGGATTTTTGCATCCCAAATAAAAGATTCTGCACTTCTCTTTGCACTGAATCCTAACTGCCGAGCACGCGACTGCTCCTCTAGCTTTCCTGGATCCCTTCTAATTTTGTCTTTTACTCCAGAGGCATCTGCTCTGGTCCGAGTGGGGTCTGCAAAAGAGGCCAAACTCCTCCTTCTTAGCCCTCTGCACTACTGCTCACAGATATTGAGGAGAAGCAGGCCCAGGACCGCTCCCTGACGACCTCCAGTAACCTCCTTTCATTCCTAAGAGTGAATTCCTTTTGTTGCAACCGGTTTCTAATCCTCTCCACCGCGCTGGTATCCAACCCCAAGCTGCTCAGTGTACTTATCATTCTCCTATGTGGGACCAGTATCATAAAGTTTTCTGAAATCAAAGTGCACCACACCCAGCGCCTGCCCCTGATTTAATTCTCTGATCGCCTACAGAAATTGATCAGATTTCGCTGACAACCGCACTCACCCTCCAGTGCCAGGCCCGCCTCAGACACTGTGACACTTGCTTCTTGACTTGAATGCCACCAACAGGTCCTCCCCCATCGCCGTGCCTCAGCCTTTAAGGCTCCGCGGTGGGGGAACGCCAAGGCTGTCGCTCCCTTAACAACGTCATGCGGCTGGATATTTAAACCCATCCGCGACTCCTGTTCTTCGCCTCAGCGACAGGTATCCTGCATCCCTGCAGTGCACGTTGTTCCTGCGTCTCTGGTTCCTGTTGGTCCTTGCCTTGTCCAGTCTCGTCTCGTCCACCCACGTCTCTTCACTCCAGTGTCGTCTGTGTGCCTTCATCCAGCTCTGGCTTGATCTGGTACTGACCTCTAGCTTTGGACCTGACCACGCGTGCCTGCCACCTGGACCTGACCACACTTGTCTGCTGTCTGCCCCGACCTTGGCCTGTCCTCGGCTTGTCCAGTCTGCTGCCTGTCCTGACCCTGGCATGCCCTCGGACTCTTACTCAACTAATTGCGAGGCAGCATCAACTATGCCACAGCAACAAGGGCTCACTCCCATATCACCCATCACATTATGTATGTAATTTACTGTGAACTGCTTTTACTATATTAACAGATTATGCACTATACACGTTTTTAAAATAAAAATAAAATAATACATTTTTCTACAGCTCTCTGCTTGGATATCATCAGATAACGAATTCCAAACATTTAAATAATACAAATTCATCCATGACTTCTGGCGTCAGCTAATATTTTCTGCAAGGAGGATGGGATTCTGCGGTTGATGTGAACATGCAGCAGGCGTGTGCAGTTCTTGATCGATGAGTCCAGCACAATCAGCCAGCTCTCAAAGGGCAGGGCTGTGCATAGAAATCAAAGCAACACGTTCACCTGACCCTATGGCCAGTGCTGGTCACATTCAAGAATTCGATGTGAAAGTCCCCAATGCATAGGATTCTTATGCAGAGAGACTGTCATTCTGTTTTGAAGCAAATAAGACTGAGATCCCTGAACAGAAATGGGCTATCCTCTTGACTGTGTGTGGGGTAAAAAGACATATGCCATCGTACATTTGCTGGTCTAGCCAGCCTTGCCAAAGACTAAAATATACGAGGAGATCACAGCATTGCTAAAAGCCCATTTCTTACCTACTCCATCCAACACTGTGCAAAGGTTTCAGTTCTACAAGTAGAATCAAGGCTGTAATGCGAGCATTGCCACCTGTATGGTGCAGCTGCACAGAACCAAAGTGCACTGCAAATTTGGCAAATTCTCAAACTGCATGCATTCTGCCCTCCTGGCCTGCAGGGACCAGAATGAAACATTTCAGCAACATCTCATTACCGTGCCGAATCTGAACCTTGCAACATTACAGGAAAAGGCTTGGGCAGCTGAAATGGTGCTGGAGCATAAGAGAAAAATATGAGGGTGAAGTACCACTATCAGCCTGAGGATTGCTTAGCCCAAGTGGACCTCATGAGGGCACAAACTTCCATCCTCCCACCAGCAGGTGTCAGTATGTTTTCCTCAACTGGTTTGTTTGCTCCTACCTGCTCTATGGCTCCCACTTCCTCTTAGGGACCATCTTCTCCCTGTCTTGTCAGGGCCGGTGCAAGAATAGTAAGCACCCTAAGTGAGCCTTCAGTCCTATACTCCCCCACTCCCAGCCCCAACCCACCCCACATACAAGTATAAATTATGCATTTATAATAGATCTGACATGAAAAAGGACATTTAAAGTACAATTTAGTTTTCTGAGGTAAAAGTATCACTTATAGCAGTGCATGTAAATATAACATACGTATTATATGTCAACTAGAAAACCCTGCTAAAAGGCAAAAAAGAAACTTGGAACTCATATGGCATTAGGCCTATTGTAAACACATGTGGGCTTGGCACAAAGCCATCAGTAAATTGAATTACAATTACAATACAGTAAACCTACCAAAACAGCACTAACTACCAGCACTCAAATAATAACAATCCAGTAAGGTTTGTGGACCCCTGTTGCTTTGGTGAGGTTGGGGCAACCTACAGGGAAGGTCCTGCAGGCCCTCTGAGACAGTGGGCGCACCCAGGCAGAGAAGAGACTGGTCTGGAGCTTCACCTGTACTAACCCCTTTCCCCCTTGGGTTGAGCCCTCGGGTTCCGTAGGCTGGCAGCTCTTAGGCGAGAGCCTCTTATATAGGAGCAGGGATGTAGATCAGGAGTCAGGGTGAGTTCAGGGTTCAGATGGAGAAGGAGAGTGGTCAGAGTCCAGGCTGAGGTCAGGTCTGGTAGTCAGTTTGAGGGGGATTGCAGGGCACAAGAAGACAGGAGGAGTGGAGAGATCTAGGTGGGCACGGCCGGAGAGACGAGGTAGGCAAGGCTGTGGAGACAGGAACACAGGAGCAGCAACTCACACTACATGAATGCAGGCGAGCCCTTGCTGAGGCGAGGAGGAGTAGTGGGTGAGGCCTGAACAGAGTGACGTCATTGGCGGGCACCGCAGCCCTTCCCCGCCGCGGGGAAGGGCTGCGGTGCGCCTAAGGAAGCAGTGGTAATGGCAGCATCCTGCTGCAAAGACAATCTGGCAACGTCCTGAGCTGCGCTTTCGGGCCGGCAATGTCAGGGGCGAGAGAAGTGGCTTGCGGGGATGTCCGGCAAGCTATAGAGCATAACGAACCCTGCCTATGAAAAGACAGTGCTGTAATTATTACACCAGGCTCTAAGACACCAATACACCTTCTATTAGGAAAACAGAACAAGCCAGGCTGCTATAGATCACTACACAGAAATTACACACTAGCAGAATTCCTCAAGTTTGATCATGCATGCAGAACACAGACAGAGCCTCACCACATACAGAATCAAGTAAAAATGGAAAACGTGCAGTCAAAACTGAGCTGGAAATCACACCAGACTCTGTATGCAGCGCCACAATGGAAAAACAGAAACACTGTTTCAAACAATAAAATCAAGACCTATAAAACTTCAATAATAGTAAAACCATACCATTGAAAAGAATATTTCAAACTAGCTGACAAATAATATCCAACAATCAAAAACATATAAATTTTAAAAAGTTCCAAACTAAAGCAAAATATTGAAAAACAGCAGACAGGTCAAATAATTCCCAGTGATTAAAACTAATAAAGCTAAAAAAATCATCCACACTCCATACCTGTGAACTTTTGATTTCCAGATGCCCTGAGATTGTCGTAGTTAAGTGATGGGCGTTTGTTGTGCACAAACTTTCTCATCTCTCTCTCTCATATATACAACACACGTTGACTCGCTTTCTCTCTCTCTCACACATGTTTCCAAGTAGGGAAACCAAATTTGGAGAAACTGCATCTTGCGTTTAGGTGACGACCATAGTAGCCAATACAAACACCACCTTTCCCCAGTACATAAAGCCATAGGCATGAAAAGCCCTCCAAGAAGTCTTCTTGCCCAACAAAAAGCAAGTAATTAATCTAAGTCTTTTGCAAATAAGCCTAAGGCCTGATTTTCCGCACCCCTTAACTGACAGGAGCAGAATAATCTCCTAATGCTGGGCCAAGATTGCTAAATTTTACAGCCGCTCCTGAGGAAATTATACTGAAACATGACGACTACAAAGACATTTGTATCTCATGCAACATTCCCACCAGTTCGGTTGCCTGCGTTGGATTCAGACTCTGCATCTCAGCAGACTTTTCCAGGATCCGATGGCCCTTCTCTTGCTTCTGAAGACCCGGTAACTTGGTATCAGTTAGTAGTACATTTTTTAAACTCAGTTGCCAACTTGTAACATTGCCTAAGGCCTGGCCATTCAATAGCAGAGCTCACTGAGACTTATCCCACCTGCGACCTGGGATCCTTTCAATCAAACAAAGTCAACTCCTCTTTGTAATGCACTCTAGTGCTCTGAGCACCAGCCTCCCACGGACCTCCTGCTCCCTTCCCAATCCCTGTCCATGGTCAATCCTCTTTCTTTTACTCACCTTCCTAATCTGGATGATCCTCCCCTCCATGTTCTGGAAGATTTGGTTCTCTTTGCTTTTTCTAGATCAGTGCCCCAAACTTTTCAAGCCCAAGGCAGATCTGCCTTAACAAACATGTGGTATAGCGCACCGGCCTCCGTGGACCACTCAGTGAGGACAAATATCTAGGGAAGCCCCGCCGGTCTCGCTGCCAAGTTTTAAAACAAAGGTTGGGGGAGGGGCGGGGAGGGGAGACGCATAAGAACTCGTCCTAATGGATCAACTCCTTCCTCATGCAAGTGCAGGAGGAGAGAGAAGCCGGAGTGGTGTTGGCGGTCAGCTAAGTCAGTTAACCTTGGCTCCTCCATTACTGCCCAACGCTCAGGAGTGAATCTCACGCTCTCCCCATCCTTCTCAGCCTGGGGACAGGAGAGAGCTTGGACAGAGGAAAAGGCTCAGGATGGGGAAGACGAGGGGGGTACTTCGTGCAATGTGGATCCAGGCCCTGATGCTGTGCATTAATTACCATACTTTCGGCTAGGAAGAGGTGTGCAGGATTACACGCGTGCTAATGGCTGAAATGCCGTTCCCAGTGTCTCTTGCTGCAGCGAGGTGCTAAGAGAGAGACCCAGGTGCTGGCCCGGATCTGCGCGTCAGGCAGTGGCGATTTCTCTGACTGTGCCACACCTGATCAGGTTGGGGGAAGAGTGCGCCTAGTGGCCATGTGATTTCCATCACCCTCAATTCAAGATCTAATGCATCAAAGGATCAACCCATAGAACCAGAAAGCACAAAAAAAAAAAAAAAAAAAAGCATTGCAGGTCAGGTATTAATTAAGACAGCAATTAGAGCCAACAAAATGAAGGTCACTCCCACCACTCATCCTGGCTCCTTTTCTATATATTTTTCATTTAATTCCTGATAAAAAAAAATAATGCATGAGTGGTGGAAGTCATTCTCTCTCAATAGGGAAAAAGTGACCATCAGAATAAAATTAACACCAAACAAACAAAGGAAAGCAGGAAAGAAGCCAAGACAAGGGAATGGAACCAAGAGCAAGGTACTTTAGTATTGGGACGGATGCTTACTTCAGAATGACCATCAAGAATGATCCCTTTCTTCACTGGAATTGGTTCAACTGACTTCAGTTTGCTTTGTGATAAACTAGAAAATAATTCTGGACCTCACACTAAGCTGATTTTAGTAGAAAGGCTAATAATACCGGTGAGCCTGTATCAACATTTCACATTAAAGTTCAAAAAAAAAAATTCAACATTTTAAAAAAAGGGGCAGAACTTGGTAGCGTAGGAGAGTGCGGCCAGTGTTCCCCGGCTGAAGGGGTTGTGGCAGGACACGGACACGCTGTGGCAGACCTGAGACCAGAGAGGGAAGGACGGACAGTGACCCCTGCCAGCCACAGAGAACCACCAAGGGATCCTCTCGGAGACTCCCCTCCAGATTGTGCGGGTCAGCAAAGGTTTCTAGTGCTGTCTGCGATGGGGAGAGGGAGGGATAAGGACAGGAAAACAGGAAGGAAGTGGGGAACATTAACATTACAGCTAATATTAAGGTTCCTTGGTATATCTCTGGCATATAAACGCCAGCTCTGATATTTATTTATTTTATATACCATCGTTCCAAATAAAGATCACAACTGTTTCCAACATAACATACATATTAGAGCATGACATACACAATGACTTAATGTAATCATATAACCCTCATACTAAACATTGGCATGAACATTGACTTAATATAATTGTGGCCTGGTTTGGTCTCTGTTGGAAACAGGATGCTGGGCTTGATGGACCCTTGGTCTGACCCAGCATGGCAATTTCTTATGTTCTTAAGTGATATATAAATCTATGGGGATGTTCTAGTGTTTTAACTAAAGGTACTGGGATAACAGGTTAGTGGTCTATAAGATATGCTTCTGATTTTTATTTTGGCATCGTTGGGGTGTGATGGGCTATTTAGTTTTATTGTTAGTTTATTAATGCCTTCGACTTTATTGGTGCTTGTTCTGAGCACAAGTAGTTTTAAGTTGTCCTTATTGGTGTTTGCTCTGATTTCAGGTAAGTTTCAAGGTAGTTTATAGACATTTTTCAATAACCATGTTTTCAGTTCACTTTTGAATTTTTTTCTTTCTGGGGTCAGTCGTAGCGTCTCGGGTAGTGAGTTCCGTAGTATTGGGCCAGCAATGGAGAACACATGGTCTCTTCTTTTTGTTAGATGAGTATTCAGTAATGTTGGCACAGCTAATGATCCTTTATTCTGAGATCTTGCGATCTCTGTGGTTTGTGTGGTTGTAGTCCTATGGCTGCCAGAGTGGATGGTTGCATGTATTAGTGTTAATACTTTGTAGTGAATTCGGATTGTACAGGTAGCCAATGAGCTATCAGTGAGTGCGTGATCTGATCGAAATTTCTGGATCCTATTAAGAGCCTTGCTGCAGCAGGTTATATAAGTTGTAGATGTTTTTTAGTAGACAGTTAGATACTCATAGCAAAAGGGAGTTTATATTTTTTAACGGGCAGTTTGTACAGGGTCTCCTTTCACAATTCTGCAATTATGGGCTTTAAAACCAGTCACTAGGTGTGGATGTTGCATGCTGACTGGGGCACCACCCTTCCACTAGGGCAGGGTCGGTGGGAGGTATTAGGCGGCCACACAGGGTGCCGGACATGGGTGGGGTGCTATCGGTGGATGTGAGGGCGCCATGTTTAAAACTGAAGGAGCGGCACGGTATGAGGTGGGGATTGGTGAGTTCGTGGATGGGAACTTCAGGTCAGTGCAATTCAGGAGAGAGAGATAATGACAGAGAGAGAGATGGCATGGTGACGTCACCGCCTAGGGTGGCTGGACATCCTTACACCAGCACCGCACTGGGGAGGCTGTAAATACTCCCAGCCCTGGCCGATCCACAGAGCAGAAAACCCAGGCTCATCGCAGTACTGCCACAGAGCCACCAGGGCGGTGCTGCAATTTTCATTTTGTTAGGTGCGGACTGATCGTGATCTGAGCCCCAGGGCAATGAGGGTCACTGGCCCCTATCCATCCATCACTGCCCTACTGCTTGAATGGCCAGTCTGTCCCTGCCTCGTATACCATCAAACTTTCCTGGAGCCCAGAATCAAGAGTGAAAGGAAGGGGGAATACTATTAATTTTCTAGCTGCATAAGATCCAGTCCTTCACTTGGTTCTATTAAACAATAATGATATTTATCAGAGCAGAATGGATTTATTGACTTGCACAGAATCATAAATTTAGAGAGCAAATTATAAATTGCTTACATGCTGAAAATAAGATGGTTCATAGTTGAATGGTGTTTTATAGTGTTGTAAAACAAACTGTGCATATTTATAACACAGCCAGCCTACAGGCATTGTAGCTGGGTATTTCCTCTTTGGGTAGGGGGGATGGAGTTATCGGTTTAGATCCAAGTTTATGAATGGAAATCCCCGCCAGCCTTAGCTCAGAGCACTAAGTCCATTCATACGTTGCGAGCCAATTATTCAGTGCTCTAAGAGCTGTGGGATCGGAGACTGAAATGCCTTCCGGACGCAGAGAGAGAACAGGGCTAGGCTGGAAGGCTCTGAAAGAGAGACACAGAGGGGGCATGCTCTATCTTTCTAGACACAACACGTAGACTGTAAATAATAAATAGCTGGAGAAGACGGGCTCCTGACCGGCCTTCCCCACCATCCTTCAGCTAGATATCACATCTGCAAGGACCCAGTCACCCAAAAGAAAAGGTTGGAGATGTTATTGTTCAAGGTGGGCTGAGCTACTGTTCAGGGTAGGGCTTAAGCTGCAATTCAAAACATTTCTTTTTGTTGTTTTTTTTTTTTTTTGGGGGGTGGGAGGGGGGAAGGGAATATTGCAATGTGGGTGGATTTTCAACATGGAAGTTTCCTACAAGCAGAATTATCTTGCAAGTAAGTTAAAGTCTGAGATATTCTTTGTGGCTGTTACAGAGAAGTCCCTCTTGTTTCTTATTATTATTGTTCTATGTTACTCGCATTGTTCATTGTTCTCTGTAGAGCTCATTTAGCTGCTTTTTGTTTACTGTGAACCGATGAGATGTTCCCAACGTTCATCGGGATATAAAAGATTCTAAATAAATAAGTCACTATAAATCGTTTCCTTTTGGCTTCCATGCTAACCCTGCTTCCAGTTCCCTCCAACGGATAGTAGGGGATGGTGCCAGGAAGGATATGCCTGAAACCCAGCCCTCTTGGACTTCTGTTTCTTTCTGTCTCCATGAAGTGTGAGGAACAAACAGAATGGGTGATGAGACCGTTTTACTTCTGTGTACAGTGGCCATATATATCAAAGAAAAAATAACGAAGCAGTTCCAGACAGTGGCGCTCTCTAGGCTTGGCGAAGAGGTAGTGCCATTTATGTATTGTCCTCCTGTAGAGGCTACACTCTCACATGGAGAATGCTAAGGCTCTCATTGCTGTTCCATGAGTTTATGTTTGTACATAACAGAATGAGTTGGACGTTACCAACTGTAACTCTGTAGGTAAGAAACCCAGACATGTCTCACTAAATGTTAGGATTTCGCCTTATCCTACCTTCATGACGCCTCCCCAGCAGCAGAGGCCCTCAGTATGCCTCATCACTAGTCTTGCCAAGCTCCTCCTCACTGTCCTTGCCACGCCCAGATCCCAGCCCTATGCAACCCTTCCTTGCCAGAAGCTCTTTGTCTTCTCATGGTGTCACTTCTGGCTCCATGACCTGACCCTTCTTCTTGCCTTGTAGCCTACAGGCCTTCTACCTTTGCCTTGTGGACTTCGGGTCTTCTTGCCTTGCCTTCTGACCTTTGGGCCTTCTAGACTCTTGCTTTGCCTTGAGGCCCTCGAGCCTGTTTTGCCTTGTACCCTGACTTGAGGCCTCTGGCCTATTCTCTCTTGTATCCTTCCTAGGGGCCTTTGGACCTATTCTGTCTGTTCCTAGCCGTGCTGCCTTTGGGCTTCTGTGTTCTTTTTTCAGTGTTTCCCTTGTTTGTCTTGTCTAGTTTTTCCCTAAGTCTTCCTTGTTGGTCTTGTCCTGTCTGTTCCAGTATCCAGTCCTCCATGTACCAGAGTCCTATCTTTGCCTTGTCTCACCCTGTCTTGTCTAGTTCCAGGTCCTGATTAGTGTCCAGCCTTGTCTTGTCCTGCCAGCCAAGCTTGCTTGCATTGTCCTACCTGCCAAGCTTGTCTTGTCTTCAGCCTTGCCTGCCCAGCTGTGCCTGTCCAGCCCTTGCCATGCCTAGTTGTGTTCCAGCCTATGCTGACTCACCCCTATGATGTACTGCCACCGCAGAGACCTACTGGCCCCCAGAACCTATGGGCTCAGCCTGCAGGGGAGGGGGCTGCCTAGGCAGAAGACCAGCCCTTGTCTTGCTCCGAGTCCTGCTGGGCAGTCCCATGCTGCTCCCTGGTGGGTTTCCCGGACTCCAGGGCCCACAGCAATAAATTTACATTGACAGCAGGACGGCTTGAGCAGCCGTGTAACCCAGAGTCTGAAGTCTTCATCTTCCTTCAGGGGCTGTGAGGGTTCCCCCCTTCATCCCCACATTCAGACCAAAGAGTAGGGCTGGGACGGAGCAGGGGTCTTTCACTGTCGCTGCCCCTCGTCTACACTGCACCCAGCACAGTATTTCTCTTTT
This sequence comes from Rhinatrema bivittatum, assembly GCF_901001135.1. Classification (NCBI taxonomy): domain Eukaryota; kingdom Metazoa; phylum Chordata; class Amphibia; order Gymnophiona; family Rhinatrematidae; genus Rhinatrema; species Rhinatrema bivittatum. Next base: position 76,697,938 of record NC_042627.1, on the reverse strand, counting down.
TTTTTTTTTGTTTTTCCTTGTCCTTCCCTCCTCAGTCAGAACCAGGGCTGGGCTCTGACACCAGGAGACTTCATTCATAATCACCCGGGGAGTTTTCCCCCAGTTTTGTATCTCCCTCTCCCCAACACATCTTGCCTGATCATTGCAGGTAGGGTCCTGTGCCAAAGCCATGCACCAGGGCTCCTTCTGAAACCCTGTACCCTTGAGCAATGACCACCATTCCCTCCGCAGTATCCCCAGCCAACCTAGGGAGCAGAAGACCCCACAGGGGAAGTGAATTGGGGACCGCCCAAATCTTGTTTTTTAAAGCATTCATTGAACATCAACAAGTTCCACATATGATTTAGCTCAGGAGGTCCCAGACCTGTCTTGTTGACCCTGAGCTGGTCGGGTTTTCGGGATATCCACAATGAATGTGCAAAAGGAAAATCTTCAGCTATTGGGCCTCCATAAAATATGAGGCTGGAGAAAAGTCAGCACGCACAGATCTATCTCTCTCTATATAATGCTTTTTGGAGTATTTCTGCGGTAGTTTTGGTTTTTGTGCTGTTCCTCACTTTGGGTGCGTTCTCTAGTAAGATGAGAAATAAACATCCTACATGTATTAATTTAATACATTGTACTTATTTGCTTATATTTCATACTTGAACTCATGGCGATCCCCATCCTACATCCAACTCCCTGCATTATAATTCCCCACCATCCCAATAGTTGTAAACTGCTAAAAAAAAAACCCCCCCAAAAACCCTACAAACAGCAAGGAAGAAACTATGCCCTACTTATGACGCCTCATTAGCAAACCAAAGCAATCCCCCTGTCTGCCGTCGCTGCACAGCTTAGCTCTGACGTAACTAACCTGCCATTCGCCTGTCCAAGAACCCACATCTTGATTTTCTTCTGAAGTTTGATTCTTTTCCGACCTCTAAAGATACTGAATTCCCTAACGTTGGAGCAAAACATGAAAACTCAGTACATTTGGTAACCACCAGCTTCACAGCTGGTAAGGAAAGGCTGCTGGGAAGATCTTAATGCTGGACAGGGTCACGTTGAGAAGGCAGCAAAACTTGATTTTCGTGCAAACATCTCAAGGCTAAAGACAGCCCCTTTAAACTGCACTGGCAACGCATGCAGACCATGAAGAAGTGGAGAGATGGGGGTCTGTGCTCCTCTTACCCACGGCTCTCTTCAGTTATAACTGCTGGAAGTCCCAGGTACAGGGAGAGTTAGGGTAGTCCATCCTCCCTAATACAAATGCAGGGGCTACAAGTCCCAGGCTTTTCTTTTCAAGGAAAGCACGTAACAGGCCTATGCACCTCAAGGCCATAGCACATCCGAGATACCTGAGCATGCACCGAGAACTGTAAACGCATTTGCACTCCCAAACTACTACCCACCTCCTAAGGGGTTAACCTAACCCAGAAAATGATGGGAAAAGGGACAATTCTTTCTTCCGTCAACTCATCCAGAGCAAATCTGTTTTTACTGGGTTATGTTTAAGCCTATTTTGGTCTAAGCAAAGTGCCGCAGCTTGCAGACAGGTGTGCAGATTGTCTATAGCTGTCTCCTGATTAGCATCCACGGTTTCCACTAACTGGGTGGCATCTGCACAAACCTGACAGTCTCTGGATCACATCCACTATGGGTACCATACGGATATTTAATAATAACTCTGTTAGCGTCTCCTGGCTGAAGGGTTATGGCAGGACAAGGCATGTTGTGGCAGACCTGAGTCCAGGGAAGGAATGAAGGACACTGACCCTTGCCAGCCACAGAGAGCCCCCAAAGGATCCCCCTGCAGAGTCTGCAGTGGGGCAAAGAGGAAGCAGGAAGGCGTGACAAAAACGAAGAGACCCCCCCACAGCATCTACGTTTCCAATATGTGTTGGGACCCAACCTTTTCTACTGCTTTGGTAAGAAAGGGAAATGATCAGCTTTGCAATTAAAACAGGCAAAACCTTTCAGAAACGCTCCATGCTGTGCTGCACATTCTGTTTTGTGAATATTATATTTTTCAGTAATTAGTCATAACGGTGTGTGCGCTGTTTACAAGATTATCCCACACCCAAGGAAGGTGCGGGCGGCAGACTTGGTCACTTGTTTCCCTGCGACTCCCATCCCGACGCATGCATGGACATGTGAGCTAGCTTTTTCTTTTAGAAAATCAGCTACAGATCCCAGAATACAATATTGCAGAAATAAAAAAAAAAACCCCAAAAAACATTAATGCAGATCCCATTATTTCTAATATGGAAAGGGAAGTAAGTCTTTCCCAGCCTCTGACAGAGAGCAGTCATCTCAGAGGTCCATTTTCAGCCGCTGTGCAGCTTGGCTAGTTAGCAGGATAAATATATTTGGTCACGCCGCTGAATATACCTGGCTATCTTAAATTTAGCTGGTTATGTCTAACTGACAAACTTTAGGGAGAGCCCTAAGGCCTGACCAGAGTCAGCCACATTGGCTCAGCGGCTAACTCCGAATATTGGAGTTATCTGCATAACTTATGCAGCTAACTGCTCCGCCCAGAAACACCGCCCCCGTCTGTCCGCCCCCAGAATGCCCCCCAACCTATGTGGCTAAATTCCAGCTGCAGAAGCCGCACACGGCTCTCAGTGTAGCCAGGTAGCCATTTAGATGGATAACTTTTTAGCTAATCTGTTTATTTATTTATTTATTTATTTATTTAATTTCTTTTCCTATACCGATGCTCAAGACTAGGTCTTATCGTACCGGTTTACAATGTAACTGAGGGGAAACCAATTAACATCAAGGTAGAAAGTAAAGTTACATTAAACAGGGAGCATAAAACCTGGGCAATGGAAGACAGTACAGAGTTTAAACTAAGAAACAATTAGAGAGAGATAAATATATAAATCAACAAAAACTGTAAGATACAAAAACATAGGTTTATCCTAGGCAGTTATTAGCCTGGTATGTCCAGAGGGAGAAGGAAAGGGTGAGGTTGGGTGGGGGGAAGGGATTGGGGAGGGGTGGGGGAGTGAGAGTCAGTGATGGTTGAGGAGATCCTTCAGCGGTAGGCTTCTGCGAAAAGCCAGGTTTTCAATTTCTTTCTGAAAGTTGAATGGCATTGTTCTTGGCGTAAGTCTTGTGGAAGTGAATTCCAATGTAGTGGACCTGCTGTTGAAAGAGCTCGCTTGTGAATAGTGTTGTGGACCGATGATTTGTTGGGGGGGGCCTTGAGCGAACCTTTGTAGATCAGTCTAAATGGCTTTTGATTATTTAGCTCCTCATGTGCAAAAGTTTGCAAAGTTTTATTTGTGCAAAGTAAAAACAGTATAACACATTTTTCAGTGGAGTTGAAACTGGAAATATTCTCTTGCAATTTGGAAGTAGCCCCTCCACCATAATTTTATATTTAAAAAAAATCAAATCAAATATTTTATTTTATTTATGTAATAGTTAATAATTTTCTTTTGATAATATATTTTGCATTTTATAATTATTTTTGTAGTTTTTTTTTTATATTGTTTGGTTTTTTAGTGAAATTAATTTTTAACTTTTGGAAATGCTTTATGTAAACCGTTTTGATTAAACACAGTTTGTAAAGGCGGTATACAAACATTTTTAAATAAATAAAATAAATTTCCACCTTTAAAATTTAGGAAGAGTTGCACATCTTCAGGAGATAAAATGCAGCACCCCTTCTCCTCCCCCTCACCAATCAGATTTATGTCATAATGAGCTGCTAGTAGTATTTTATGACCCACATCCACAGAAATAATTATTACCAAAGGCCTAATCCTTTTAACAAACAAGACTGGAACAGCAGCACCATATTACTGCTTCCCCTGAAGTCTGACCCTCTGACCATCTCAATTCTCGGCCTGGCACCTTTGACACGAGGCGCTATTTTAATCAACAGGGCTGCAGGCTGCAAAGTAATTTAATGTAAACAGAATGAGAAATGACAATGCTAATAGAGGGCATTTTCTGGCCGTGAACAGCCCCCATGGACGGAACTAAGCACCCAAGGTAAAGCCGAGGACTGTCAAGCCTGCCCGGTTATTAATAGCTGGAAATGTCCTACCAAAGAGGTGATTATTGCTATCAGAAACCCCTCTGGAAATTTTAAATTACAATAAAGGACTATTATTACTTAAAATACTGGTTTAGAACTGCCATAACAGGTCCTTACAAATGAGAACATGGCCTTCTGGCACTGGCGGCAGGTTAGCATGGGCCAGCCTGGCCCTCCATGACATTTAGAGTGCACAAGGGATGGTGAACTACGAGATTTCAGAAACAAAAAACCCGAGTTACTACGTGCAAACACATGAATATTCATGGTAAACGTCCTGAAAACTAGATCTGCTTCCACCACTTGGGAATGAAAGCTCGCCATGCCCTCAACAGAATTTAGGGGATGCGTGGAGCAGTGCGTTTACGAAGCAGTGCTGTGAAACCTGGGGATCCGAGTTCCGATCCTACCTTCATCAGTTACTGTTTCATCTTGAGCACATCATTTAACATCTTGTGCTCTGGTTTAGACGGCAAGTTCTGTGAAGTAGAGACCTTGTAATCATGTGGCCTATATTTGTCTCACTGTGCATACCGAAAGAGCTATTTAAATTACAGCAATCATGCTTGGAATGTGCTGAAAAGCTCTCACAGGAAGTGCAGCCTGCACACACTGCCTTTTTCTACAGCGCAAGCAAGGATACATCCTACCGACCTGGGAAGAAAGGCCTGAAATCCACCCCAATAGATACTAACATCCGTTTCATATCACACCGGCACCATTTTCAGTTCTCATTGTAGAGACAGTATTTGAAGTCTTGGGACATATCCAGTGCCACCGTAGTCCTATAAGGACATAAATCCATACAGTCTTGATGATCTTCGGTTTCCTGGGACACCAGAGTCTTGAGTTTTACCAGGCGCTGTTCCACGTCGTGTGTAACAGAGTTACGGGAACCAAACCAGCTCATTAACTTATGGAGCAAGACGACTTTCCTGCTGAAAATATTCACCCCGTGTATTCACCTCCAGACCTCGGGGCACATTTTCAGGATATCCCTAATGAGTATGCATGAGATAGGTTTGCATACTAATGAGTATGCATGAGATAGGTTTGCTTACAGTTGATGCTGTGTGCATGCAGGTCTATCTTATGTATATTCACTTGGGATATCCTGAAAGCCGGAGCTGTTTGCAGCCCTTGAGGACTGGAAGTGAATACCGCCGGCTTTGGTTTGAGCTTTTAGTCCTAGGCTTGTGTTTCTCTTCAGCTAATAGATTGCATTTCCTTTCTTTATTGCTATTTTTTATTATGGGGTGTGGGCTTTCTGTGTTTGCTCACTCTGTTTTCCAGGGGTGGCCATCTCCAGTTCTCAAAGCCACAAACAAGGCTGCTTTTCAGGATATCCATAAGGAATATACAAGAGACGGATCTGCATGCAACGGCAGCAGTGCATGTGTAGGTAACGGGTGTGTGGGGGAGTGAGGTGTCTGTGTGTGTGTGGGGGGGGAGTGAGGTGTGTGTGTGTGTGTGGGGGGGAGTGAGGTGTGTGTGTGTGTGGGGGGGAGTGAGGTGTGGTGTGTGTGTGGGGGGGGGAGTGAGGGTGTGTGTGTGTGGGGGGGGGAGTGAGGTGTGTGTGTGTGTGTGTGTGGGGAGTGAGGTGTGTGTGTGTGTGGAGTGAGGTGTGTGTGTGTGGGGGGGAGTGAGGTGTGTGTGTGGGGGGGGAGTGAGGTGTGTGTGTGTAGTGAGGTGTGTGTGTGTGGGGGGGGAGTGAGGTGTGTGTGTGTGTGTAGTGAGGTGTGTGGTGTGGGGGGGGAGTGAGGTGTGTGTGTGTGTGGGGGGGGAGTGAGGTGTGTGTGTGTGTGGGGGGGGAGTGAGGTGTGTGTGTGTGTGGGGGGGGAGTGAGGTGTGTGTGTGGGGGGGGAGTGAGGTGTGTGTGTGTGTGTGGGGGGGAGGGAGGTGTGTGGGGGGGGGAGTGAGGTGTGTGTGTGGGGAGGGGAGTGAGGTGTGTGTGTGTGTGCATGCAGGGAGTGAGGTGTGTGTGTGTGTGCATGCACACTTTCCCCCATTTTCCCCTTCACACTTCTCTTTCTTGCTCCTCCTTGCAGGAAGCATGATCTCTCTACCAAAACCTGAACAGATGTCAAAGTCAGGATGCCCAGTGCCAATGGGCGCACGGTTCAGCCCCAGAGAGCTTACACTTCCATTTTACCTGCCATGTCTTACCAAAATGACCTTGCTTACAAGATTGTGCCCAGAAGTCAGGATGCGAAGCACCAATCGTGCATGCAAGGCCATTTTGGTAAGACATGGCAAGTAAAATCAAAACATACGCTTGGCTGGGTAAAGCTGAACAGTGCCCATGTCAGGGCTCTTCAGGAAAAGCAAGAAAACCTGTACCTGCTGCACAGCTCAGAGAGCTTACCCTGCAAATTAAACTCCCATTTCTGGTGGCCAATGTTATTCTAGTGCTGTGCCCATGTCCAGCTGCTTCTACCACCCTGGGCACAGCACTACAATAACATGGCTACTAGAAATGGGAGTTAACTTTTACTCCTCTTCAAACCCAAGAATTAAATTTCCAGCATTAAGAAAATGCGCCTTATGCTATCTGCCCACCCCTCCCCGCGTTGCTGAGGAATAGCTAATTTCTTCATTAAAATGGGGATTTGCATATACCCGCACTAACTTCAGCTTGCCTTATTACATCGGCCCCAGAGCCAGGTCTGTGTAGCAGGATACGCAGGGGACCTAGAACAAGACCAGCAGCCGGGTCTGTCTGGCAGATACATAGGGGATTAGGAGGCAGGGTTCTGTGGTTTGAGATGGAAGGGAGGAGTACCAGGTGTGATCAAAAGAGGATCCTGTAGGCTCATCTACTCAAGAAGAGAGTGGTTAGAGCTGAGAACCAGGAGAGCCAGGGTCCAAATCCCACCGCTGCCCCTTCTGACCTTGTGCGAGTCACGTCCCCCTCTGTTGCCTCAGCTACAAAGTTGCAGGGCCGCTGTCGGGCGCGTTTAGGACACGCTAACTCCGTTTTGCATCGGGGGGGTTACGGGCGCGCATCCAATCGCGTGTTGAGCCATGCGCTGTGGCCAGCGTAAGGTATTCAATCGGCCGGTTAAATTGTGAGCCCTTTGAGGACAGGGAAATAGCCTACAGTACCTGAATATTATCCACTATGAATTGCCACAGGGCTGAATAAAAAAATGTAAATAAAGGTGGAGGTTTAAGGAAGAAAACAAGATAAAACTGTCTTCAATAAGGAATGATTATCCTAGAAGTGGTCACACTGCATGGCTGGCAGGTGGGAAATATCCCTAGCAGTGGGGACAGATACAGTGTAAGTGCGCAGACTGGATGGGGGCGGGGGTTTTTTTTTTCCTATCATCTAGATTTATTTATCATGTATTTTATTCCTTGTGCTCTTACTGTTTGACTGCCTTTAATTATGTTATTTATCATATTATGCTATTTGTATGGATGATATATTTAAAAATGTATTTTTCTATGTATACTTGTATCCCGTTTTGGGTGTTTTATGGGAAATCTGGGAAACAACAGAGTAAATAAATCTATTATGCTATTATGAACAGAGGTATGGAGGAAAAAATGTTTTTAATTATTTTAAGCATTATAAGATGCACAGCACTAGATATTAGCATACGTAGTACACCCAGAGCGGTGCGTTATGCTGTGAATGATCTTCTGACAGCTTGGTTGTGGAACCGCATTAAACTCACAGGCAGAGAATCCCATACAGGCAGGCAGTTACAGTGGGAAGCTCTAATCTAGTTTAGTTTTTAGAAAAATAACATTAATTTGCTGTGTTGAGCCAGCTTGAGACTGCTCAGTACTGTGGCCTTGCTCACACTGCCTGCAACGTGTCCTGCAGATCTCACTGCGACGTGAGTCCGGGAGGCAGGGAGCCTCCTTCTCTTCCAAGCTCTCCACCATCGCATCATAAAGATGCCAAAAAATGCATGTGCAGGCATGTCTAAGAATTAAAAAAAACAAAACCAAAATACCCCCATCCCACCCCAGATACACAGACACACAGTGACAAACAAACACACACACATACACAGACAGACAGACAGACACAGACACACAGTTACACAGAGACAAACAAACACAGACACACACAAAGAGACACACACACAGTCACACACAGACAGACACACACATACACAGTCACACAGACACACAGTTACACAGTCACACAGTTACACAGACACCCATTGGTTGTGCTGGGAAAAGAGGTATTTTATTTTTTAAATGGTAGGTTACAGTAATTGTAGGAAGACAGGTATACATGTTACTTCTTTACAACAAATGGTACAAAGCACAGAGCGAAAAGGCTGAGCAAATATCTTCACTACAGCTAGCTTAGAGACAGGGCAAAGGCTTAAATAAGAGATAAAGATCATTTTCACCTCCTGTAGTTTGCTTTAAAATGGCCACTCAAAGAGATAAGGGCTTTAAGCCTTTAAGTTTATGCGTTTAAACATCGCTATTGCGCTGCTTTGGATATAAGTTGTCTGCATATTTCACGTTTCCCCTGTTGGAGCCCATCAGCTCCTTTAATTCCCTGCAGATTTGCATTTCATAAATTTGGACTTCTTTACAATCCCCCTGAGGAAGCCATCGTGGGTGAAAGAGAGGCCATGGATCTGTATTTCTGGGACATTTTTGAGCTTGCATGATAGCAGATAGCTACATTTGAAGCTGGGGTATTAAAAGGTAAGTGTTTTAGTATTTTTCGCAATTTCCAATCTTGCATGGAACTCGGCATATAATTTGACATGGGCTGAGCTGAAGAAAAACGAAGAGTATTTTGCATTATCACGATGTGCATTACATCTACATAATTTGGGGAAAGGAAATGAGTACAGGTGATTTTGAAGCACTTTATGCTCACTTTTTTGCATGTTGTTTTTTGGCAGTAATGATTAAAACCGTATTTCTACCTGTTGGATAAGGCAAATATGGCTAAGTGCATATAGTGTGATCGGTTTCTGTTATTATATATGCACACATATGAAAACCCGTGCTCCCTACAGCCTTGCCCAAGCAGCTAGAAAGAGGCATCCCTGCTGTCCCATGGCCATGGGGTGCAGACGAGGTTTTCTCCCCACTCCTAGCCCTTCTCTTTCCTCTGCGAACCCAGGCAACGCTGACCTACCCCAGGAAAATCTACGGGAGACAGCCTTACAAACCTAAAATAAGCCTAAAAATTAATCTCTCCCCTTCTAGATGTGGACTCTCATCAAATTCTTTTTGGGTTTGATGCACCTGAAAATCTTTCTGACTTCTGGAGGGCGAATACAGTAAGCAAACAAACTAAGCCCCTGCTCCACACCCACAGATAAAACAACTGGCATAAAACTGATATTCAGCAAAAGAGAAGAAAATAACAAAAGCTGAAAATCTATTCAGAGGTACAGGGGAAGAAGGTGAATGCGCTGAAATGGTGCATCTTTCTCTGCTGACAGCCCTCCCCGCGAAGGGGGTCAGTGTAATAGGTTGCACTAATCTTAACCAGGTTTTAACTCACTTTTTAGCACAGACTTTTCCTCACAAACTTACCCCTGAAATGTAATAGAGGTAAAAAAAAACAAACCTGGTTTATTAAATTAAAAAACAAACAAACCTGGTTTAAAACCAGTGCTGGGATCAGTGCGGGTTCACGTTATTCCCATGTAAACCAACGCAGGAAGGCGCATTAGAGGGGAAACGGCTTAGTGCATCATTTTCAAACGATGGAAACGTGACTTACATTTCTGGTGGCCACGCTGTCCTATGCTGTGCCCATGTGCTAGTGTCTAACTGCTTCTGCCACACTGGGCACAGTAATAGAAGCACAGCGGCCATCAGAAATGTGAGTCAGAGCCAGGAGTTACCTGTCCAGGTTACGCCAGCCGAAGCAACGACAATCGCCCCCAGCTACACGCCCGGGAGGAGGGTACGTGTACATTCAGTACCCCCCCACCTCCCAAAAGGTGCCCCCACTCATACACATTCCCAGCACCCCAACCACAACTACCGAGGTCAAAGGGTGGGGAAATGCTGGGGAAAGGGGGAGGCGTGGCTCCCATAGGCACGGCAGTGCCCCTCGCCCTCCCCACAGTCTGCCTTCCTCTCGGTTTCCCCTCCCCACACGACGCTGCCACACTGGGTGAACGCAAGGTCCATGGAGCTCAGCACCCTCTCTCTCTCCTACAGCGGCCAGAGGTCCTGGCAGATCGCCTTTCCTTCTCGCCTACTCATAGCTGCCTCTCAGCCCCTTCCCCCCGTCCCCTTGCTAAAATGGCCTTGAATTCAAAGTTCTTCCCAAGCCAAGATGCTCAGCCAAAGTGGGTACCGTTTGACCGCAGACGTCCACCTCAGGAAGTTTAAGAACATAAGAAATTGCCACGCTGGGTCGGACCAAGGGTCCATCAAGCCCAGCATCCTGTTTCCAACAGAGGCCAAAACCAGGCCACAAGAACCTGGCAATTACCCAAACACCAAGAAGATCCCATGCTACTGATGCAATTAATAGCAGTGGCTATTCCCCAAGTCAACTTGAGCTTCGATTTTTCCTGCCATGCCTCGATGGCCTTGCACACTGTGTGAGATTGGCACTACGCATCGCAACGTTGGGCACGGTCTCGCATCCAAGACCACTGTAGCAGGGCAAGTAAAATCAACGTTCTCTGAGAGGGCAGCTACAGCTGAAGAGCGCGCGCTGGCACTGTGGCACAATGACCCTGTATACAACATTGGCATTATGCCTCCTGGCTTGGGCCCAATCTTCCATGCAAGGGTAAGCTCTCTAGGGAGGGCACCCACAGTCTAACAGCTTGCACTTTTTTTTTTTTGTCTGCAAGTCAGGATGCGCAGCGCCAAAGTGTGAAGCTATTCAGCTGCAGATGCCTGCCCCAATGGTCTCGCCATGTGAGACTGTGCCCCAGCTGGGCTGCACAATGCCAGGCCGTTCTGGTCACCGTCTTTCCAACCTGCAGCACCCGAATCCTTAGGCCAGTTCTGAAAGCGTTAGGGCAGATTTTCAGCTTAACTCACGTTTCTAGCATGCTTTTTCCATTTAGCAGGCCTCTTGTTTTCTTTAACTGCCGGTCTATTTGCGTGGAATGAACTTACTGCATCCCGTGGTACTCTGAGGCAGACAACGGCTCCCCCACAGCCCTCTTTCTGATTTCAAATATCCTACATGGCCCCTTCTCCTGAAAGGTTTGGGGACCCCTGTCCTAGGGGAATAATTTTGAGGTGTTTAAAACTGGTTACAAATCGGGTGTCCAGCTGTAATAAATCCTCTTTGTTTACCCCGCTAAACAGCATCCAAAATATGTTTTTAACAAATGTGCCTTCCTTTTCTTCTTCACACAGCCTTCTGCATCTGCTCTATGTTTTAATGCATTTACATCCTGCCTTATCAATGCCTAAGCATCACCCGAGGCAGCAATTTAAAATACATTTTCATAAAATGCAATAGGTAAATCCAAAATTAAAAATAACATACACTACAATCTCCATAAGCTAACAACGATTATACTAATCAATACACTATCACACAGCTTCTGTGTGTCACAACAGAAAGGTACAGAAGTATTACAGCAAATACAAGAGTTTTAGCCACCAGCTGCTGTCGCCCGTGCACTGCAAGAAGATCTGCTGTACACCTGTCCCAGCCACGCTTGAATTCAGTCACTGGTTTAGTTACTATCACCTCTTCTGATCAGTTATTCCAGTGGCTATTTCATTACCTAAGTTTTCTACAGGAAAACTGGATTCGTAAAATCATGTGCCCCCAGGCCCCTCCCCCAAGAAAAAAAAGCAAACAACTTTTGAACTGTTCATTCAATTTTCAGCCAGAGATTGCAAAGCAAGCAATGGCCCCCCCTGTGCACACCCTCCCTAGACACTGTTTGATTTTTTTTACCTTAAGTTTCCCACAGGTAAACAGGACAATTCGGTGAAACTCTGGTGAGGTCTCAAGGAGTGTCGTGCATGGTGTGATGTCACAGAGCATTTTCAAAGTTTCCCTGCCATTGGTTAGTAGCTATAACCACATGCAAATTTCTGTACCCAAAAAAGGATAGAAATAAAGGTCAGTAAACAAACAAACAAAAAAAAATATATACACATGTCCAAGGTGATACCTTTTTTATTTGGCTAACTTAATGCATTTCTTGACCTCCTTTCAGTCAAGAAAGCTTTCAGCTAACATTCCCTTTCCTCAGGTCAATGGAAAAAATGAGGCAGCCTGAACACAGATTATGATTCAGTCGTGTGCTCACCAGGGATGGGCTTCGTTTCATTTCGTTAACAAGACAAAACCAAACTAAAATTTCACTTGTTTCATTTTGTTGCAGGCCGGTGCCATTTTGCTGCACGGAGGTGTATTTAATACCTCCCTACAGAAATACCAAAATGGCACCAGCGCCCTTCTGAAAGAGAGACCTGGCAGGCCGGGAGTGACTGTGGATTGCTCCTGTGCCATAGACCCTGGATGGGGAAAGGGGCTGGTGGCACTTTTTCATTTCATTTTTTTTTTTTTAGTTTTGCTTTAAACAGACAAAAGAAAACATATGAAACAAAAAAATAAATGTTCAACGCACACTCCTAACGTTCACCCATCATCTTTTCCTTTGACCCGAGGGCTTGTTGGTCCCCAAAGGCTAGTGAAGAAATGTGTCGCGCTTATCCGATAAAGCGTCACCTCGTATCATTTTTTTGTTTATGGACTTTCATTTCTGTGCACTCAAGCAGACTAAGACAGCAGCCCCACTACGTGATCCCCAAAGGAGGAAAGCAGACATCTTGAAACGTTCACACATCTCTTCTGTTCGCTTGGTTTTCTTGAGAGATCGAGCATTCTTTAAATATACCGCACGGCAGAAATTACAAAACTAAATGGTAAAAGGAAAAGAAACTACGTTTTCCACTGCTTATTACAAAGTCACTGCTAAAGGCTCGACTTTGCCCGAACAACATGGGGGATCATGAGGAAATACTGAGCCGCAGCCCGAGAGAGCGCCAACAAAAAAAATGGCGACCGGCTTGAGAGGCATTCCCCTTAATGAGACACTTCAGCCACAGGGCAGGGCAGGAAGCGTGGGGGGGTTATGGAGAACCAGCCCTTAAACCATCCTGTTTCCAGCGGAGTATCGACCCCCGACGGCATTCTCCCCTCCCTTCAAAAGAAAGAACGACAAGCCTGGAGCACCCAGTTAAAAGATATTCGCAGCCGAATTATCCAACGTTGAATAACGGTGTCCTGGGCCTTATTGACCTCTGATGGCAGAGCAAGGGATGGCCCTTCCCCACGTTCCAGCCTGCGTTGGGCAGGACATGCAAGGCTGATGAAGAACCGTTCCTTATACCATTCTTGAGCCCATCTCACAGAGAGCTGGTGTCCTGGCTCTACGGCGCACATCAGCATTCGACGACGGGACCACAGAAACATTTATGAAACTGTGTATTCGGTAACAAAAACTTTGCATTTATTTTTCTCTCTTACTACTGAGTTACCAGATGCACACACATGGATACAGGCAGTTGCAAGATAATAATGGTAAACTTTAGCACGTGGTGCTCATGATGCAATGTTAGAGAAGGGTCCATTTTAGGGTGAAGCACCTGTGAGCAAGGAGCAGCTGTTCCCATGTTGGACAGTGGGTACCCGGAACCGTTCGGGCTCACTGCATAGCCTGACCCATGATGCCTGTGCCCTCTTACTGCAAAAATCCTGCTCTACTGGCATTGTCTTGAACAAAACCACTTCAGGAAGAAAACAAAAACAAACAAACGTCCTTGGGTCAGATGTAGCAAACCAAACTAACAAACCACTAAAAACAACTTCACCGATGAAAATCTCCCTGCATGCTACGCGATTTGAATAACTGAGATAAACACCAAAATCACACCTCTCCTAACTTCATAGAAGTGGAACATTTTCCTTCCCAGTTACATTTCCAGGCCACTGGAAAAATGAGAAAGTTTACCCCCTTTGCCTACAATTCCACCTGCGTGAGTTATTTGCAAGATGTAGTCATAACAGTTTATGGCAACAGAGGGGAGAACTGAGCTCAACACCTTGCAAGGTCACAGCGCTCTCCGAAGCCAAGCTTGAAATGTTACTACTCTCGTGCCATGCCCAGACGGTTTTCTGAAGCACAAACTCCCAGGAATAAACCACAGCAGAGATTCAAAATGAACGCGTGCACCGGGAAGGAAGTACAGAAATTCCGGATTTATTCTTACTGTTTTGTTCTGCACTGCTTTGGGTGACCTGTTTGGTCAGCAAGGCGGCAGATAAACGTTTTTAAATAAAATTTAGGCAAAATGCATTTCCGGGTTGCCTGCAGTCCAGAATAGGCACCGATGCTGTCACAGAAAATACCTTCCCCCCCCCCCAGTAGTAATTTCAGGAAAGTTGTTAATTGAGAATAAAAATCTAAGAATTATTTCTTTAGAAATATTAGAATTAAAAGTCAATAAATAAGTGCCCTCAAAAGCTAGACATAAATATGTTAATTTACCTCCAACAAGTTATTTGCTGAGCTTTATCTCGGTGTAGCTAACATGGCAACCAAATGGCTTTATTTAGATTATATTTATTGATATTCTTCATAAATGACTGTCAGATTCATCTATTTTGTCTCTGTGCAGTACTGCATTCTACAAATGAATAATAATCATTATTAATAAAGCACCAAGTGCAACAACAGGTATATAAAAACAGTCTATTGCGTGGTGACAAAATTTATGGTAATCAACGTTTCTTTTGTTAAATGGAGCTTCTAATTCAAAATATAATTTTTTAAGGCTTTTTCCATTTGCATTTTTTTCACATTTATTTTTAAAACACAAATATCTCTGTTTTTGTACATTTTTACATGCCTTTTCATTTAAAATAATCCAACTCTGAGGCTATATAGTTTTCTACTTTTATTTCTTGGATGTTTGGTGTGGATATTTGTTCACAAAAGCCAAGAGGCAGCCCTTCTCAAAACAAGGAAATGCTTCATTTTCACATTTTCTTTTTTAAATATATTTTGTATCATTTGTAAGTAAATGCACTTGCTCTCAATCACTCCTTTCAATTGCATGTAGGGTGTTACAAAATAGGGTATGTGAGGATACCGAACTCATTTTTCAGTTTAATTATTGTTGTGTTAGTAAGAAGTTTGTTTTGGTTTACAGGTGATGTATTTTATGCTATTTAATTGAATGTATGTGAAGTTTTAATTTATATTTTAAAACTAATGTATTATATATATTGAACTGATTAATATTACTGTTTGAAACACAGCATTGGTGCTACTTGTGGTACGGCATGAAACAAAATAAAAATTATTATATTTGTACATCTGTTTCTTTGATTAGTTAAACAACAAATGCAGAGGAACCTGAAACGTCACAGTATCTGTACTAAACCATAAAATATAGGAAAGCAGGACTCCCAGCGATAAAATACCCAACTCTTTGGAAGTACCAAGATTACAGAATTTTAAAAGTTACTTGTTACTGCCAGATCTGACCAGATTCATTCAGTGAAGTCAAAATAAACCAAATACAGATTTTCATTCTTCCTTGGCTAATATGTTCATTGTTAGTTAGGTTTGTTTCAGGATTGTTATTTTTATTTCAGTATTTAGCAGTGTGCAGGATAGCCACTTAGTTACCTATATAGCGGCTTCAGTTCCCCCTATTTTCTATCCATGCAAAATATTACCTACTAGGAAATACAGATTTACAAATCACCCTTTGGCATGAGGTGGTAGGGTAGCCAATGAGCTTGCATGTTCCATCTATTTTTTTTTTGTGCAGAAGAAACCAAAAGCAGAATGGGGTATGATTTTAGTTTTGTTTTTAATTTTAGAAATGCAAATTTGCTTAGGTTTAGTTAATTAGTTGCTTTTGAATTAATTTTGGTTTTGGGATTTTAGTAAAAAAAAAAAAAAAGCCTTGCCTCAATTTTTCTGGGTACACTTTCCCCAAACTGGATATTACTGGACTTGGGTAAGGCATAGCTTGGGTTGACATTTATTATTTAACATTTGTATATCCTGCTCTTCCTAACAGCTCAATGTAGGTAACAACAAAATATTTAAAAAATAGAATAATTAAATACTATAATAATAATAATAATTTATTTCTGCCACTCCTTATACAAGATAAAATAAAAACATTTCTAGATGCATGACAGTCCTAAAAACATAAATAATCCTTAAAAACAAACACATTCTATCAATTAGATAAAAATTGAAGTGATACAAAAAGCAATGCTAAATAAGGTAATGCAGATATAGCAGGTTTTTATTTCACAAGTTCCTGCTTTATCTTTTTTTTTTTTTTTCGCATTTTCCATTCTAGAAAGATACACAGAGATGTAGATGATTATTTGGAAATGGCCATCCAGTGTGGAGTAGGAAGTTAGTAATGTAGGACAACTTAAGAAAAAAAAAAGTTATGTTAGTGGCTGTTTGAATTATTTCAATCTTCTTAAATGTTTGTTTTTGTTTCTTTTTGTCTGAAATATTTGTATCCTATTTGTATTTGATTGTAATTAACCAAAGCAATGACAGAATCTAACCGTGCTTGAGACAGATACAGAGGGCGATGACCAGAGATTGAGAAGCATCTGTGGTCACAGTGTTCAGGCTCAAATGGGCAGATTAGGCAAGGCAAAAGAGCCTTATCTGCTGAACATTACTGTTATGATCTATGTACAGCTCCTCTTGGTCATGCTGGCAGATGTGCAACCTTAAAAAGAAAAGCAGGAATAAACCACAGTCATATCCCATAGCGCTCCAAAAACCCCGAGAACTGACTGTGGACATAACGCTGGAAAAATGTGCTCAGACTATGTAGTCAGGTGATTTAATTTGTACAGCTGTATGGCCATGGATCTTGCGCAATAAACCTGTTAGTGTTAAACTCACATTAAAACAAAACCACCAACACTGATTCTATCTATTAACAGAGACAAGAGAGTATGATAGCAGATAGGGACAATCTATTGTATTTATGTATTTGCATTTGTTTCTCACCTAATTACCATGGCACTCTTAGGCACATTTCAACATTGATGAAATATAAAATCCAATGAAATAAAAAATCTTCAATATACAATAATCCAGTCATAATGTAATCTCTAAAAACATCACACAAAACCAGAATGTTCCTAGTCTGTCCAGCCTCATTCCTGCCTTCCATCTCATTTTGTCAAAAGTAGAAACCCCTCCCACCCCCTTTTTTTTTTTTTTTGCTAAGCTTTGATGATGGTCTTTGTTCAGTTTTCACACTGACTCTTTGCAAATTCCTCATGATTCAAATCACCAAGACTTTGGGAACTGGGCTATAAAATCCACACAGACCATACCACTGTGGTAAAAATTTCCCATTGACTATTCCCTCTCTCTGTAAAAACAAACAAACAGCTAACATAAAAACTTTTGAAAAATGAAGCTCTACAAAAGTAGTTGGAGATGAAGCAAAGCACTCTGACTGATGCACCAAGCTTGTGTTTAGATCATTTCAGTTAAAAGCAACAGCACAGTAACTGAGGTGCATCTCTCCATCTGAACAGGCAGCGACCTAAATAGCTGTCGTGTCTCATTTCCTTCCCCGGGAACTGCAGCAGCACACACTGAACCCCACTAGCTAGCTCTTCAGGAAGACCAAATCATTTAAATCGCTGAGGTCTCTCGTGTTTTCTTCGTGGTTTGGAACTGGTCTTCGGTACATCATACAGAGATTTCCATTCATGATGCTTCCTGTACACCCCCTCACGCCTCTCCTGGCTTTCTGTGTTTTATAAAGGTTTAAAACAACGGAATACAAATCAAATCAAAACCAGCATTTTCTGATAATCTTTGTCAGAGCTGAGTCACAGACATTAAAACAGCTGCTAAAGAAGCACAGCACCCCAGCTAATCAGGTTGATGTAATAAGGTGCACTACCTCAGTGCAAGTTTTAACCCACATTTTAGCATGGGTTTTTTTTCAGCTTTAACTTTATCCAGGTATTTAAAGGGAATTTTCGTAAGGAAAAAAAATCTGCACTAAGATTAGCATAAGCAAATACAAATCCCCATGTTAATGAAGATTTATTAGCTATTGCTCAGCAATGCAGGGGAGGTGCATTAAAGAGCAGGCTGCTTAAGGCAAGATTTTTTTTTAATGCTGGAAATTTGAGACTTGGATCTGAGATGGAGTAAGTTATGCAGTGACCTTAGTTTTCAGATTTTACTTTATTTTTCCTGGGAAGTTGTCATTGTTAATTACAACATAACAAAAAGTATATTTACCTGGAAAAAATGAGTCATTTTATTCCACTGTTTTCTCCTGGTTTTTTGTTGCAGTAAAAACTGATAAATTCCCATGAAAAATAAAAAATGAAAATAAAGGACCCTGAAGTTAACCTACATTTCTGCTGGACGTGTTTTTCTGTGGCTGTGTCCAGTGTGGTAGTGTCCAGCTGCTTCTAACCACATGGGTGCAGCAACAGAATAACATGGCTGGCAGAAACATCAGTTAACTTTTACTGCACCTCAGACCCAGCTGTTAAATCTTCAGCATTGTGCCAGTTAGTGTCCACCCATTCCACGCTTGGTCAAGCCACGGTACCTTTGCCTTTTTTTTTTGTCACTGGCTCAGTGGCTGCAGTGGGTGGAATGGACCAATCCTCATTTTCAAAGCATTTCAGTCAGGATGAAATGTGTCAGAAGAGGAGGTGTGCTTTCATAACACAGCTGGCAGGCAATTGTTTTCCCTCTTGTTCCTCTCACCCCCCCCACCACACACACACACAACATAAAAGGAATCATTTAAAGTTAAATCAAAGCATAAGCTCCCTGGGGGAGGCAGCTACAGCTGGAGTACACCAGATGTAGTAATGCACTGCACTTTGCCATTTTGGCAAGGCATGGCTAGTGAAACCAAAGCCCAAGCTCTATGCAGTGGGCACCCAGTGCCCATTACACTTTCCAGTCATTTTCCACTGCTTGCCTCTTTTATTTTTCTGCATTACTGGAGATTTAGTACAGGTTTTCAACTTTACTTACTTTGTTAATGTGTTTTTAACTCCTGTTCCATTTACATACTATTTGTTTATTGTTTCCCACATTCACCTGCTTAGGGCCTGATTTTCAAAAGCATTTTACATCCTTAAAAGTGGGTTTTACACATGTAAATTCACTTAACTCATGTAAGTGGGCTTTTGAAAATTGTTACAATATATGCCATTGCATTGCCATAGGATTTACTGGTGTCGAATGCACCCATGGGTAAATGGCTTTTGAAAATTGTGTTACTCCTTTGAAAATGTACTTTTTTTTTTTAGCAAATACGTCTCTTTTAAAAATCAGGGCGCACATACCGTGGCTTCGGTATGTGCGCACGGCTAACATTTCAGGCAGGGTCAGCTTTCAGATTATGGCTCCTACAAGCAGAGGCGCGGGGCAGGGGGGGTCAGGCCCAGAAATCAGGCAGCAGCAGAGGAAGCCGTTTTGGGGGGGGGGGGGGGTACCTTCAGAATTACGCGCCCTCCACACACCTGCCCTGGTCTCAGTGTCTGCTAAAGAAGCCCCGAGCCACAACAAAGTCTGCTGGCTCGTATGCGGGAAGCAAGGCGAAGAATCCGACGGGGCTCCGCTCTCGGCGCGGCGGCAGGAGCGCCTGGCAAGTCGTCCCCAAACGACTGAAACGTGACCGGCGCGCGCAATCGTCTCCTCTCCTCGCGGCTGAGCGCCGACCCCCATCCTGTCCCCTCGTCCTCCATGGCGCTGGCGTCCACGCGCGGCTCCGCGAAAACAACTTCAAAAAATAAAATACAATCGAGCACAGGGACAGCGTCCGCGTCCCCCCCCCCCCCTATTCCTCAGCCCTTCCTCTACGCCTCGTGCTGCTTTAATTCCAGCCGAATCTTACAAATACAAAAACTACAAAATAAAAATAAAAAAATAGATTCCCAGAGAGACCCCAGCGCTCACTACTATGAATCTCCGTAAAAAAAACAAAAAACGAATTTAAAACATTGCGAGGAGGACGCGAAAGAGAAAGGAGTCTGAGCTGGAGGAGGAGGAGGAGCAGGACTGCACGGCGAGCTACAACTCTCGTAGTAGTAACAACAGCAGCACCCAGCCCGCCTCCCTCGCGCTCGGCGCTTTATTAATGAAATCGAGCTCGCGAGCAGGGAGGGAGGGAAGGGGGAGAGGCTTGGCACTCGGATTTAGGGGAGCGGAGGGAAAGGCGGGGGCTGAGGGCGCTAGCGTGTGCAAGCGTGTCCGTGATGCTGGAGCGCTCCCCGCCCCAGGGTTGGGTTTTGGCATTTTTTTTTTTAATTATTTTTTTGGTGCGGAGTTGTTGTCTGTGTGTGTGTGTGCGCGCGGGCGGCCGTGGCCGGCGCGCGCCAGCTCCGCTCCGAACGTTCCCCGGGAATCCAGCGATCCGGAGCTTCTTGATGCCTAGGAAAGCAGGGGTTGGATGGATGGGGGGGGGGGGGGGGAGGCGCGCGCGCCTGAGTATTTGTGCTCGGATCAATCTCCCTCGCGCTCACACACACACACGGTGGCGCGTGCACGCGCGCGAGCGTGCCAGTGAGTGAAGCTGAGGCTCTTGTTTACAGCATTAACTCTGCCGAGGGGAGAGAGAGAGAGAGAGAGAGAGGGAGGCTGAGCTGCACCGAGCGACCTCCTCCCCCCATCCCCCCCGCCGAAGAAAAAAAAAAAAAAAAAGCAGCAGCGGCAGCAGCAGCAGCAAGACCGAGGAACAGCCGCAGGAAAAAAACAAAAAGCCCCAACAACAAAATACCGCGACCCCCTCCCCGCCTTCCAGCAAGGAACCCTGCGGCTTTGACCTTCAGGAATCCGGTGCATATTCGGGAGGAAGCGAGGGAAAGGAAAGCAGTTTGGAGCTCTCCTCCCCCACCCGCAGAGGATGCACGGCCGAGAGGGGGAGACGGGCTCGGAGCGCTGACCACTTCCCCCGCTTGTTGTTGTTTTTTTTTTCCCTCTCGTTCCCGTGCCGGGTGCGTCCCGCCGGCGCCGGGGGTGGGGGAGAAGCGGGCTCGCTGCTTTTCTTCATTCATTTCCCTGGCGCTGCTCCTTCCGCGGCCGCACGGCTCGGGGCTTTGAAAGGGCGGGGGGAGGCGGGAAGCCTTCGCGGGGCTTGTTTTAAGCTCGCGGGCCGGTGCGAGCCGATTCCGGGGCTGGGGTGTGTGTGGGGTGGGTTTGTTTTTTTTTTTCGGTTTGTGTCGCCTCCTTTTCGTTGCCTGTGCGATTCGGGAAAATGGAGGTTGAGGAGGCAGAGCGCCAGCCTCGGTGCGCTCCGGCTTCGCTGCCTGGCTGCGCGGTGTCTCACCGGCGCGGCTGACAGACGGGGGGCTTATTTATTTCTTTGGAATTTTTGCCTTGGGTTTTGTTTTGTTCTTTTTTTTCGGAGACAAAATCCTCCGTCCGAGCAGCCCCGAACCGACCGCTGCCTCCCCCGCCTAACCCCCGGCTCCGGTTTTCCTCCGCTTCTCTCGCGCGCTGTGCGGGGGGGCGCGCGCTGTTTCAGGGATATTCTACGTTTTGGGGGTCCTTTTTTTTTTTTTTCCTTCCTTTAATCGAGGGGCAGCTCGTTCGTTTGCTGGAAGAGGAATGAAGCCTCGAACCGGAAGAGGGTCCCTGCCCTTCTGCTGGGGCTCTCTGCTGCTCTTCGCCACACTTTGCCTCCGGCCAGCAAATGGAGAAAGTGAGTAAAGCTTTGCTTTTTTTTTGTTCTTCCTGCCCCGGCTGAGGGGGCCGGGGTCAGCCTTGCACCCTTTCAGCCCCTGCCCGAGCGAGCAGGGCTGGGCGGAGCTGCGTCCTGGCTCTTGCTCTCTCTGCCTTTTCTTTATGTTTGCGCTACACTTTTGTTTGTTTGTGTGTGTGCAGTGTTTTTTGTTTTTTAATTTTAGTAGAACATCTTTGATCTCTGAGCTGGAACCTTTTTTTTTTTGTGTTTTAATTCTCTGCTTCCCTGGCCCCTGCCTTGCGTTTCTGGAAGTCGCTGGCGTTTTCTCGTGCAGGGAAATCAGTAGTAAGCGCACCCCCGAGGGCTCTTGTGTACACGGCGAGCACCAGTGCTTGTGCTGTTTGTTGATCCTGTGGAGAGCCCTTTTAGCCTCTTTCCTGCAGGCGGGTTTCATCTTTTTGTCATTAAAAAAAACCAAACCCAAAGCAAGTGCCAGTTTTGGTTCTAAGCTCATCTGTGGTGCCAATACGATTTTGTTTTGTTTCTTTTGCCTGGAGCATCCCGAAGCAGGTTGGAGGCTTTCACGATGTATTTCCTGCCATTAGAGCTGGAGGCTGCATTTGTAACGCGCGCTCTCTCCCACCCATCGTCCCTTCCCTTTCACGGGGAGTAAGTGCAAAAGACTGAATGACTTTAGATTTCTGTTAGGGGAAGGCGAGATTCTCATGCAAAGCAAAGCTCATAATTTGGGTTTATAAAAACCCCGTTTCTAGCTGATGAAGGGGGTGGGGGGGATTGTTTGCGTGGCTGCCCGGCTCCCTGTGCTCATTTTTGGAGCTGGAAGCCCCTTCTCGTTTGGAGACTTTGTTTTGCTGGTGTGAAAGCTTTGCAGGAGACCCGTCCCCGCCCACCGCTGCTGCTGCATGTCTGGGGGTGGGGAGGGGGGCTCCCTAGCAAGGCTGCCCGGCTCCTTTCTCTGCGGCCCGCGTCGAGCGCCTGCCTGCAGGGCATCCCTGCCTCCTCAGCCTGCCTCGATTGATTTTTTTTTTTTTTTTGGTGCTGGGTGGCGAAGTTATGCACATCCCCCGTGTGCTTTTGTTTTTCTTTCGGGTGATCGGGGTGGGGTGCACAGATGTAAAGGCGCCCCCCCTCCCCGATTACATATCACCCACCTTCTCTATTTAATTTGCCTTGTAGCAGCGGGCCCACAGGTTTTACCGCGCAGTGTTCCAGCGCTGGCTGGTTGGGATTTGTAAATAAAGTGTGATAGAGTAGTAGACGATCCAGGTTATGATTTCTTATATTTAAGACGAGGAAACCGAAGTGGATCTTCTAGATTTCGCCTTAGTACATAAGTAGGTTTTGAGCGCGCTGTGACTGCCTCCGTCCTTAGCGCTTGAAAAGACTGATGGTGCACGTGCGTGGGGTAAGAATAGGGTAGAGAGGATTTGTCGGGCATGTTGTGTAACCGTAGGTGTGCTTTCCAACGCACCCATAGCTTCGCAGTTAAATTAACGGAGTATTTTTTGTAGCTGATGGACTTCCCCCCCCTCACTCGGCTTTGATTAAGTTTGTTTGTTTGGCGTTAGCATTTCTCTGCGTAAAAAAAAAAGTGGCAAAGATCCCTAGGTGCCAAATGCTGTCTGTGATGTAAAGTTGCTTGTTTTGGTGACATTGTCTAGAGGAAATGGGCAATTGCCATACTATTTTTATCTCTGTTGGCAGCCAGAGACTTGTTTATGCAATAACAGAGGTGACCAAAAGCTATGTTTCAGATCATAAATTTTATTACACAGTTCAGAAAACCATAGCAGGTGAATGCTCGCACGTTTTAAGACCACAAATAATGTACTAATTGACAAAATAGATACCAGCATACATTAGAAGTGTGTGTGTGCTTTTGTTTTTAAATATCTATTTGGTTTAATTGTGGCTCACGTTATACTAACGCGTTCTCTTCGGATACACTTTGGCATTTTAAAATGGAGGGGCATGGAAAGTAATTGCCAGGGGGGGCTCCCCTGATATTTAAATATCTTCATTCATATCCATGCCTCGCCTCCTCCCCAGTCTGAGCTCTTAAGGTTTTAGGATGCCTTCCATTTCTTTCTTAGGATTTATTACCCGCCTTCTCAATATTCTACTTTATATTCTCTGTTCTACTTCGAAGCAAGAGCTGTGAATTCCCTTTTGCTTTACGAAATCATTTATTGCTTAAACAAAAACGAACTCATCTTTGTTTTGGAAATAGGGATCTTAAAACGTTTACACAACCCTCCTTTCCCCCCCCCCCCCCTCCTCCCAGTGTATAAAAACCTCGGTAAGCGATTGAATGACTTGAGAATCGCAAAACCTTTTTTTTTTTTTTTTTTTTAATGGTGCAGCTTTCAAAATCAGGCGATTTAATATCTGTGTGTAATTAAAATGAAATGCGGGTAAAAGTGGTAACCATTTTCTTTTGGGCTGTTGAGGAACTTTTTTAAGCTGTCAGGTAAGGTTCAGATTTTGTGGGAGGTTGAAACATTATAAAATAAACCCCCCTCCCCGGTGCACGTGTAGGTCAAATGCGTTTTCAAAATGAAATGGGGCTTTGTGCATGTTTCACCCTCCAGTAGCTGAGCGCTATTGGGGCTCCTTAGGGGCTGCTAAAATATACATCTGACATAGCTTTTGCCCTGAGGTGGCAAAGCAAGTAACACTTGTAAACGGGCAGAAATTGGATTTTTGACATAAAAGCCTGAGATGGGTAAAACTGTTTTTAAAGTAGTTTGTGGCGTGGAGAAAAAGCCATGCTTTAAATCTTGTTAACGCTGGTACCAGAGCAAAACGTTGTCAATAGTAAGGTGTGTGTGTTTTTTTTTTTTTTTTTAGTTTTAATATAGTGTTAAAAAAAATTGCGTAATAAGACAAACAGGAGCCCTTTGGCAGTGGAGGGTAAAAACATGTGTGCACCCTCCAAACGGGAGCAGTGTTTTGATTCCGTGGTTGTTGATCTGTTGTGTGATTTTTTTTTTTTTTTGTTTTGTTTTGGTTTTGAAAGCAATTAAAATGTGAGAGAGTCCATTTTTCCTGAGCTATTCTATTAATTTCATAAAGATCTTAAGCCAAACTGATTTAAACTACATTAAATCATTCTTATAAGTAATGAGGAGGAAAACCTTTTCAATTACATCTAGTTTCTATTTTTTCAGGGTTTTGCCTCTGTAAGTTGAGTTTTTCTGGTTTGGATGAACTCAGATTTAATTTTTTTAGGGATATTTGGCTATCCCAGTTAAAACTGAAAGTAGCAAATATTTTACATCTCCCCCCTGCCACACCTTTATTTTATATAATAATTGGGGGAAATCTTATTTTTCTTGGTGCTAGAATTTTGGATTTGAGAGAGATGCTTGGAATTTTATATTTCCTGGCAGGGTCTGTGACTTAAGCATTTAGGAAATTCAAACGGTTATTTTAGCTAAGTGGTTTTATTGGTTAGACCAGGAAAGAAAAAAGCTGACATGATGTATAGAGAGAGACATTTTGTGAAAGGTGAACATGTGTCCTGGCTTTTGTGCTACATCTCTTCCTTTCAAAACGTTGACAATATCCTTGTGGGGATAATAAAACACAATTTTCTCACTAGATAACATTTTGATGGTAGGTTCCTTTTAGAACTTATTTTTTTTTTGGTTGTATCACGCCATTTCCAAAATTCAAATTGACATTTTACGTCAGTCTATGACGTATTAATGTTTTCTCTTGAACATTATGTGACTCGGACTCATTTTGCTGGCGCTGAATCTTAACTGGAAAAAAAGCAGAGAATCTAATGAAATTGTTTTTTTTTTTTTTTTTCATAAGGTGTGCAGGACTTAAATCAGATACACTCTTGCTTAAGTAATTGATGCTAAGTATTCAGTAGACATTTTTGAACATTCTGGCCCGAGGAAGCTGGGGAGAGGTTGAAAATTTCAAATGTAAAAAAAATGTAATTCTTATTCATGTCAAAACATTTTTGCTTGGATCACCCAGTATTCTTATCAGAGGCTGGCGGATCCTCTTCTTTCCATGGATCTCTTGTCTTTGAATACTGAATCAGACAGCATCTGAAGAACAATTACAAAAAAAAAAAAAAAAAATCCTCCTCCAAAATCAGTTTTAAATAAAATAGCATCCTAGTGTATGAGAGAAGTTTTGACAGATTTCAAGTAGGAAAAGATTTAGCAGCTGGGACTCATAATTATTCAGTTAATGTATCTGCGAACAGACAGTAGTTAAAGAAAAATTAGTGTTCTTATTTCTGTGCTTTTGACGCTTGTTTTCATTTGATATGGGATTTCTTGGGTACTATTCCAGTTCCCTGTGAATCGATATTTTCACACAGCTGGGGGCTCCATGCGGCCACATCTGTAACATGCATGCAGCAGTGTGTAGACAAGCATTTTGTGATTGTGTGTGCACAGTTGCAACTGCACACCATGACTGCTTTAAAAAAATAAAAAGTCACGTGAGTCTGTACTTGGCATGGGTGGAAGACAACACCAGCCTGAAAACATTTTGATTTTACTGAAACCCCAGTGCTGCTCTTTAAAAGTTTTTAGAATATTATTTTCAGTAGGGGTAATGCTGTGCAAAGGGATTGATTTGTGCACATAGCTTGACAGGCATGGACCTCCCTCCTAAGGCAGAGCACGTTGAGCAGGACCCCAGGCTCTGATGCACTGCTAATGACCCTCTGTATTGCTTGCAATTTGCCAGAATTGCTTCTGGAGTTCATAGCGCCTGATGTGCACGGGCAGCAATGTTGGGATGCGGCTGCAGGTTCTTACTCGGGACAGTGTCTGTAACTTTCTGCCCTATTTTCTTGGTCTCTGATTACATTCAGTAGCTATTGGGGAGGGGGCTGTATCTCGTAAATAACCTAAACATCACTGGAGGTAGCTTGGATGTTTTCTTTCTTGTGGTGAAGAAACAGTTGCAGCTGCACATTCTGATTTTTTTAGCTATTTAATTTATCTATTTAGGGTTTTTTTTGTTTAAGCGGAATACTTTAAAATTTTTCTGTAAAAATTTAAAATTTGGTTTCGCTGATCTAAAAGAGGAAATTGATGGGGGGTGTTTGCTGGCTGACAGTGAGAGTTTCGGGTATGTCTCTCTTTTTTTAAAGAACTAAGTTCAGTTTTAGGTTCTAGGCATCTCATTTTCTTGGTTCTGAGTTAAAATAATGACGACAGTCTCATTTGGGTTACTATTTATGACAATTTAGTAAGGTCTTTTAAAATAAAGTTGCTGATTTTACAGCACCATCACTTACTGAAAAATTAGATTAAGGGCCTGATTGACTAAGGCGGCTTTTTTCCATTTTGTGTCTATGGGGAAAAAAAAGTATGAAATTCAGCCCTAAAATGCACATTGCTACCTAGGTTCTTAAAACCATCAGCTTGCCTTGTTTTCATGCCTTTTTTTTTTTTTTCCCTTTCATGGTTCCATTTCTAGGTTGTTCTTTTATAGAAGTGAATTCTTTACATTTATTTAGCTATAACTTGTATGCATTGGTTTTTTTTTACCGTGACCATATGCACCACTGTAGTTTTTTTTTTTTTTAACTCCTCTTTCCTGTGTTCCCTCTTCGTCTGCTGGTAGTGTAGTCACATTTCACATGATGTGTGTGCATGAGGTCCTGACCAGGGACGCGGCATAGCGGCGCCCCTGATGTACTGGTAATGTCCAAGTAGGAGGAGCTATCCAGATGGTAAAAAAAAAAAAAAAACCAAAACAGAATCCTAAATACTTCCTTAAAAACTGAAACCTAACAAAGGGGGAGGGGAAATTTTTTTTAATGATTTTGCTCGTTGTACCTGCTGAGTGAATTATCAAACACTTCTCTCCCCATCCCCCACACCAGTTGCTTGTGATGCTGTGGATTTAACCAGTGTTGTCAACAGTTTATAATGTGGGTTGCTTTGCAAATATTCATCTTCCTTCCTTTAAGGCAGTAATATTCTTCCTCAGGTTACTCTGTAAAACCAGTCCAGAACCCTGCGTCTCTTCTTTTATTGTGACAAATCTAGAAACACATTGAAGCATAAAAAATAAATATAAAAAGGCAGCTGTGTGCCGTGTAGCGCTGGTTGTGCTTTGGGGGCCGTACGTCCCACACTATATACAGATTTTATAATGGTCCTGTCAAGCCCTTGCTTCTGAAATTCTTTCAAGGGCCTTGCTGAAATTCCCCAGAGTTTTTTTTTTTTTTCCTTATCGGAGTCACAGGTGAGAGGGAGGTGCGTCCAAATTTCTGAATCTGATTGGCTGATTTGGGCATGATGTCATGGGCGACGACAGGTGCGCTGTGTGAGTCGGTCCTGCCTGGTTGCTCTCCTGCCAGCCAATTCGTGATGTCGTGCCAGACACTTATCGCGCAGTAAAAGCATCAGGCTTGTGTGTTTTTTGCTTTTTTTTTTTTTAATATAAACTTTTTTGTTTTTTGAAAGAACGGCTTATGGGTATAATCTGTGCTTGAGAGAAATGGAGCATTGCTGCTTGTTATGCGGTTTGTGTATGGGGCACCTGTGGAGAAAGCTGTTTGTAAGCAAATCTAACTCATTTTGGTGGTTATTCCTTATGAAACCAGCACCCCCCCCCCCCAGATATACAGCAGATGTTTCAGGGCACCTTCCTGCTGCTGAAGGTTGGGTGATCAGTGTGGCGGGCTCGAATTAAGGTAAAACCCAAGTGATGGTCCTTGCTTATTGTGAAAGAGGCCCCCGTCTCCTCTTTAACTGGGATGCAGAGACCCTCGGAAGTAACCTTTTTTTTTTTTAAATTCAAGGTCAGAGGTGCTGTTTGGTAGGGGGAGGGGGAAAACGTTACGTGGCTCGCCGTGGGACACGAGGGTGGCTGCTTCACATCTCGGTGGCGGTGGCTTCACAAGGTGGAAATCCGTCTGCAGGAGAAATCTTTGTAAGAGCAAAAAATATTCACAGGATGAAAGCGGCCTGTCCTATGAAGATGCTGACTCTTTTTTTTTTTTTTTTTTTTTTTTACTCTAAGTGTTGAAACCAAACTTAAAACTACTAAAATGCCCTTAAACTGCCTGGGTAGAGGTTTGAAGCACCGTAAGTGTCTTGCCCGGGTACCTAGCTGGGGCCTCATTCTGCTGCTGCTGCTGGGGGAGGCTCCCATTTTTAAATGTTTGTTTGCCAGTTTCAAGTAGCAGGGTTTAGGCGAGTCATAATATATCCGCTGTTTGTTTGCCAATAGCTAAGGCACTCAGCGAAGCAGTTCAGCAGAGACTCTGTCTAGCTTTCTTCGGTTTTCACTTGATTTCTGGCTTGGAAAAACAAACTTTTTTTTTTTTTTTTTTAAGACACCTCTTCCCAGCCTGCCCTGTGTAACGTTTCTGAAACGCACGTACCCCAAGCAGGAATACCAGGCCCACCAAGCTCCGTGAAAATCGAGGTGGTTTTTTTTTTTTTTTTTTCTGTATGTGCTCTGTATTTTCAGTAAGTCCTTCTTTTTTTTTTTCTCATTACTTTTTTGAAACCATATGCTGTGAATTACCTTGCACAGCTCTGTGCGTGTGATTTTTTTTTTACTTGTGACATCGAGCCTTGTGTGCCTCGCGTGGGCCTTTTCGTGACACGGGTTTTAACGTGGCAGCTTCTAGGTGTTTTAGGGGGAACTTGGAAGAGCAGCAAATGAAATTTCTAAGCTAAACTTTCCGCGGTGATGGGTTTAATCAATGACCTGGTGTTACATTTTTTTGAAATCTAGAGCAGACGGTGCTGGGTATAGATTTTCTTTGTGAGTAATTCATTTAACCAGCCTGGTTACTCGCTAATCACGGATAGAATGGGGGCATTCAGATACATCAAAGGTTTGCAAGGGGGCCCTTTTTTTTTTTTTTTCTCCCGGTGCAGAGGAAGCTCTAGAACAAGGGGTCATGATGCTATGAGGCTCAAAGGGGGTAGACGCGCAGGATAACTTAAGGGAATGATTCCGGACGGAAAGGGGAGCAGATGTGAGGAACGGCGTCCTGGGGGAAGGCCTTGGAGCCCACAACAGTAGCAGAAGTCAGAAAGACCGGGATAATCCACACAGGATCCTTAGTTGCGAGGAAGCAAAGGGATAGCCAGGGTTAAAGTGGAGTCTGCAGCATTGCAACAGGGTAGGAAATCTGGGCAAGCTAGATGAGCTTTCTGGTTCTTATGGGCTGGCATAGTCCAGCTTTCTCTGCTGACCCTCAGAATACCAGCCTGGCCTCCATTTGAACCTCTGGGTGTGGCTTTTTTTTGTAAAAGGACGATCTTGATGACTCTGAGGAGCTGCATGTGTGACATCCAAGCGTAACATTGGCATTAATGCAGATGTTAGGCGTTCAGGTACCCCCAGCAGCTGCAGTGTTTGTGTGGTTGTGCTCTTCAAGTAGTGATTTGTGGTATTGTGGCCTTAAAAAGCTGTTTTAATCTTTGACAGGTCGATGCAATAACAACCAGCTAAAAACGTGCGTCCAAACTGGACGCACTTTTTTATATTTTTATTTTTAGTGCGCAGTCGTCTCTCCTGAGCGCTCAGTGCAATAGGCAAATGAGCCGCCGCTCTAAAAAGGACACGCTAGGGATAGATTGTGTCCACGCTAGGGATAGCGTGTCCATGACATCGAGCACCCGGGAGACGTGACTGTGCCCAGGTTAGGGAAATGGACGCTCAGTTTTGTGAGTGTCCGTTTCTTAACCTGGGCACAGTCACAGGTTAGAAAATGGATGCTCTTTTTAATTGAGCGTCCCTTTTCCTAACCTGACTGCCGGCAAGACATTTTTTTTTTTTCGGTTCCTCCGACTTAATATCGCCATGACATTAAGTCATAGGAACTACAGAATGGCAGTATTTTCTGCTTTCCCGTTAAATTTTGGGGCTTTTCAAGACTTGCTACCAGCTCTGGGGCTGGTGTTAATTTTTTAGGGTGCACGGTTAGTGATGCCCATTTTGGACGAGCTGATCCCCCTATTGCGTTAAGGACGCATTTCCAAAATGCCTGTCCAGCTGCGAGTTGACGTGTGTGCTGGCCTGAGCGCACGGTTTCGCATCGGCCTGTGTGTATTTGTTTTTTGAGCGTTCATCGTCATCATCCAGGGTAATACTTTGTAGATCACCTGTTTTAAAGGAACAGATCTGTTAGAGCATTTTCCTGTTTTTGATGCATCAAAACATGTCACACTGTTTTGAATAAGCAGTTTGCAGAATAAATTATTTGAAGGAGGGGCCCGTTTGCACCAAAACACACAGCAAGTGACACTCAGAACGAGCAAAACTGGTGAAAAGAATTCGTTTTCCCTATTGGATGTTTTATTTATTTATTTATTTTTAATACTCGCGTTTTTGGCATCCAAGCACGGCGTGTGACGTTTATACTGGCTTCCCCCCACAAGAGAAGGAAGTGAGCTGAGTTTTTATGTGCAGCATCAAGTTAATTCACTTTATTAAAAAAAAAAAATTAAACCTCATTCCCCCTCTTGCTGTCAAGCATATAAGAGTAACAGAGGCGCAAAGCCCTGGATGGTAGGGGCTGTAGTTTGCTTTGTAGAGGACACATGATTTTCTGAATGGGTTTAACTGAACCTGGTCTCTTCATTATACCCATGTGATAGCAACAGCATGGCTCCTAGTGTGTGTGTGTGGGCTTTTGTTTTTAGTTGGAATAGTGTTGTAGCTGGCCAGGAAGAGGGTTATCATGTGCAAACCTGTTGTTGGAGACACTTACACAGAGCAGAGATAGCTCTGTTTACTTTAAGCTGAGTGCATAGGCTGGGCTTTTAAACTTGTGTGGTGTCGCAGGGAATGGAGCAGCAGGCGCTGCTGCTCAAATCCCTAATCCTACCCGCTTCCATGCAAACTCTGCTTGCTCGCTCTCTTAGCACTGCGTTTTTTTGTAAAGGAAAAAAAGGACCCCCGCTTTCCCATTGGAAGTTGTTGGACTCGCAGAATAGAATGCACTTGTTTTCCAGTACTGGATGTGTGTGTTTTTTCTGCATTACCCATGGATTGGCCACCCCTGCGGATGAGATTCGTGTGCCGGGGGATGGAGCGTTTCCTAGCCCTGCACTGCAAGTCTCTCGCTCTTCTGTACAACGAGGCAGGCTTCTTTCTGCCTCAGGAAACTTTTTTACTTTCAGTGGCGAGGCTCCCTTGGCAGTTTTTTCTTTTGAAATGCTCTCTTTCTGGACTACGAGAGGCCTGAGGTCATTAGTCGAAACCTTAAAAATTTTTTTACTTGTAATCTAGCCAACTCCATCAATGAAGAAAATCTCGAGGTTTAAATAGTGTCCTGTGTTTAACAGAACAGCGTCTATCTTTTGAATTGCATACCGAGCGCGAACGTTGCCCAGAACGTAATAACACCACGATTCAGACTGATCGATCTGTCCTAATATATCTCCTAGGCCATAAAACTATAAAGGTTCCAATCTTATGAGGTCTTTTTGATGAATCTGAACTGGGCATCAGTACTGAAACCTTCAGAGGTATGGACGTTGGAAGCTTTTATAGCGTGATGGTCCACTTCAACTCGCGAGCCTTTGCCTTTCTCCTCTCTTTGGGGTCAGGTCAGAGGCAGGGTAGGAATTCCTTTTAAGAAAACTACTGTTCTGTTTTGCAGAAAAGAAACTGATTTTAAGCAAAAAAAAAGTCTTACATCCACCCAGATAATCCAACATGATTCCCTTTCTGACTTGGTCTCAATCCTTTGGGATGGAAACCTCCACTTTAGATATAAAACAGTACGGTATGACAATAGATGCTTAATATCAGGAAATGTTTATCAAAAACTTTGCATCTTAGTTATATTGATGATGCCATTGCCCACAAGCTGTGGCACTGCCATGTCTGATGTTTGTTATGGAGAGGGGATCCTTTCTCTGTAAACTTCTTGTGTCAAGATATTTCCCTTTTGGGATAAGGTTTTGTCTGTATAATTTATTGATGTCTCCTGTTTGGTTCCTCGAAATTTAGGTTACCTCTCCCTAAGGGATATACAAAACTTGCTTATGTTGCAATACTGTTGGCCTGTTTTTTCTGTATTAAAATTCTGGATATTGACAATTCCCCCCCATTTCTCTCTGGTTGAATATGTCTGGATGGATATTGAAACATTACATTCACACTTTCGGGCCGATACAGTAAAGTGCGCTCCGGGCTTGGACACGCGTTTTCGACGCACTGGCTTTACCCCTTATACAGTAAGGGGTAAAAGGGCATCGAAAATGCGCGGCCAACCCCCCCCCCCCCTCCCCCCCGAAACTAATAGCGCCCACAACATGCAAATGCATGTTGTGGGCGCTATTAGACATTCTCGTGCGATACAGAAAGCAAAATGTGCAGTGGAGCCGCACATTTTACTTTCAAAAATTAACGCCTGCCCATAGCGATATTAAGTCGGAGGTCCCAAAAATAAAAAAAAAATTAAAATTAAAAAAAAAAAGTAAAATGTGCTCGCGGGTCGGAAGACGGACGCTCAGTTATGCCAGCGTCCGTTTTCCAAACCCGTGGCTGTCAGCGGGCTCGAGAACAGACGCCGGAAAAATTGAGCGTCGGCTGCCAAACCCGCTGGCAGCCGCCGCTTCTGTCAAAAAGGAGGCGCTAGGGGATGTGCTAGTGTCCCTAGTGCCTCCGTTTACCGCGGGCCCTCATTTGAATATATATATATTTTTTTTACTAAATCGCGCGCCCAGAACAGTGGCCTGTGTGCGCGTCGGGAGATCGGGCACTCGCCCGCTCTCCCGCGCTTCTTTCTGTATCGGCCCGTTTGTGCATTGAGCATTGCCTAAATTTTATATACAAGCATGGGTTACCTTTTTTGATCTGTTGCCCTCTTCTTTGAAAATCCATTTCTGATCTTGAGGGATTTACAAGCAATGGGTTGATACTTAAGAGTTCCTTAGCGTGTAGAATGAATGTGGTTATATGACTGGATGTCTTCTGTGTGATGTTTAGGGAGGTTCACGTTACTGTCTGTCTGTAAAGTGAAAATTAGCTGTGGGTTAAGATCCTCATAGTCAGGAGCTGATGATGTCCATGTATCATGTATTTGTTAGTTTTCTGTTTTATTATAATCTTTTGTATGGATTGTACTCTCATCTATATAAATAAAGAACCTACTCCTTCTCGCTGATTCCCGTAGACAAGGTGTCTGGGTCAAGCACCGGGTTCCTCGGTGCTTGGCCTCGATTTATGTCCCTTTCTCTCTCTAGTCCCTTTGGGCCAGACTAATGAGGGTGTTGTGCAGGCCTGGGATGGAGGAGACCACCTCCAGTGTCTAGCGCGTTGATGACGTCTCCCGTTCCTTCCAACCTACCCGCTTCATCTGCTGTTCATTGATAAGGAGATGAGATTTCCGTCCCCCGTTCGAGACACAGGAGGTTTCACTCTCTCCAGCAACTGTTCCAGAACCGTTACCTGCAGTCGTATGTAAAAAGCACTCCTGTAATCAGTGTGCGGTTCTAGCCAATCTAATCTTCTTTGCATTGTACCCAACAGTTCTGTTGGCGTCAGTTTAACATTTTAAATGGAGCAATTTGGGGGGGGGAGTTTTGAGTTCCTCCACAGAACAGGCTGGTATCGAAGCTCGAAGTGGAAAATATTAATCCTGGCAGATCGCATCGTGCCGCGATAGCTCACGTTTTTCTGCAGTGACGTGGAAGCTTCCGGTCTGTGTTTGCTTTTCAGACTGAACTGAAAAATACAGGAAATGTGTGACGACATCTCATCGACTTTTGCCTGCCGTGTGAACTATTGCCTCAGAGGGCAATAGATCATTCTCTTTTCAGTCATGTGGTTTTCCTCTGACACTCTTCACACCTGTTCAGGGAATCTCAGATTTCATAGAGAGATACATTTTACCTTAACACCTTGATTTCATGCCTTTTTAAGAAGGAAGCAGGTGTGGGCGACAGAACTGCAAACCAGGGGCGTAGGGCGACTGCTGAAGTTGGTGCTGCCCCAGAACGTTTGCTGCTGCTCTAGAAGACGCTACCCCCTCCTGCATTACCTTTGTGAGCAGTACTTTCTTTGATGCAGAAAGACTTAGCAATTTTATGCTCGCAGCAACCCCCAATCCTTGGATGGAACATTAGCTAACAGCAGTTTAAAATAAAATATGTGAATGAAAAAAAAATATTTTCTGCAGGAGCATTCAAAACCACTTTCTGCATGCAAATGAACCTAATAAAGAGCAGACCTCTGTTTCATATAGAAACGAGGAAGAGGGGACCATAATGCCAGAAATCCATCGATAAGTACCGTAATTTTCACAGCAAGAATTCAAGTTACACATGAACTGGACATTTACAATACAGACAAACCCTCACCAAATACAAAATAGAAACGTGCCAACAAAAACTGCTGTAAACCACAAGCCTGACTGTTATGCAGTGCAACAATGGAAAAACAGAAACATTGTCGTGCCTTGCAAAATATCAAGAGAGAGAAAACATTTATTATATTAATAATCTTTTTATTATCATGGTTTTAATACAGCTGATGACAACAATTAAAAAATTAAAACTTGCATAAACTTATTCTAATTTCCCAAATATCAATAAAATATTTCAAAACATCTGATAAATAAAACATCCAATAATTAAATATTCTTATTTCCCAAAAATACAAAATTTAAAAGTAGAAACACAAAATTACACCCAATAACTAAAACTAATAAGGATTAAAAAAAAAAAAAAATCTCCTGATCTCCATACCTGCAACCTTTTTGATTTCCACTCACCCAGAGATTATCATAGTTTGTGTGGCCCGAGATCCACAGACTCCTCTTTCTCTCATTCACACATATGCATACTGACGTTTGTTCTTTCACCCACTCTCTCTCTCATACGCATGCCAATGTTCTCACACACACAGGCGCGCTCTCCCTCACCAAACGTGTGTGTATGTGTGCGCACATGCATGTGCCTGTGAGAGCCTGTGTGTGACACATTAGGCCCTAGAACACTATTACACCATTTGCTGGGCAAACAAAACAAGCCAGACGGCTGCAAATCCCTACAGAGAAACTACTCACTAGTCAAACTATTGCACCTCTGTCACACATGCACATCCCAGACAGACTCTTACCTAATACAGAATAAAGGTCTACAAATTAGAAACATGCAGGCAGAACTGGAATGGAAAGGCAGAGAACCCAGACTCTTAACTCTGGAATACTGAAAAAAAAAAGCAAAATACAAATGTATAATACAGTGGTTCCCAACCCTGTCCCGGGGACCCCCCCAGCCAGCCGGGTTTTCAGGATATCCACAAGGAATATGCATATGAGAGAATTTGCATGCACTGCCTCCATAACATGCACATTTTCTGTCATGCATATTCATTGTGGATATTCTGAAAACCCGACTGGCTGGGGGGGTCCCTGGGACAGGATTGGGAATCACTGGTATAATAAATGCACATTCCCAAAGATGGCATATTTCAGTTGCTGAATGGCAAAATATACAGGGTGGCCCATGGACAAGTAGCCTGCCTCCAATGCACTGGTATTGGAGATGGGCTACTTTTCCATGGGCCACCCTGTATATATATATATTTTTTTTTTACCATCTTGTCTGATCTTAGTTTCTAATTGGTTGGTCTCTCTTTACCTTATTCCTTTTTCAGGGTCTCTGTTTCTTTATTCTTCTCATATCCTATTTCCTTCGTACATACATACACACAGGCTATCTCTCACACAAGCTTTCTCTTACACAGGCTCCCACCTTCATATACTCTGTTACATGCAGGGCCTTGCTCTCACATGCTGTCTCTTATGTGCAATATCCCATTTACACACACACACACACACACACACGCGTGCCAACTCTCACATGCTCTTTCATTCACAGGCTCCCATTCCCCACCCAGTCACAGTCTAACACACACACACACACACGCTCCCATTCCCTCCCCACAGAGAC
Source organism: Rhinatrema bivittatum (assembly GCF_901001135.1). Classification (NCBI taxonomy): domain Eukaryota; kingdom Metazoa; phylum Chordata; class Amphibia; order Gymnophiona; family Rhinatrematidae; genus Rhinatrema; species Rhinatrema bivittatum. The sequence goes on along the minus strand of NC_042627.1, from coordinate 76,661,296 downwards.
ACATTCTCATGCATCTTCATTTTGCCACACAAACACAGGCTCTCATGTTCTTTCACATGCAAGCTCCCATTCCCATACATACGTACACACACAGGCTGCCACTATCTCACACACATACACAGGCTTCCTCTCTCACAAGGAGGATCCTGTTTCCATACACCAATACACTCCCCGACACCCACAAACAGGCTCTCACTCCCACATGCTCACTCTCACACACAGACACTCAGGCCCCCCATTCACGCACAGTCTCATTATTTTATGTATTTGATATTTTTTGGCCTGTGGCTAATGTTCGCAGCCGGTGGGATGGTTCACCAGAAGTGACTGACATTGGGTCGGTGCCCGGTCGCCCTCTTGAGTAGCAGTGAGAGTCCAGGCCCGAATGAGAGTATGCGGGCGGTGTTCCCTTTTCTGAGAAAACAGGCTTTTATATTTATCCCGCTCTGCTCTTCCTCCTCCGAAGTGGAGAAGAGGTTCAGAAACCCACGCGACGCTGAACACCTGTTCCCCCTTCAAAGACCAGAGATCCTGTTAGTACCAGGAGTTTATCTTAAGTTGAACCCAAACCAGGAAAGTGCTTCCTCCACTCCCTTGATTTGGACAGTAACCCGTTCATAAGCGGTAGCGTTGGTACCATTCTCCTTTCTGCATGGCACCATGGCTAAGGAAGAACAAGCGCGTTGTGCTTTTTATTCCCTCCTGCCACCAGCACAAGCAGATGCCAGATATTAATTGAGAAGTTCTATTGTCCACGTGGCTGCCATTTCAGAGTGGAATTATTTGTTTAAAATAAAGGCTGTTTAGTACTCGTGTTGAGAGCGAGTTGCCTGTGCTGTCAGACTCTTGGGGCCCTTTTTCCGTGTTGTAATGTGACTGTTTTGATTCCTCTGTACGGTTCACATTAGTTATTCATTAGAGGTGTGCATCTGACAGGAGCTCTTGTGATATATTTAATGTATAAAGGAATCTGTGCTGCTACTGTCTGAGCTGTCGGTGCTGTCTTTAGGAGCAGCATGGGTGGATGCTTGTTGTGTGTTTGTTGTTTTTTTTTTGTTTGTTTTAATACTTTTTTTTTGTTTGTTTGGAATTTCAGCTCAGTCTGTGTTGTCCTCTGCCGGCCTATAGCATCAGGAACATTCATTTTGAACACATTTTCCCTCCCCATTTATCCTGGCTGTTGCACAGATGTTCCTTGGATGGGGAGGGGTTGGGTGGGTGAGGGGAGCGGGTAGACTGTAGCTGCACCTCAGCCTGGTTGGTAGGTGTCACTGTTGAATGGTGACTGGAGTGGGGGGGGGGGGGGGGGGGGGAGAGAGGCTGTGTCTGCTGAAGAAGCTTAGTCGAGGGAGTAAAATCCACGGGAGGTTGCACAGCTGGCACTGATGTTCTCCTTAAGCTAAGTGTGAATTGGGAAGAAGGCTGATGAGGTGCCAGGGTCTCCTGCTTTTTTTTTCTCTTTTTCTTTCTTATCTTTTCATCCTGCTGTGTGGGATACGAGGTGGCATCAGAGGATTGGTGAAGCTGGTGGTGCTCCAGGGCACGGTGAAAAGGTGACTAATGACGCCAGAGCTGTTTTCTCAGTACTTGCATTTTTTTTTTCCCCTTCTAATCCAAGACCTTTTGGAAGATAATCCTGCTTTCATGCAAGTAAGGCCTTTCTGTATTGTATATTCCTGGCTTGCTTGGAATTTGCTATAAACAAGAGGTGTGGATGCTGTGCAGGATTTTGTGTACTTCCACGTTTTATTTTGTGGGGGTGTGTGTGTGGGGGTGGGGTGTGTGTGTGGGGGTGTGTGTGTGGGGGGTGTGTGGGGGGGTGTGTCTGTGTGGTGTGGGTGGTGTTGCTAATGCAAGAAAGTGTCAGCAGTGCATCCATCCCTATACAATCTGAAATTACGCAAGCACTGTGTGTATCTGGCTGAAATTTGGAGTGGAGGATTGAGACTAAATGTTGTCGAAATTGAGATTTTGGTTCAGATCGGTGTAAAATTATAAAAAAAAAAAAAAAAAAAAGCCAGGCATCTTTTAGTGCTGATTCTCCTCCGCTGACTTTCACTTAATCAGAGAAAAGGAAACCTGCCTTTTCTGTCATGTTTCTAATGTGCTCTTTTCAACTCGCTTTCAGTTTCATCGTACTCGTGTGCATCCCCTCCCGAGCTCTGCTGCTTGCAGAGTCCTAGAGGTCTACGTTTGCTTTGGCAAAGCCTTCTACAGCGATTCCTCTTTTTTTTTTTTTTTTTTCCTTTTAATAATGCCCGCTGCCGACTTCGTGTTTGTGCTCCGTTTTTGCTCTTTGGAAACAGAGGTTGCTTTTGGGGGAAGTCATCAAAAATCTTCTCCTCCTCCCCCCTCCCCCCTTTTAAAATTAATGGAAGGGGTTTCAGGGGGTGGGGAGGTCCCAGCGGATGGATTTCTGCACACTAGCAGCTAGGTTTTCATGTGACTGCCGCTTTGCTTAGCTCCTTTTACAGGTTTACCCACACTGTAGAATATTTCCACATCTTTAGGGGTTATAGGTTAACCCCCCATTTAAACTTTAGGTACTGGAGCTAAAAGGAGCTGTGTGTGTGTGTGCATGTGTACACATACATAGATATTCAGCATGGGGGGGAGCATGCAACTTCTGCAGTTTATAGGGGAACATACACCAGAGCTGGAAAAATTCAGAGAGCCAAACCACCTGAAAAATACAAATTTAGGGGAAAAAAGCCAAGCAAAATGGAGCCAGAAAAATTCAGGAACAATTTTTTTCCCCTGGCTCCTAAAAATTTTGGACCGGCATGTAAGTTTTCTAAATCTATTTCCACCTGACACGCACAAGTTTGGTGCCAGCGTGACAATGAGCTCTGGGACTTGGGGTGAGCTGGGTGTTCACCAGAATCGCTGTACGTAGTCGGTGGTTGCTTTGGGGATGTGTTTATAAAGTGTTTTGCTGAACCTGAGGGGTTTTCCTCGAGCAAGGCTTTCACTCTGCCTTCTTTAGATGGCGAGGGCTGATGAAACCACGAATCGTTTGAGAGCACCTCTGTCCTTTTCCCCCGGATGTGACCTGCTGTGTAAGCATTGATTATTTGCTCTGTGGTCTTCCTCTTTTTTGAAATGCTGGCTTATTGATTACCCTGCCTGTTTTGTGTAGTGGGTAACGTGAAACTCGGATTCCCGTCTTCTGTCATCGGGACCCCGTGGGAAGTAATTTTATCTGTGACCCTGGAGCTGCTCTTTGGGGTGTAGTGATGCCTTTCCACATTCAAAATGGTGGGCAAACAGACCTTAATGGGCTTTGTAAGTCCAGGTTTACCTGTTTTGTGTGTGTGGGATTTCTTTTTTTTTTTTACGCAGCTCTCCGGTTTGCATGGCCTTGTTGGTATGTATTGAATTTTAGGCTACCTACCATGACCCTCTTAGTTACAAGCACTGGATGTCCTCTGCCTAGCTGGGATTTCCTTGACATGACAATGATGCCCAGGTCTGTGGTGGCTGCTGCTAAAGATACAGTTTTATGGGCACTGGTTTAAGACCTTTATTTTAATCTCCCCCTCCCTCCCCGCCCCTGCAATGCTCTTGTTGGCTGAGCATTTGCTTCTCTCCTCCTGGGGACTGCATAAAGAGAGTTGTTTTTACTGGGATAGGGATGGGTGCTGCGCGCTGCCTGAGTCTCTCGGAGGAAAGGCCCTGCACCTCTGCAGTCTCGCTTCAAGCCTGGGAGAGGGGGTGATTAGTACCTTGGACCCGTGAGCAAGGTTTGAAAGGAAACGCCAGTCTGGGCTGCTGTGGTGGCACTGGGGTGCACAGGCTGCAGTTGTTTCACCGTCTCGCCTTCCCTCCTGTTTCCCTGCACATCCAGCTTAAATGTAGGGATGTGCTGCTATTTGTCTTTCTATTATTTCATGTCTCTTTCCCCCCCCCCCCCCCCCATGGAAAGATAAGAAAAAAAAACCATAATATCTTCATTTTAATATTTTTGCTAGAAAAAAAACCAGATGAAAATGAATTCGGACAAGAACATCGCCCCAGCGAAGGAAAACAACCTTTTTTGGCCTGCCTAGCCCTAGCTAATACAGCTCTTCAAACGTTTTTCTAATGAATCCATTGCTTGTGAATGTGCCTTGCTGGTGGCAGGCGGTATTTACCTGTGGGCAGTGCTAGTTTCAGCTTACATCACGCTGTGAAAAATAAAAAATTATACTTTTAGCCTTTTTTATTTTTTTCCTGGAGGTGCTCCCTCCCTTCTCCTCCCCCAGGGGCAGGATTAGAGAGGGATTCATTTTCACAGACCATTCAGTCCTTGATGTCTCTGCTCAGACTTATTGTGTGTGTGTGTGTGTGTGTGTGTGTGTGATAGACACTCATCGGCTTCCTCTTGCTCTTTTCAGCTTCCAGCTCGGTTGGATCTGGCCTGTAACTGGGGTGGTTGTGCTTTTCGGTTATGATTTACCCGTCTGTTTCTCCCAATTATTAAACTCTTCCTTCCTCCCCAAATTCTCTTACCTAGCTCAGCTGTTGCAGTGAAGGTATTTTGGCCAGGGCAGCTCCTTCCAAAGGCCTGCTACTCATTCACCTTGAATCTGACCCTTCAGTGTCACCGCTGCAAAACAACCTGGGGGGGGGGGGGGGGGTGAAGGCCGGGTCTTCCTGCGCGTGTGGCGCGGCACCTTGCCTGCACAGCTCTAGTGTCGCGGATTCCGGCTCCGCGGGCCCGAGGCCTGCACCTCCGTGACACAGGATGTCGTTTCCCAGCAGCCCAGGGAGAGAGTTAAACGGTGACTCGGAGGTAGGAAGCCTCTTGGAGCCCTTCTGGTACTCTGCAGATTTTAAATGAGTCCTGAGCCTTAACAGGGCTCCTGGCCTGTGTGGGGGACTCGGTAGGACGGCGGGCAGGGCACTGGTTAAAATTTAAATTTGGAGCCTGGGGATTAGTGCCACAGGAAACTGTTAAAAACTTTGAAACCCACAGATCAGCTAAGGTAGGAAAACTGCCTCAAGTCCCATGGTCGACTTTTTTTTTTTTTTTAAGTAGATCCCTTTGAGGGTAAAAACAAGTAGTTTTGTAAATAAGGAGAGCTTGTTGAAAGCTTGTGTTTGCATTTTTGTGTAAAGGAAGGTTTGGGAGGTAAAGATGAGACGCAGTTAACCCTTTCTCCTGGGATGCAGGAGTTGCATTTTTTTTTTTTTAAAGTAGTTCCTTTCTTTTTTTTTTTTTTTTTTTATGCCTTGTTAACTTCTTTCCACACAGAGTTTGCATATGTGATTAGGATTGAAAATAGATGAATAAAAAGTTTTTGGCAGGAAATTGCCTTTTGTGGTTAGAAAGAATGCAGAACATTTTTTTGCATTCACTCATTCCACACAATCCCTTTCTCCTTCCCAAATTAAAAAAAAAAAAATGTGATTATAAACATCACTGCCTCTTTAACTGAACAAAAAAAATGTTAAAGCATATGATAGCCAGAGGGGCTGAAGAGATGCTCTGCTCTAGCTGTGTCTTGGTAATTTCTCTATTTGAAGGTTTTCTTTATTTTTAACTTCATTTATCTAAAATTGGCTAAATTCTTTTTTTTTCCCTCTGAGGACAAGCAGGGACGACAGTCTTTACACAAGCGACATCATCGGATGGAGCCCGGCAAGGAAAACTTATGTCAAAGTTTCTAGAACTTTGGCTGAGCCTCACTGAGCACGCTCACACATGCAGTTCCACGCAGGGGACCCCTCAGTCTCTCTTCCGTGGAGCCTCGCGTCTCGCGGCTGGGTGAGCCTCAGAATTTTTCAGAGGCATGTGCAGCTGGCTGCGGAGAGGATGATGCAAGATTTCGGCGTTGGAGCACCGATTATCGGCACTGTTGCTTCTCGAGCCACTGCTTGAATCCCTGCACACGCTTATCGGCGTGTTACGGGACCGGTCCCTGATGTCTGTTCCTGGGGTGGCATCAATGTCCTGCTGGGCACCGATGCTGCCATCAGCCGATCCAAGGTATCATCTCCAGTTCCTTGGAGGAGAAAGTACCCCCCCCCCCCCCCCCATTTTGGAGGTGGCACTGAAGCCAGGGCCAGTTCATGACAGCGGAGACGAGGGGTACCTACGACCCCTGGGGAAAGTTCACAGAGCGACGGATGCTCTTGGGAGGAAAGTGTTCCTGTAAAGCAGCCTACCAGCTCTCCATGAGTCAGTACGTGTGCAACATCCTGAAGCAGGTGCAGGAGGTTGCCGAGCAACTGCCTCAACAGCAGCAAGACACTCTCTCCATTTGCTGGCGCATAAGGGTCTGGAAAACATGGGGTCCATTCGACCTACAATGTTTTCGAAACGGCATTGAAGGTCTCTGCAGTGGGAATTGGCGTGTGCAGGCTTGCATGGCTGTGGGCCTCTGATCTCAGACCAGAGGTGCAGGAGTGACTCACTGACAGGCCTTGTAAATGAAACAGTCTCTTTGGGGATAAACTGAAGGATGCAGTAGCCCAGATCTGGGACAATCATGCCAGCAGCTCTCCCCTGGTGCTCAGGACCCATGCTCCTCAGCCAGGAGGCTGTCTAGACTTGGGTCCAGGTGTCCTGCTGCTGCTCAAAGAGGTACTACCCTTTGCCACCTTGCTCTCATCCGCAACACCAGGGCACTCATGGCTTTCCCAGGAAACAAAGGGCCCTGAAGCCCCAGCAGGCGCATCGGTCAACTCCAGGGATGGGGATTTTGATTGGATTGCAGGGATCATAGCTAAGTCACCCATGCCCAAGGTGATGGATCTGCCGGTTGGGGGAAGGCTTCAGTTGTTTGCAAACCGGTAGCCCAGTGTAACCTCGGACCAGTGGGTTCTTTCCATTGTTCGCAAGGAGTACAAATGGAACCTATTTGTTACCCGGCCAAATTGCTCCCTGGGCCCATTATGGGGCCTGCTAGTGCATCAGGAAGTACTAGTAATGGAGGTTGCCTCCCTCTTAACAGACAGAGCCGTTGAGCCCGTTCCACCAGGGCAAAGAGGGCGAGGATTTTACTCCCGGTACTTCCCGATACTAAATAAAACGGGGTCTCTGTCCTATCCTGGACCTAAGGGCCTTGAACAAATTCATCAGAAGAGAAAGGTTCAAGATGGTTTCTTTGGCCATTCTGATCCCCCTTCTTGCAAAAAGGGGACTGGCTATGCTCCCTGGAGCTAAAAGACATTTACATTCGCATTGAAATCTTCCCAGGTCACCAGGAGTATCTCTAGATTTGTTGTGGGAAAGTAGCAGGTATTGTGTTCTGCTGTTTGGGCTCGCGTCAGCCCCATGTGTCTTTACGAAATGCCTAGCTTTGGTGGTGGTGCACCTTCTCAGACTGGGAGTTCACATTTTCCTGTATTTGGACAATTGGCTTGTCAAGAGCACCTCTTGGGTAGGGGCTAACGAGTAAGTCCATACGCTTGACCATCCGGGTGTTGGAAACACTAGGGTTCGTTGTCAACTACCCCCAAGTTCATCTTGGCCCGTCACCACAAATAGACTTCATTGAAGCCCTGCTAGACATGGGTCAGGCAAAGGCCTTCATGGCTTTGCAACGGGCCATTAACCTGATGACCATTGTGGTGGGGATTCAACAGAGCCAGCAAGCATCAGCATGGCACACGTTGAGGTTGTTGGCCATATGGCCACAACAGTTCAAGTCACTCCCTTGGCATGTTTGCACATGTGTGAGACCCAGCAGACCTTGAGGTTGCAGTGGCGACAAGCTACTCAAGTCCTCTGGGATCGCATCCATGTCACACAGTCTCTCTGGGACTCTATCCTGGTGGCGGGAAATTTAGAATCTGGAAAGGGGGATGTTATCCAAATTGTCCTCATCACGGATGCAACCACCCTGAGCTGTCGATGGACTCAGCACCCAAGGTCTGTGGTCTGCTTATGAGCATCTTCGGTCAAATCAATTTCTTGGAGCTCCCTGCGATCAGGTACATGCTATGGGCTTTCAGAGATCGGCTGTCCACAAAAAAAAAAATTGTTCTGATACCACATTGCCACTTGACTGTTGGTCTGTATGTCAAGAAGCAGAGAGGTATGGGATTATACCTCCAGATCTTGTCATGGGCCTTCTCCATGGGGTGGTGCTCAGGCCCATGTACCTGGCTGGAATAGCGAATTTAATAGCAGATAGTCGCGCCTTCAGACCCCACGAATGGTCAAGGGATCACGAATTGGATCTGCTTCTGGGGAAACCCAGATGTGGATCTCTTCCCAGTGCCTTGGAACAGGAAGGCTGCTCAGTTCTGCTCCCTGTACAGGACACAAGGCAAACCAACCTCAGATGTCTTTGACCATCATTGGGGCGAGGGTCTCTTGTATGTGTATCCTCCAGCTCCATTGGTAGTGAAAAATCTCTTGAAGCTTCATAAGGACAAAGGAACTATGATCCTCATAGCCTCTCATTGGTCAAGGCAGATCTGTTTTCCACTACTCTGGGAGATGTCTGTCCGGAAATTGATCAGGTTTGGGACTTCTCCAGATCTGATCACTCAGGATCGAGGCAGGATGTGCCATTCCAACCTCTAGGCCCTGTTGCTCACAACCTGGATGTTAAAAGGTTAATATTGTTACCACTTGCTCTCTTGGAAATGTATCAGGTCCTCATGGCTTCCAGAAAGCCTTCCACTAGAAAATCCTACATACTGAAGTGGAGGAGGTTTTCCATTTGGTGTGAGAAGAAGGCCCAAGATCCTTTCTTCTGCTTCCCACAAAAACTGCTTGATTACCTTCTACACCTAATAAAAGCTGGTTTTGAAGACCAACTCCATTAGAGTTCATCTAAGTGTGATTGGTACATGTCACCTTGGTGTAGATGGTACGCCTATTTCTGTACAGCCTGTAGTTGGACATTTCATGCAGGGTTTGCTTCAGTTGAAGCCTTCCCTAAGGCCTCCTGCTGTATCTTGGGACCTCAAACTGGTGTTAGCTTAGCTGATGAAAGCTCCCTTTAAGCTGCTGCGCTCCTGTGACCTGAAATACCTGATTTGATTTTTTTGGTGGCGATCACTTCAGCACAGGGTCAGCGAGCTCTGGGGCTTAGTCTCTTATCCAACTTACACTAAATTTTTTTTTTTTTTTCATGGCAAGGTGGTCCTACGTATGCGCTCTAAGTTCCTGTCTAAAGTGTTGGACTTCCATCTTAACCAGACCATCCTCTTGCCAACATTCTTTCCCAGTTCCCATTTCACCAAGGCAAACAAACCTTGCACAGTTTGGACTGCAAAAGAACATTAGCCTTTCTATTTGGAGCAGACAGAAGCCCATAGACTGCACTCAACTTTTTGTTTCTTTTGCTCGAAACATGTTGGATATCGCTGTTGCCAAGTTGATGCTTTCTAATTGGTAGCAGACTATATCTCCTGTTCTGCCCAGGTAAGATTGCGTCTTGGGGGTCATGTCAAGGTTCACTTTATGCGAGCCATGGCAGTATCAGTGGTCCACTTGCGAGCAGTTCCCATGGAGATTTGCAGAGCTGCGATGTGGAGTTCTCTCCACACATTCACATTGCATCACTATTTAGACCGTGACGGCTGACATGACAACAGGTTTGGCCAATCTGCCCTGTGGAACTTGTTTGAGGTGTAGAACCCAACTCTGTTCCTGCCTAAGGCCCGTTTTGTTTTTTTTTCCAGGTTGCCCTGTTACCAACAAAACTGGTTGTTGTTGTTGTGCTTGTTGGTACTTATTTTGGTATTTTGTTGGTGCCCTTTTATGTTTGGGGGGTGGTGGTTAGGAAGCTGCCTCTAGCTAGGGATTACCCATGTGTGAGGACTGCCATCCTGCTTGCCCTCAGAGAAAGCAAGAGTTGCTTACCTGTAACAGTTGTTCTTCGAGGACAACAGGATGTCGGTGCTCACGAAACCTGCCCCTCCACCCCGTGAAGTTGGGTTTCCAGCAGGTGGATTTTTAAACGTATTTCATGATTTTCCTTTATTATTCTGAATTCTATGATGTAAGAGTGAGGGGACCCCCCCCCCCCCCCCCCCCCCCCCGTGTGGATGCAGGGTATATTGCCTGCGTGAGCATGTTCAGTGAGGATCGGTTGAAATTCTAGAAATGTTTGACATGAGTTTTCCGTGCCGGGCTCCATCTAATGATGTCCTTGTGTGAGGACTGAAATCCTGCTGTCCTCGGAGAACACCTGTCACAGGTAGGTAGCTGTGCTTATCTTGTAAAAGGTATACAGCAGGCTCTATTCTAATTTATTTTTTTAATATTTGCCAGTCTCCCTCTTGCTCAGTTGAGTGTGGCACCATGAAGCTTCATTTGGAAGTGTCAGGTATCACCCTTCCCCATTTTTTCTTCCTGTCTGAAGGGGAAAAAGGCTTATTAGATTGAAATATGTGCCTGTGTCCCCCTAATAACCTTCTTCCTTTTGCTGTTCTAGCCACATCAGATTTGAAGGACGTCTGGGCAGGGTTGCATGAAGATTCTCACAGGGCTTTTTATTTTGGCATCCATGCAGGGGTCAGGCTGGGGGCGGGGATGGTGAATATAAGGGTGACCGTCTTGGGGGGGGGGGCGGCCCCCGCTCCATCATGGCAGCCCCACTCTCAGCACTGTTCCCTGTCAGCTTGGGGATGGAGCCCTGCGTGTCAGCATCCCAAGACCCTGCTGTGGTGGATTCAGCCTCCTAAAGTCAGCCCTGCATCCACGTACACACGTGGACATGCTTCCTGGAAAGTAGGCTGTGGTTCTGCGCAGAGCTGCTTCTTATATCCTCTCCCTTCCCCTCTGAGCCCAGTGATGAGAGCAGGTCCTTGGCTAGGGGCCAGCAGCTGCAGCTTTTCTGGAGCCTAGCTAATGTTGATACTAAATTTGGCCATTGGGTGTCGCCATGGATCAATGGCATGGGTTTCTCCCCTTCCCCCACCTCCCCAAGGGGTTGTGAATGCTGCCTTGGTGCTGCACCATCACCTGTCCTGGCCAGCCTGGGGCGTGGAAAAGACCACCTCCAGGTTTTCTGCCTGGTGGTACACACGGTTTCCATTGAGCGATGGGGCCAGCCCTGCAAGCTGTTTTAACTTGATAGTAAATGCAGTACAGCAGTCGGTGGGTATTTAGACGGCAAAGAACTTGTACTTATTTCTGTAGGACTAGACTTGTGTGGCGCTGTATAGATGCACATTGAGTCAGTTCCTGCTTCGTAAAGCTTACAGTCTAGGCAGGACACACAGAGCAGGCTAATAAGAGACTGCGCACAATTTATTGCAGTAGATATGGTTAACAACAAAGCTTTGATGGGGAAGGGTTAGGGTTCCCTTCCACCTTGGGTCTCGGCAGGCGCTGTCTCCACATTCTGTGATGCCGCCTTTATTTTCAGGGTTACCTGCTGTTGCTTCCAGGCCCTGTGAATTTAAACAAAGGAAAAGAGCTTTACGTATATTCTAGTACAGGACTGACCAGCTCCGGCCGGCCCTCCAGCCGCAAACTGATCTGGTTTTCAGGTTGTCTGCAATGAATATGCATGAGGTGCATTTGCATACAGTAGAGACTGCATGCAAATGCATCTCATTGCATATTCATTGTTGGGCGGCCTGAAACCCAGACTTGTTTGTGGCTCTTGAGTTGGCCTAGCATGTGAGGCAAACTTTTGTTTAATTTAATATTAGTGAATCGTAGGTTAATGGTGATTAAATTACATGTGTTTTGAGTGTTGGGAAGATGTATTGAATGTGTTCCCTAGCTGTACAGAGTGACTGAGCCACAAGCAATCTTGAGGATGGTGTGACATCTTTCCGTACAAGGATGTGTGTTCCCTATAGCTAAGTGGCACTGCCCTGCTTTCAAGAGTCCTGTAACAAAATTGAAATGTAGGTATACTTAGTTCACTTTACAAACCAGACATTAAAGGAGATGGGCTTAGCTCTTAGCTTTGTGGAGCCTCTGGTATGTCTGGTGGGTGAATGACATTTTAGCTGTGTGTGTTGTTTTTTTTTTGTCTGTAACCTGAAATGTAAACTTGGATAGTTCCTCATAGGTAAGATATTTTACTTACAATATCCTGCCACAAAAGCATTTAGAGGCAGCTGTAACCTCCATAGCACCGAGACACGGCTACTGCAAGGCATCTGTTCCCTCTTGCACTACCCCCTCCTCCTCCATCCTGAAAAACAAAACAACAACTAAACTGGAAAAACACAATGCCAGGGAGGGTAAGCTGCTCTGCTTGAATGTCTTTGCACAGTTGTTGCAGACAAAACCCCCGGCGTTTCCTCTCTTGGGCATGGGAGTGGGGGAAGGGCTGGGGTTGAGTTGTTTGAGAAAAGGCTTGAAATTCCTGGCATTCCTGCATGGGAAGAGCTGCAGGCACTGAAAAGAACTTGTGGGGGAACGGGTTTAGGAAGGACCTTCTTCCTGGGCTCAGCCCCACCCCCTCTCCCTACATTTTCTGATGGCCCTGAGTAACGCTGATTGGTTTTTCTGTTTAACAGTGGGCATTGAGGAATTGAGCAGGACTTCCTGGGCCCTCCGGCTATGCAGAGCACATTCCTTCCACATCTTCGGATTATTCCGGGGGAATTGTTGGGAAGGAAACTTTTTTTGTGTGTGTGTGTGTGTTTCTATTGAAATGGGACCAAAACATTTGGATTTTAAAGCCACCATTCTCCTTCATAATCTGACTTTTTTCCGTTTTCAGTCTTTCATTCTTTGTTGTAATAATTTTGTATCCCCTTGTTTTGGCTGCTGTTTCCTGGTGAAATAGTGTACCAGTGGCACCCTGGTACTGGTGCCATCCCTAAAAGTGTTAATAGAGCATGGACACCTGAAGACCTGCTTCAGAAGAGGAATTTCAGTCTTGTGATTGTAAAATGTTTTCATACATTATTAAACAAGTGGACAGTATTTTGTATTTGAAAAAAAGGAGAACCAGGAATAAGATTGCCACATTGAGGCATTTGCCAGGAAATGGACTACGTCCCTGCTTTTGAGGGAAATGGACAGCAGCAGTGCAGAGAAAAAGTAGATTATATATCCCTATAAAAGGGCTGAGTCAACTCGAGCCTGCTGATGGTATCACCTGCTTTCTCTCTCGCTCCATCCCCTGTAAACACGTTTTACAAGAATTAATGTGTTGAGCGGGGGAGAGTTGTGGACAGGACACACATCCTCTATGTGGACAGGAGAGTCAGATTTGATGCATGGTCGTCAGTATGGTGTCCCTTGGCTTTGCCCTCAGTGGTGATGGTTTAATACCCTGAAGCCTGTTCTGTGCCGCTTTCATCAATGCTAATCTTGACTCCCTTTCAGGCTTTTTGTGGGCTTTTAAATCTCGTGTGGTTATCCTATTAAGGAGGTGTGGTTGTTCTTAACTTTGGGGAGGTCAGTGCAGTTTCTGCTGGTGTTGGATCCCATTTTTTAAAACCCGTGCCTGCTGTAATTTAATGTCCTGACGAGTTTCCTTGTGCTGCGAAGGACATCGGGTTCTTTGCTGTGGGTCAGCCTTCCTGTGCTTGGATATTCCAGAGTTGCAGCGCCCTCTGGTTTGTGGTAAACTGATTTTTTTTTTCTCTTTAAGATCCCAGATATTAAAGCTTCCTTTATTCAGCGCTCTAGAATCTGTGTGCTGCTGCTTTTTACAAATTATATATATATATATATTTTTTACTTTTGAGGTTTTCTACAGTGAGAGTTTCACTGGAAATCTGAGAGTGCTGTTGTCCCTCAACGCTTCCTGATGTGATATTTCTAGTTGGCAGGGGCCCCCTCCTCCTGAGTGTGACAGCTGCCTGAATGTAGTTTCTTGCATTCCCTCCTGTCCCCAGAAGGGGTTCTGAACCCATGTCTGCTCTTCCCGAGCCATCCATAAGCACTGTACTCCCCCCCCCCCCCCCCTTCCAGGGTGCATAGTCTCCAGTCTGTTACCTACTGGTCTGGGATCCCTTCTGAAACCAGCTTTTCTCTAATCCTCTCACCCCTGTGCTCATGGAGGTGTGTTACACTTACACTGTTAAAACTTTTAACAGATTTCATAATGAGCATCTCTGTGCTTTGGGAAATAAATTTTCAGAAACAGATGTAAAATAAAATATGGAGGAGGACAACTGGAAAGCCCCAAATAACCAGTGGCAGAGAAAACCCTGTTTCTTTAGATGTGTCCTGAAGACGTTCAAGTACCCTTCTCTTTTTTTTTTTTGTCCCATTATGTGCAGTGTGAGAAGCTTTTGTCAAAACTCTCCTTAGGACAGAGGGAATAATTATTGGGGGTGTGGTTATTTTTTTTTTCTTTTTTTGACCCTTCTGTCTTCTTCTGCCTCTTGGGCCTAAGTTCAGTCTGATCCGGAGCCATGAGCCTTCATTTGCAACTGCCTAAGGTGTGTTTCCGCTCCCCACCTAGCCCAACCATCGCATCAAAAGTCCTTGGCTGGGGATCACATGCCATGTTGGGGTCCCTCTGGTGCCTGGCTCTGTGCACCCCTTCTGTCTGACCAGTGGGGGCCACTGTTGAGCAGAGAGTTGATGTGGCCTTCTGGCTGGTATGGAGACCCTGTACAATACATGGGAGGGGGGAAATGCCCTTTGACACAGCAGCAGTGGGGACAGGATGTAATGATGGTAATCAAAGCAGGAGGATTAAACCTGACTACAAAAAAAAAAAAGAAAAATGTCTCCCCTCAACACACACCTTAAGGCACTTGCTATATTTTCTGAGTAACTGGAGGCTTGCTTTATGCTTTAGAAAAAAATACATTAAAGCAGGTGACTTATATGGTACCTTTGTTTCCCTAAATGGTTGTAGTTTGGAAAGTGGGGTGAAGGTTCTTGTACCACGCTGCTGGTTGTTTAGGTTACAGAGAACCTGGCGGTGATCTCCCAGCAGCTCTGCCATTATCCCAGTACAGTCTGGTGAGATATAGCACAGCGGCGTTAACTGAGAGAGCTGGTGCTGATAAAGCAGGGGTTACTGCCCCGATGCTGGAAAAGGTTCTGATCTCTCCCTGTCCAAAGGTTTCTAATGATGATAGTGAACATGAAGAATCTCTGCGAAAAAGAAATGAATTCAAATGAAAATGCTATAAGCCAGTGGCAGACTGCGGATCCTAGTGTCTACTGATGTCTTAGTGACTGCCATGAAGGGGACCCACTGTTGTGTTCTGGGACTGTGTGTGTTTTTTTTAATCTTTTAAAATCCCCTTTTTTACATGAATATGAACAAAACTTTTTTTTTTAATAAACCTCAAATTTTATTTAAATAAAAAGGTGACCTCTAGAAGTGCTTTTATTCTGCACTGACCTGAAGAAAACTAATTACAAAAGTATTAAGTTGGTAGAATAAAAAGTTGTCACCTACAAAAGTCGTTAACGTTTAAAAATATTTTTAGAACTACATGCAGAAGGTGGCGTTAATTCCCTAAAGTCGGTCAAGAAGTGTATTATGTTTAATACTAGTATGACCTTGTGTTGTTTAACCGTTATTTGCATGAATAGAGCTGCCCTATACAAATGTTTGTGTTCTTTCACTCACATGGTAGGCCTGTAATGATAACTTTCCGTGCTTTACCAACATGCAGGCTGAGGTGGCAGAGAGTTTGTTTGTTTGTATCCCGCTAAGTAAATGGACAAAGACCATTGACTGTTTTGTTGCACTGGAGATTCCAGTGTTGCTTCGCGGTGCTTGTCTTGGGGGGGGGGGGGGTGGAGGGCAGGTCACCTGGTGTGGGGTTCTGCGTGAAGCCATTTTGCTGTGGGCATTCCCTTTCAACGGAGAAAGGACAGCTCTTGGCCTCCTTGGCAGACTTAGCTCTAGGGACTTGAGATGAAGAGGCTGGGTCCCAGGTTAGTGCATCCCTGAGAGTCGGCGAACAGCGATCTCTTCCGGAAACATGGGTTTTTTTTTTTTTTTTTTTTTTTTCTGAACTGCAGGATAACTCACTCTGAGCCTTGGCTGTGTCTGGTTGCAGCCCAGAGCTGCATGTATGGGGTTACTTCCAGCCCAGTGCTGAGTCACTTGCACGTGGAACCGGCGGCACAGGCACCATGCAAACTGTTTGGAGCGTTGGTGGCAGGTATCCTCTTCCTCAGGCCCCCCCAAAGTGCAACCTTTTCCACTCAACGTCTTTGGTAAAAAGGGGAAAAAAATTGCCATAATTTGTGTCATCGCAGTTTGTAAGACACAAATCTGTGTTGTAATTTTTCCATGAGTTTTCCCTCTTTGCTTCAACAGACATTATAGATAACTACCGTGCTCGATCTTAAATATTATTATCATTGCTAGGAAAATGGTTCACTGTCAGCATTACTGATGGTAATATGCCATGCCTCCTACTTGCATCTTGTAGACACACTGCCTTTATTTTTTATATTAGGTGAGTGATCCTGCAGGGTGTGAACAAAGCCTCCCCCTTTCACCCAAGAAGAAAAAAATCCTTGTTTTCTATCCAGAAGAAAGGCATTTGGGTGGAGTACAGCAATGTGACTCTCAGGAACCTTCATTCAGCCATTCACATTTTTTTTTCTCTCTCTATCCTCATCTCTTACAAGGCTTACAGTATAAATGTTTTTCTTCCAAATCCTCTTTAAGTGGGTAGGAAGTATCTGAGCTACTTCAGAAGTCTCAGGACGGTCCATGGGCTATCGCTCTACGTGTTGTGTGTTTTCGTCCCAGTAGCATCCTTAGTAACAGTACCAGTCTGTCAGCAGCATCACAGGCCCAGATTTGTACTCTGTTCCAGCTTGCTAACACTATCGCCCAAGCTTCACTTTTTTTTTTGGCTATCTTTTGGCTGAAAGTGACATGTTTTGGGAATGGGGACTTTAAGGAACAAGATTAAAATTGTTTAATGTGAGATGCTGCTGTGCCCTGCTCTGTTGGATCGCCTCTGTACATCCACTAACGTAACTGAGTGGCATGAAGGTGCTGGTTCTTTTCCTGGACTTTCCGGGAGCATATCACCAAGTAAACTAGTGTACTCCCCTGCTTTGAGTGCCTGCTACTGTTAAAGATGGGGCAAAACATTCTTGGTAACATGCTGATGGCAACTTGCCTGTCCAGGAATGTTTAAAATTTCTAAATGGTCCCAGTATAGATAAGGCTGGGGAGTGAGAATTGGTGGTTCAGTTATGCACAGGAATTATTTTTCTCAGAGGACAAGCAGGTGCGTAGACTTTCACCCATGGGTCACATCATTGGATGGGAGCCCCCATGTGCCCTATAGCACGCATCCACGTGGGGGTCCCTCTCTTGTCTCAGAGCTGTAAGCCTTGCAGTGTGAGTGAGGTCACTTTTGGCTGTTTTTTGGCTTTGTGGTGTAGAGGGATTCTGTGATTGCAGAGTTTTTGTTTCTAATGCTGGCAGCCTTGCTCTAAGAATGTTTTGTCTGTTCATAAGTCCTGTCCTGATTACACAGTGGTTGGTTCCATTAGGAGAGACGCAAACATGCTGACACCTGGCTGTGGGCAACACCCACTGGGAATGCGTGATAGAAGGCTTGTAGTACAATCTGGGTAAAAAAAAAAGTGTTCTGGCACGATATGAATACAGGGGGAGAAAACTATGCACATGCTTTTGGATTTTCAAAAGTATGCATGTTAAATATTTAATGTGGGGGAGGGAGTACATGCAGAAAAGGTGCCATTCTCTGCAGGTACTTCCTCTCCCCCCCCCCCTTCCTGTAGTCAGTTTTCAAAGTGAAAATACTGCTGGCTTTTCCTTTCAAAATTGGCACAGAATGTGGGGGTGAAGAATATCTGACTTCTTAGCTCAGCCGGCACAATGAAAATGCCCTCATTACATACTATGCAACACATGTAAAACTACCGACAGAGCGCACTGTTAGCCTGCTCTTGGACGCGCGTTTTCCCTTACACCTTATTCAGTAAGGGGAGGAAAACGCGCGTCCAACCCGCGGCACCTAATAGCGCCCTCAACATGCAAATGCATGTTGATGGCCCTATTCGGTATGCGTGCGGAAGTGGAGTTACAGGGTGAGCATAACATGTTTTGCTTTCTAAACCTGCTTACCTGCTAAAATCACCTGCCTGAGCATACAACTAAAAGTGCAAGCAGATTCCACAGCGCAACCACTTTTAGTCACATTAACCAGAGGTCTGCTATAAGGGAGGGATTATTTAACTGTATCTGTGCTACTTTGAACGAGAGGGAGGGAAAAGATATGCAAGCAGACTTGTTTTAAATGTTTGTAAACTATATTTATTTATTTATTTTATTTATTTTGAGTTTTTCTATACCGGCATTCGGGATGAGAATCGCATCATGCCGGTTTACAATTAACAGGAGGTGAAGGAAGATAACAAATAATAAGAAACTTTAACAGGTGCTCAAAAAGATTCCAGTTGCAATAAAACAAGGGAATTACAAAACTTGGGCAGTGAAAAGGAATATAACAGTGAGAATAAATTTACCAATTAATGGTGTGAACCAAGTTATGGAGTTTGCAGAGTTATTATATGCATTAATTAATTATATGCATTAAAATACTTTGAATTACTTCAACTATGGGATATAAATCCAAATAAGTAGAAAAAATAAGGAATAAACACAGATGACGTTTACAGCGATGGAGGCTACTTGCAGTTTGGCTGCATAATCAGTGTGGCACAATGATTAGCATAGTACCAGTTACAGAAATCCCTAGCTATCAGAGAGTCTGACAACAATTCCACAACTCCTAGCATTGCTACTTTTAGTCAAGTAGGGAAACTCCTCCCTTCCCCCAAACCTAGGTGTTTGTGCAACCTTATTGCAGCCAGGATCAAGAAAATTCGTTATGGCTGCTTCTTTCAAATCCTTTTTTTTTTCTTGTACTATATTCGTCTTTTGTAGTTTTATTCCTTATTTTGCTTACATTTTCTCCCCGCCCCCCTCCTTTCTCTTCCTTCCAGCCTCTTCTCGGGCATGGTCGGTCCACAGCAGCTGCTCTTTACTTACCTGTTCAGGGTGGCTTTTCCTTCCACTCATATTACCTGCCCGATCTACAGCTGAAATGGAAGCACGTTGTGGAGCACATCGGGCAGTGTCTCCTTTTACTGTGTGGCACCGGTGGGCGGTCTTTGTTTCTCCCCTATTCCTTAAAGGTGCCGTCCTCGTGGTCTTGCGGTGCGGTACTAGTGGCCGGGCGCTCCCGGGTAGCAGAGAAGAGCAGCTGCTGCACAAGCAGCGACATCGTAATCCCTCAGCGGATGCCACCGCTGGGCTTCTCCCTGCCCCTTATCACACCTGCTCACCCAGAGATTAGAGAGGGGAACAGGGGCTGTGCCTATTATCTGTCTTCCCCTATCTCGACCCTTGTGGGATTTTTTTCTTTTTAATGAATATTCTATCATCACACAAAATAGTTACCACCCTGTGATGTGTCTGACTTCATGTCTGCCTTTCTATTCCTTTTTTTTCTCCAGTTTTCTCTGGCGCCCTCCTCTTTTGTTTTATTTCTCATTCTTCCACTTTTGTCGCTTTCCTTCGCAGTAGCTACTTTAACACTTTCTTTCCTTTTCTATCCGCTTTGGCTGCCTCCTGGCCCTCCTATCGGCTCTCCTTTTGCTGTTCTTCCTCGATCCTATATCCCCCCCCTTCCTACTTATCCCACAACTTTACTTTGTTTTACTTAGCAGGAAGTGAATGCCATGAGAGCAGTTTCTCTCGTGTTCGTGCCATTTTGCTGCCCTCCTCCCCCTTGCAAGCGAGGAGAGAGAAGAGGGGGACAGAAAGAGGCGTTCTCCCTACCCCTTTACTTTCCCCTCTGGCTGTCACTACACGCACGCCTGGACGTTTCCGCCCCTCTCTCGGCCCCACAACCGGAACTCGAGAAGGCGCTTTCCCTCCTGATTGGTTTGGGTCAAGAAAGAGGCCCCGCCCCCTCCCTGCTGTCGTTACGCACTGCCCATAGCGTTCCCGCTCTGCGGTGACTTCCGCTTCCTGCGACGCTTCTCATTGGTGGGGGTTTGGAAGCCGGCGCCAGCCATGTGCGGGAGGAGGAAGGCAGCTTGCGGCTGGGGCGTCCTGCTGGCTCTGGGGGCCTTGCTGGCGGCTTCCAGCGGCGGCCACCCTCTGCCATCGGGCAGCGCCCGTCAGACAGGTAGGGGGCGCCTTCCTGCCTCTGCAGTACCGCGGGAGAAGGGGTGCGCCTCTGACTGTTCGCGTTTGGCTCTCTTATTTTAGCCTAAGTGCCATCTTTAATTTCCTGCCCCCTAATTTGCTTTTGTGCCTTGCCTGTTTAAGGTTTTCGTCAGTGTGCTTTAGTGCAGTTAACGTTTTCTAGTATGACCAAACGTGCACTGTGTTTGCTGTTAATGTGAGTCTTATCATGATGCAGGGTCGCCTACAACGAATGATGAAAGCTTGCAGTTATCTGACGAACCCATATGACACACCATAAACTTTAGTTTTTAGAAATATGCCTGTGCTCCCTACAGCTACAAGCTTTTAGTCCGAGCTTTTCGTATGTAACTTATTTATTTACATGTACTTGTATACTCCCTTTTTTAATCTAAGAGACAAGTTCTATTTTTATACTGTTCTGGTCTTGAGTTGTGTTATTCTATATGGACAGCAATAGTCATAAGAACATAAGTTGTTGGAAATGAAGGTTTATATAACTGTTACATTTTGAGAAGCTAAAACTTTTTTTTTTTAAATCAAATCCTAGTATTCTGCTATTTTGGGAAGTGAAAGCAACAATTACCCGCAGTTTGTGTTAGTCCATTTAATTTAACTTGGGGTGTGGATTTAATTAGCATGTATTTGAAGTGGAAAGTTAACTGACCAATAGCTAAATTTTTTGTTGAAAGAAGTCCAACAAAACAATTTAAAAGGAAAACGTTTTGAGTGTGGTAAAGTCTTTTCATATAGGGTTACCAAGTTCCCCAGGATTGTCCCAGAGCCTCCAGTAATTAGGGTTAATCTTCCTCGGGTTGCTCTGAGCAATCCTGAAGAAAAGGGATATAGAATTCTTAAGAGAACATTAAATAATGAATTCCAAACTCTTCTTATCAGCTTCTTGCTAGTCTTATGTGTCTGAAAACTATAATCCAGGTTTTGTCATGTCAGAATTTGACTAAGCAAACTCACTCAAAGGAGACCCAACTCTTGTGAGCTAAATATAATATTGTGATGCAATTATCTTTTTTTTTTTTTTTTGAGATAGCTTATATTAAACAGTAACGCAAACCCCCTCACTTAAGATGCACATAATTAGATTGTCCAGCGTTTTATTTAAGATGCTTGAACTTTGTGCACATGATGGTTGTTTTCAACTGGATATGTATTGAGCAAGTTGCTTTCTAAAATAATCATTACATCATATGCACGAGAGTATTGGAGAGTAGCAGTATATCTGAGAGTGTGTGTTTGTCTATGGCTGTGTTAGTGTATGCATGTCAATAAATTTCCTGAATCTGACAAGGTGGGGGGTCTCTCAAAGGGAAAGAGAGGGAGGCTGCTCATGAAGCAAGTGCAGTGGATCTGGAAGTTTAAAAACAAAACAAAACCTCTGCTGCTGTACTTGTCACCACAACATTGACATGTCCTGCTCTAACTGAAACATGGCTTGAAGTCCTTGCACCTTCAGACTTTGGCTTCAAACAAATACATACTTTTTAAGTATTCCACATGTGCAGCTTCCCACCATTTTATTTAATTTTTTAACCACTTTAGTAATGAAAACAGTTTTTCTTTGAGTAAATATTGTTTTTATTACAGCAGGAGCTAGTGTCCATACTATTTATTGCCAAGTGTGAACCATATTGATTAAAATTTTTTTTTTTTTTCAATTTAAAAAATGTGGCTAGTTTTGCACTGGCTTTGAATGTGATATGGAATTTGGCTAGTTTTGAGCTACATCTAATGCAACTTCAAGCTATAAATCCGAAAGAGTAAATAACCCTTTCGCATTTACTCGTCAGTATGGACAAGCTAAGTAAGACTGCATTGATCTGGTGTGATGGACCAGATTATTTTCTGTCCAGAGCCACTTCTGGTGGTTTTTCTTCCCTGTCCACTGGGTGTCCTCAGAAGAGCAACCCCTTGGCTTCCTCAGACCTCAGCCTTCCTGCAGCCAGCCAGCCCCCCCTCCCTGCACCCCTGGCTTATCTCGGTTGCAGAAGCTTGTGGCATTCCTGTTTTTGGATTAAAGGCGCAGATATAAGAGCCGCTATCCTTCTTGGATGAAGCAGCCCTCTTCTGTATCCTGTTTGATCAGTGAGCCACGTGATTGCCCTCTAGGATCAACACGTCTGTGCAAGCAAAAATAGTCTCGACTTTTTTGTTTATTCCTCTCTCTAGACCAGTTTTTTTTTTTCTTTTTTGCTTTTAGCATGTGTTCCTCTGCCTCAAATACCAGCAGCGCATACCTCCCCTCCCCCCCCCCTTTTTTTTTTTTTAATTTTGAAGCTGTTCTAAATCAGGTACAGGATATTGTTACACAATTATAAAAACAAAACATTTGGGCACATCATCTTTAAAGAAATGCTGGCATTGTATCTGTGGACAGGAATGATAATATGTTCATTAGCAGGGCACGAGAGGGCCACCTCCCCTGCACACCCCTCTGACCCTCATTCCTTGCTTTATGTAATTGGGTTTTTTTCTTTTTTTGTTAATATCAACATCTAGAAAATGAAAAACATTTAAGATACAGAGTCATCTTATTTTCCCCAGGTTTTTACTGCATTTCTATGGTTAAAAAAACAAAAGTGCCTGGCTTTGCTCCCCCTCCCCAAGTATTCGTATGTTTACCATTTCTAGGTGTAAATACAATGATTGGTTGCTGTTTGTCCCTCTAGCTCTGTTCTTTATATGGGGGATATTTAAATAGCTGGGAGTACAAGGGAGGGTCCTTAGCCCTTAAATTTATATCAATAAATTGTTGGCAAGCCGCAGGTCCCAGATCCAGTGCTGAAGAAACAGGGCCTGCAGTCCATTCTGTATCTGCATTTGGGACCGTGCTGGCTTGCAGGGAAATTTTTCTCTCAGCAGCTCAGTCTATCACATAGATCAGGGTTTCCCAAACCTTTTGAGAACGTAGGCCCCTTTTTAAGTTTCACAGACTCCGTAATGCTTCTCTTTTATTTTTACTTACAGTTTTGTATATAGAAAAGTTATTAGTGTAATAAAGAAATAGTTATATGTTCAGCAGACTAATTGATAATGTATAACACTTATTAGATAATGCTTACTGATATACATATAACTGCAAAGCGTGGGAGTCAGTCTGGAAGAATGTACTCGTATTCAAGAATCGGAACCAGAATCGGTTCGGATTTCAGTTCCGATTCACATCTCTAGTATTCAGTAACTTATGTAGTAACTACAGGTATTCAGAGCTGGATCTGGAGCAATTGGGGGGGGGGATTGGACTGGTGGAGGGGGACAGAGAGAGAGTGACTGGTGGGGATGGACTGGTGGAGGGGAGAGAGAGTGACTGGAGATGGACTGGTGGGGGGGGGGGGGAGAGTGACTGGTGGAGGGAGAGAGAGTGACTGGCGGGGATGGACTGGTGGAGGGAGAGAGAGTGACTGGCGGGGATGGACCTCCTTGGTCATCTCTTCTCCAAACTGAACAGCCCTAACTTCTTTTTATTGTGAGTTTTTGCCTCTATGGCCAACTTCTTTTCAAATTCTCTCTTAGCCTGTCTTGTCAATGTCTTACATTTAACTTGCCAATGCTTGTTTTATCCTATTTTCTTCAGCTGGATCCTTCCAATTTATGAATGAAGATCTTTTGGCTAAAATAGCCTCTTTCACCTCACCCTTTAACCATGCTGGCAATCGTTTTGCTTTCCTGCCACCTTTCTTAATGCGTGCAATACATCTGGACTGTGCTTCTAGGATGGTATTTTTTAACAATATCCACACCTGTTGCATACTTTTTACCTTTGTAGCTGCTCCCTTAAGTTTTTTCTCTAACTATTTTTCTCATTTTATCAATTTCCCTTTTGAAAGTTTAGCGCTAGAGCATGTTTGTTGCAGATATCATGAAAGGCCAACACTCAAATTCAGTGTAAGCCAACTGGGCACACAGAAAGCAAACCGTCCACCCAGCGGCAAGCCTAAAGGAGCAGGGGAAAACTGACAAGCCAAAAAAACCCCCTCCACACCCAAGCCATAATTCACATAAACATTTCCCCGAGAAGTAACAATGTTCTACCGAAAAACCCAGGCTTAAACGCTAAGCAGGGCTTCCCAAACCTATCCTGGAGACCCCATAAACCGTCGAGACTTGGTATATACGGATTTATAACTCCTGTCACATAAGGACACAATGTAATACGTACAAAATATTTTATTTATTCATACAAAAATTATTGTAAACACTCCTTTAAAAATATACACCCCATTTCAAACACACACACTCATACCTACACCACATTCATTCCGTCTTCCCCATTTCACATTCCTCTAAAATACCATTTCCATTGGTGAAGCAAATTCCGCTCTTTTTGAGGTATATTCGTCGTCTTAATCTTTACTTGTTCCTTCCAGTGTGTTATGCTTCAACTATTTTCACCACAAATGTTCTAATCACTTTCCTCTGTTACTCTTCTCTTGTCACACTCTGTATGAAAATGTACATCATTAATCCTCAATGTTATTTATAACCCATTCATCTCTTCTCCTGCTTATCCTCTTACCTCAGTTTATATCCTCCAACTCCTGTTGCACCAATGTTTTGCTACTTCACCAACATTTTCACGTCACCACTTCCCCATAGATGAATATCGATATTTTCTGTTTGCACAAAACAAATAATATCCCCTTACATTATTTTACTGCTCTCAACTTCTCAACAAATTATTTTAAATGATTTCACATTTAAATTTTTAAAGCACAATCACCTACACTCTGTGTCTCTGTTTTCCACGCGGTTTATACAACAATAACCATCTGACACTTCTGTTTTCTAACCATCCGTTTAACCTAAAACATATGCAAACGCACTATATAAGCACTGATTTTCTCTCCAACCATTATAAAATCTACAAACCACAATTGTTTAACTGCTTACCAAACACTTCACCGCGCCAGTTGCTAGTCGGGGTTTTCATCGATTCTGGTAAGTTTCCTTTTGCGGTCAATTCCCCACGGTGGCGGTGCTACAGTGCCCTCTGGTCCTCACCACCCGCCGCCATCATTTTGGTTTGCGCCCCTTTTATTTTCGTCCCAGCATGGCCAATTCCGGTTTTAGGCGATGCCTCCGGAGCCCGAAGACCATGTCAGTCACTGATCTGCATGAGATTTATGTCCGGGATTGCCGCTTATGGGCCCATATGACCTTGATCTGCTTCAGCTCAACAAGATGGAGCACCTCTTCAGGTCCGAGCCATTGGCATTGATGGACCTGGGAGCTGCACCAATGGACACTACCCCATCGACATCGGTGATTCATGTGGGGCCTGCTTCACTTGAAGCCTTCCCTAAGACCTCCTACTGTGACTTGGAACCTCAACATGGTGTTAGATCAGCTGATGAAAGCTCCTTTAGAGCTGCTGTGCACCTATGACCTGGAAAGTCATATTTTTAATGGTGGTCATCTCAGCATGCAGGGTCAACAGGGTCCAGGCCTTTAGCGACTTTTCCACTTTACACTAAGTTTTTAAATTAATGGGTGGGCTTGCTTACGCACCCTAAGTTTCCATCTTAACCAGCCAATTGTCCTGCCAGTACACTTTCCTAGGCCCCATTCGCGCCAAGGTGAATGAGTCTTGCACAGTTTGGACTGCAAGCGAGTCTTAGCCTTCTGTCTGGTGCGAACAGAAGCCCATAGACAGTCCACCCAACTTTTTGTTTCTTTTGACAGGAATAGATTGGGAGTTGCCGTTGCAAAACACACTATCCATTTGCTAGCTGATTGCATCTCCTTCTGTTATACCCAGGTGGGACTGCATCTTTGGTCATGTCAGAGCCATGGCAGCATCTGTGGCCCACTTGCAAGGTTGCGACATGGGGCTCTCTCCACACATTCATATCTTGGGATGGCTGATGTGACGGTAGGTTCAGCCAGCCTGTCCTTTGGAACCTGTTTGAGGTGTAGAGCACAACTCTCCCTGCCTAGGGCCCGTTTTTTGGGTTCAGGCAGTCTCCCCTTCTGTTACCAACAGCATTGATGTTGTGCCCATTGGCTTATGGTTGGGTGTCTGTTAGTCCCCTTTGTGTGTTGGGGAGCATCTTGTAGTTAGGGAGTCACCCATGTGTGAGGACTACCATCCTGCTTATATTTGGAGAAAGCAGAGTTGCTTACCTGCAGGCCAGCAGGATATTAGACCTCATGAATCCCACCCGCCACCCCGTGGGGTTGGATTTCTCCTATTTTTTGTTTTAATTAGAATTCTGTTACAAGACTGGAGAGGGATCCCGCGTGGACGCGTGGTATAGGGCATGCTGGGCATGCTCAGTGTGCTTAGCCAAAGTTCTAGAAACTTTGACATAAGTTTTCCGCATCGGGGCTCCATCTGATGATGTCACCCATGTGTGAGGACTAACATTCTGCTGTCCTCGGAGAACACCTGTACAGGTAAGCAACTCTGCTCACCGCATGTAAAATAGTGTTTATTGTACAATATGCGCTTATGGAGGCAACATCATTCCCCTAAAAAATGCATATATTTAAATATACTCGGAGAAAACCAGTGTTTAAGATTTTAAAAGCAGCCTCAGAGCAGGGTTGGTTTCTTTTTTTAGTAGAGAGGGATGAAAATGAGGGTGTGCTGTGAGGAACTATTCTCAAGTTCTCCTACTGACGGGGGATCCCAGAAGAGGCAGGAGGAAACTTATTTTTATGGGAGATGCTGTTATCAAAGAAATAGGTTTTTTTTTTGGAGTAGGATTGCTGAGAGAAGACGAGAGTAAATGCCTGCTGGGGGCTGGTGCTCTATCTGCCGGCTTGAACGCTTCTCTGTGGCCCGCTAAGCACCCTGAACCCATTTCTTGGGTTGGGCCTGCAGAGGTAAGGCAGACGTGTTGGCCTGCTAAAAAAAAAACTGAGATAAGGTGCCCCGTTGCAAGCTCCTTTAGTGAGCATATTCCGAACAGGAAGATGATTTTTATTTTGGTTGTGGGGAGGGGAGATTGAAGCAGAGAATGGTATTTGGTGTTGCAGGTTTTTGTGCTGTGTTTACTCTTGCTGCTAATGAAGAGAAGTTCATGGCCCTGTCAATATAAAATGGTCTCTTCCCTCCAGTGAAGCATTTAAATTTGCTGCAGAGCACTTGCATGTGCCAACCAGATTTTGTTGTCTGTAAACACTGCAGAATAATTTCAGCAATAATAAAAAAAAAAATTCTTTGCCCTGCAGTCAGACTGTAAACGTGGACCCTTGGTCTAGCGCACTGTGTGGGAGAAAGGCAGACCCTGTGAGCGCTGATGTAGGGAAGCACACGTGTGGCGCTCGTTTACTCTGGAGGGCAGTATGGGAAATTATATATTTACAAGCAAGCCTCTGATCTTTATGGTGTCACAAGTACAGTCATGTAGGTCATGGTTAATAGCCAAAAAAAAAATGTTTCATCTGCTTATCTCTACTTTCTACAGGTACTTTTACACTTTGATATCTACAGCTTGTCATATTGATGAAACCAATTTTAATTTTCTTAAGTGAAATTGATTATATGACCTCCTGGTATCTTGAGTTCTGTCAGCTGGTGCTGGTTTTATTTTGATAATGCAACCTAGCTGGTCTGGATGGATCTGCATTGGTGATGCTGACTGGTTCATACTCAGATGTGTGAACCTGCAAATATATATTTATACTTTTTTTTTTTTTGTGAGACGCTGTGTAGGAGGTTGCAGGTTTGCGAGATGTGTGGAAGTAGAAAAGTTTAGTGATGGGCGTGCAGTGTTTCTATAAATATTCCATAATTCTTTTATATTGCTATTAACCTTGTACTCTATTATAATCAATTTATATATTTGTGTATTGCATGGACTATGGCAGGATATTTAAATGCAAAAATATGTGCTTAATCTGTGGGCTTTTCACTCTTGACCATGTGAAAAATGTCTCCCATCCCTTGTTGCTTCTTTCTGCACAGTGCCTGAGAAATAGCACAACATGAAGACGCAGGGCGCTGGGTCAGAGGGGGGGAAACCTAATGTTAGAAACACGTTTTTATTTCCTGTCTCTTTTTTTGGCAGTTTGTTGGCCAAGCATGGACATTCGTAATGACGTCCACGAGCTGAAGCGGCTGGAGAACTGCACGGTGATCGAGGGCTACCTCCAGATCCTGCTAATTTCCAACGCGAAGACCGAGGATTTCCGTAACCTCCGCTTCCCAAAGCTCACGGTCATCACCGATTACCTTCTGCTGTTCCGCGTCTCGGGCCTGGAGAGCCTCAGTGACCTCTTCCCCAACCTGACGGTCATCCGGGGCAGGAACCTCTTCTACAATTATGCCCTGGTGATCTTTGAGATGACGGAACTCAAGGAGATTGGGCTGCACAACCTGAGGAACATTACCCGCGGGGCTATACGGATTGAGAAGAACCTGGACCTTTGCTATCTGTCTACTGTGGACTGGTCCCTGGTTTTGGATGCTGTGAACAACAATTATATTGTTGGGAATAAGCCGCCAAAGGAATGCGGGGACATGTGCCCTGGCACGATGGAAGAGAAGGCACTGTGTGAAAAGACGCCCATTAACAAGGACTACAACTACCGCTGTTGGACTGCCAACCACTGCCAGAAAGGTAAGAGCCAAAGCATGCATTGGTCTCTGAAGGCCCTGATGTGTTCTAGGCTTGTGTATGAGGAGAAGGAATTTACTAATGCAAAAATAGCACCTACGACAAGGTCTACAACAGCTTTTAAGAATATATATATATTTTTTTTGCTATTGCTAGAGGCCAATTTTGTTTTTCTTGTGAACCAACATTGAAATAGCAGTTGGTCAGAGCTGAGGTCCGGAGGTTTGCCATGCAGAATGATGTTTGCACATCGCCTGGCACGATTGCCTAAGATCCTATACTTTGTAGGAGATGAAAAGAATGGGTTCCCTCTAACTTGATATCCAGGTGCTCCCAACTACCCTGTTATCTCCAGTGTCCTCCTGGAGCTGCTTCTCCAGCAGAGCATCCTTGATGGTGGTCTGGGGAGGGGGTTTATACAGGTGGGCATGGACTCTGTCTAAACCTTTGCTCGCTTAAGGCTTCCCTTTTGAAGGTGTAGTGGCCCTGTGTAGTGGCATGATAAAAGCTCTCAGCATTTCGGCATGGTGATGCTTTAGAAGAGCAGAATCCCAGCTAAGGATTCGTGCATTACATGGGAGGGCAGAGGGGGCTTCTGGCTAGGGCTACTGTGTTTTCAGTTTTTATAGATAATCTTGAAATGGAATTGAAGCCAGTTTTATTTTACATATTTCTCTGAGAAAATGAAATAACAGTTGGGCAAAAAAACAGAACTGAGGGAGAGCACATGCACCTATAAGTTAAAAGAAAAGCCAAACATCTTATCTTTGGTTTGTTTTTGAATTTTCTTATTAATGTTCATACAGAAAGCATGGCCAGGTGATTAAAGGCATGTAGATAAGTAAGCCCAATGATGCAGGCCTTCAGAGGGCAAAAAGGCCCATAGTTCCTGTAGTAAAGTGAAGTGTAATAAAAATTGTAGTTCATAATTTTGTTTGCCGTAGAGCTGAAGACCTGTTGTAACCTCTTGGGGAGTTCCTCCCACATTTATTTTTGTATACAGTCATTTGGTGTAACCATCACAACGGTTAACAAAGCATGAGACATACAATTTCTCCACAATCCCCCCCCGCTCCCTCCCAAATAAACCTTTTAGACTATTTCATTGTTTTTCTCCGTCGACAAGCAGGTGTGACTTAGCCATTTTGTGTGCGTGATGTCATCCAGTAGCGCTGACACAGACCCAGCTCTCAGAGTTTAGTACAAACTACTCAGCATGCATGGGGGTTCCTGCAGACGTAGACCACTTCCTGAGCCCCTCAGTCTTGTCCCTATTTCTTGTAATTTTTCTACTTTTTGGGACCTAATGCTCCTGTCTGCCTCATTGCTTTAAATGTTTCTGTTGCTGCTGCCTTGATAGCCCCTTAAACAGAACTTCTTTTTTTTTTTAAAGAATTTAAAAGGAAGATTTATTTATTTAAGAAATAAGATGTCAGACTGGAGAAGCCTGCAGTAAGTTGCTGTAAGGCCTCTTCTGGTATCTGGATCTGCCTCAGGATAGGTCTGAGTATGGTGCAGATGTTGGTGGTGTTGGAAGAGGCACTGAAAAGAACACTGAATCTGCACAGGGGGGAGCCAAAGAAGAGATCAGCACCCTAATACCAAGATGGGACTTAGCCTTATTGGCGCAGATGTTTTGCGTTCATATTATTCATTGTTGTATTCAGACGCAAGTCTGACTGTTAGCCATTCATGTCTTCTGTATGGAGCTCAATTCATAGGTGTCAACAACATACTCAGCATGGTAGAGCGAGGCACCATCTGTGGTGTCAGAACAGTGTGTGTGTCCAAGAGTCCCGCCAAGATGGTCATGGCACAGAAGAGAATACCAGTACCACTTATGAAGTAGGTGCAAGTTGATGGGAGTTGATCAAACCGGCATGAAGTGCCATGGAACTGGCTGCTACAGCACATGATGCTGCTGTAGTGTTGGGTTCCTCTTCAGCTTTACTGGTAGCCCTGAGTTAGGGATGAGATGATCTAGGTTTTTGAAGAGGATCTCTCTCAAACTTTAGCTCAGAAGGTCCCGCAGCTAGTGAGGAGAACAGTTATCAGAGCTACTGAAACTTTGAAGATTGACTAGGAGAGCAGGACCTCTTCTGTCCAAGATGGAAATGTTCCCACATAGTGGGGCTGCTCTAATTCCTATGCCAGTCCATCCTTTACCACAAGATGTTCCAGCATTTGGAGTAAGACCTTACCTGATGGACCCTCCTCCAGGGGAGTTCCTTTATCCTGGATCTCCAGTAGATGCAAATCTATCTCATGCATACTCATTTTGGATATCCTGAAAATCTGGTTAGGTGTGCCTCCAGGAGATGGTTGGGAAATAGTGCTTTAGATGATCCTTCGTTTATTTAGCCGAGGGATTGGATGTGGGTTCTGGATCTGAAAGATTCTTATGTACGCGTTCCCTTTTCCCTCGCACATTGGAAGTTTGTCAGGTTCATGATGAAGGATGTGCACTAACAAATAATAAGGTGCACCTCAGCGGCCCCAAGGGTGTTCACAAAAGGCCTCGCAGTAGTGATGGCATAACTTTATCTGTCAGCAAGGGGTCTGTGTAGTCTTGTGTCTGAACAGTTGGTTGGTGATCGGTCCATCTCAGTCAGGAGTTTTGGAGAAGCTGAATAGAATTGAAGGGATTCTAGGCCCTGGGCTTCTTGGCCACCTTTGCTACTTCAAGCTGGTACTGGTTCAAAGAATTCAGTTCATAGGAGCTGGATAGACTCACTTCAAGACATGGCATTTCTCCCAGTCAAAAGAGTTGCATTGCTAGTGAGCTTAATAAGGGCCTTACTTCTGCAGGATCAAGTATCATCAAGATCAGTCCTGGTCCTTCTCAGCCACATGATGGCTGTGGTACATGTGGTGCCCTTGACTTGTCTACACATGTGGGACCTTTTGGTGAGGTCTCTAAAGCCAATGAGATTAGCTCTATCAACCATCATCCCATCAAACATCCGTGACCTCTGGTATGATAGCATCCTTTAGTGATGAAGGAAACCAGAAATTCTACAGGTGAATCTTTTGCTATGCATCCCACCACATCAAGTGACTCTCTTCTGATGCCTTCACTAAGGGGTGGGGAGGAGATGGGCACACACTAGTGTAGCATGGACTCAATGTTTGGAAGTCCCCAATAGTCATCATCAAATCAACCACCTGGGGCTGCGAGCCATTCACTATGCTTGGAGGGCTTGCTTTCACCTCGGGGAAAGAGAATCAAGTGGCCATGTTCTACATACATGGAAGTACAAACTTTTGCCATTTGTCAGGTGGCCATATCCAGGTAATTTTATCTTCCAGGAATCCATAATACATTGGCTATCTGCCTCAGCAGTGTGTTGCTACCGTAGGAATCATCCCTGATGACTAAAAAAAAAAAAAAAGAGAGAACGTAAGTTGCTGGGGAAAACCAGTAATTGACCTGTTCACCTCAGAAGTCAACAGGAAGGTGAACGTTTTGCTTCATGTGGCTGGACAGCTACAGATTAGTACCCAACGCTTTTCTTCTAAGCTGGAACATCTGTGTGTACTCTATGTATACACACCAATTCCTCTATTTTCCAAAATTGTCCTGAAGGTCCTTTGGGACAAGGCAAGGATTAATCCTTAAAGCACCAACCTGGCTTCGATAAGCGTGTATCTATATCTTGAACGTCTCAGTTCAGTCTCCAGTTCCATTGGAGATCTATGCCGCTCGTCACTCAAGAAGATGCCAGATTTTGCTATCCCAACCTGCCATCGCTGGTCGTCTCAGCGTGGATGTTGAACATGCAATACTCTTCCCTACTGTTTCTGAAGGAGATAAGGACATTCTAACTTTTTTTTTTTTTTAAAGCTAGAAAGCCTTCAGCCAGAAGATCTTTGGTTTTAAGTGGAAGAGGTTCTCGACTTGGTGTAGGGACAGTAGTTGTCTGGATCTTCTCTTCTGTGGCCTGAGAGACTTGTTTCAGTATCCATTCTGCCTCAGGTTCTCTGTCTTCAACAATGAAGGAAGATGTGCTGATCTCTGCTCCATTGTGGCGTATCTCCAGTAGGCGGAAGTAGTTCTTAACTGTCGCTATCCTTTGGTTTCCAAGTTCATGAAAGAAATGTGGTATTTCAGACCTTTGGTCAGTAAACGTTGGGATCTCTGTGTAGCCCTGACTACACTCACGAAACCTTCTTTTGAACGTTTTGAGTTGGTGGACTGGAGCTTCGCACCTGGAAAGTGTTTTTCGTGACTATCACTTCAGCATGAAGAGTAAGTGTATTACACGCTCTGGTTCACTATACCTGTAACTTTTTCACAATAGTATGTTTCTACAGACTGACCGCAAGTTTGAAAGTGGAATCTGTAGTCCATATACGTCATACATTCTTTCCAAGACCTTATTCGCAAAGGAGAACAGGCTGTTCACACAAACTTAACCTCACCATCAAGCTTCTTAACTGTTTATCTCCTTTGATCCCAATAGACTAGGCAGGGCAGTTGCCAAACAAATTCTGTCCGGTTGGTTAGAGGATGGTATCACGCACTGTTATGTTCCAACTGTCTTGTAGATCAGACTCTGTCGGCGTTCATCAAGTGAGAGCTGTGACTCATCTTTGGTCCACTTTCATTGAGGACATTTGCAAAACTACTGCTGGGTTGCCTGGGCACATGTTCGTATACCACCACGGTTTGGACTGCATATCCAGGGGAAATGGTAACTCGGGATAAGCAGTTTTGCACAGCCAGTTCAGCACCTGGTGGGGTCCTGGTTTTCTTTTAATCGCTTTTGCAGTGCAACCTTTAAGCTTAGGACTCCCCACACATAAAGGCCAATTCATGCCTGTTTGTCAACAGAAAAAGCAAATTTGCTTACCTATAAATGGCAGGATGAATTAACCATTCTTTTTAGTTGCCTGCCCAGTGGAAGAGACTGAGGGTCTTATGAGGCAGTGTGCATGTGGGAACTCCAAGATATATTCATAAAGTCTTTACTGAGCTCTGAATGCTGGGTCTGTCGGTGCCATTGGATGACGTTGCCCAAGTGTAATGGCTAATTCATCCTGTAATCTTCATAGAACTGTGCTTACAGATAAGCAAACCTGCTTTATCATTGTATTTTATTATGTAACCCGCCTTGAACTGGCAGTAGAACGGGATAGAAGGTTTGTTTTTTTTTTAAAATAAATATATTGTCAGAGTTTTTTTTTACTTTGATCTTGCAGGCTAGAGTGTGTAGCATCCTACTGTGGAGCACAAAGAATTGCATAGTTAGTGTGTGCGGTTTTTTATTTGAGCGAATTGGATATAAAATGACTCCTCGTGTTAGGGGCTTTGCTGAGAGGCTCACTAGGATAATGTTTCATGTCTTTGTACCCTGCTTCTGTTCTGATCGGCTGGCTGGAGGAGGAGGAGGAGCCGTGCAGAGGTGCCATGGCTATCTCCTTTGCTGCTGGGCACCTAACCTGGGGTTTGAACTGTGCAGAGATTCCTCCTTCCTCCTCCTGGCTGATCACCACCCGCGTGTGGGGAGAAGTGCACCTGACCTGCTGCTGCTTCCTGGACCCGCAATTCTGTGCTGCTGGTGGTGTTGGGGGAACCTCTGAAATTCCACGGCAAGCGCCAAATTTTGCTGTGGTAGATGGGGGACCCTGTTTCAGTTCTAGTCAAAACACACAGATGAGAGAAACGAGAGACCCATTGTCTGAGCGCCTCTTAGTAAAATGCTTCCGTGCATGGTGAATGGCTAAGTTAGAGCTGCTCAGAGGCTTTTTATTTTTATTTATGCATTTAAGGTATTGTAATTATTCCTTCAGGATTCAATTATTTCATAGCTGTGCTTTTCTTCCAGCTGTCTTTGTGCTCACCTTTTTGAGGAAGCTCTTAAATCCTAACCACTTTCTCTACAATAAAAGCACTAGCCGTCGACTCCTATCTGCATTTGTCTTGACTAGAATGTAAGCTCCACTGAGCAGGGACTGTTTTGTGTGTGTATCTGCACAGCAAAGTGAATGTCTGATAGAGCTTCAGAAAGCATAAATAGCGCTTTGTAGTAGTAATGCTTTTATTTGTACCTAGAGGATTGGCAGTGGGATGCCTTCATGCATTAATCGAGGCTCAGGATAGGTGCTTGGAGCTGCTTACCATGGGACTTGCTCAAATTTTGCTAAAATTTGATTGAGATTTAATGAAGTCCCCTGTGCTTCAAAAAATTTTTTTCCCTTTTTTTTCCCTTTTTGTTTTGTTTTATCTAAAGGTAATGATCACCCTCTGTAGATAGCAAGTGATTTTAGCTTTCCCTGCCAGCTGCTCTTTGCAGTCTCTGTAGCTGTGTTCTCCGCTCCAGTTTTCTAGGCAGGGGTATCGCACTGGCTGCAGCCACCTTAGCTCTAACCCACACCACATCACCCCCCCCCCCCCCCCCCCCCCGAGAAGCGAAGAATACAATGGTGTCTTTTTCAAGCTTGCTTTTCAGGATATCCCCAATGAATATGCATATGAGAGATTTTGCATGCACTGCTTCCTTATCTCTATTCATTGTGGATATCCTGGAAACCAGACTGGATAGGGAGTATTCCAAAACAGCTTGAGAAGTAGTGGAATAACCCCCCCCACACACACACACAAATTGCTAGCATGTCTGTGTGCTGGCTGTGCAGCAGGCTTCATTTTAGCTCCTCGTTGAGGGCCTGTAGTGCAAGGCAGAAGTGAGGGGGGGGGGAATGTTTTGTTGTAGGTCCTGAGGGGGGGGGGGTGAGGAAAACAGCCCATAATGTGACAGGTGGCATAAGATGCAGGTTACTTTATATTTACGATACGAGTGGGTTGATTATGCTGTGCATGGTATTAGTAAATCTAATGTGCTGCTCGTTTGTTATCGCGTGGAGCATTCTGTCTGCAGTCCAACAGGATAAAAGCTTAAATAAGGTCTGCAAGATCTTGCACATTCCTGGGGATAGTGGCTGGATTTGCATACCTATTTTTCTCCTGGTTCTTGCTCCTATAAGCTGACACAACCCGTTAGCTTGTAAAGCAGGTGGGGGTGGTGGGTGTTGGGTGACCTGTATAAAAAAATAAAAAATAAAATATATATATATATATATATATATATATATATAGCTTCTGGAGAGGGGGAGGGGGGTCTGCCTAGTATCTGACCTGATCCCCTTTTCCCTTGGCAGCCGCTGTGCTTTATGGACTCTTGGCTAGCTGGGCTGGGAAGACCCCAGTTTTTTTTATTTTTAAATGACATTTTATCGTTTTGAGAATATCAAACATTCCAATGAGAAGGGGACCCGCCTGTTGCCTGATGGTTCAGAAGTGCCAGGAAACCATCAGTCCATAATTTTGAATTGCTTTCAATAAGCAAATAAAGGTTTACTAAACCCTAGGCAGTGGTCGGAGGCGGGGGAGATGGGCAGTGAGTGCATGGCTTGGCCGCTTCCAGATTGGGTGTGCGTTGCACGTCCCGTGACTGGCGTGTAACCTCGCTCCATAGGTCAGAAGCGCGTGCTGGTTATCATCCCGGGTTCTCCCCACGTCTCCTGCGAGAGGCGGTCGGGTTCCGGCGCGTGACGGCTGTAAAATTACCTCCCCAATAAGTGAGAGAAACGCGCAGTAGGTGGGCTTAGGACAAAATGTGGCCGCCTGATTGTGAGCAAGGTGTTACTAAGCTAGTCCAGTGCTTTAAAAAAAAAAAAAAAGCAAGTAACTTAGAACATTTGTGGAGGTTGGGAAGGGGGAAGGTGCTGCGAGTAAGGGTGGAGAGGTGGCCCCTCGGTGTGAACACCGTTCCCAGAGTTAATGGAATAGGGGAGTGAAGCCAGATTAAGCAAGGCATCTAGGACTGAACGCTGGAGTCCCCGATCCGGGAGTGGAAAAGCTTGCACGTGGGATCATTAAACGCAGATGCTTGTCTTGGTTTCTGTGTAATGGCTCTGTGGCTTTTTTTTTTTTTTTTTTTGTGGGGGGTGGGGAGGGAGGAGTCCGCTTGAGAAAGAAAAAGGGCCTGTGGAACAGCTGTGACTGTAGTTACACAAGTAAACAGGAAATCTTCCATATCTGTGGTGTTTCCTGAGATGTCTACCCTCTCCCTCCAAAAATAAGCGCAATTCCTTTTCACTCCCACAACCTGTCCTGAAGTCGGATTTAGAAGGATCTGCATTACATTGTGGTGTCAATGGTGCAGGAATTAAAGGTTGCAACAGACTTGGTAAAAATGTTGTGTTTTTTTAATTTTTATGCCTGGCTTGTAAGCAGAATTCCTGGCTCGCAGACACCACTGGCCTCGCTGGGGCTGCAGCCATTAGAGTTTCAAACCTTGTGCATCTTTTCTTTTTTTTTTTTTTGTTCAGTTGGGACTTGTGCTTGGACAGGGCTGCCCTTGGCTGTGATCACAGAGGCCGCAGGGAAGTGGGAGCTGCCAGTGTGGCGCAGAGAGGCCCCAGCTATTTAGCACCAGGCAAGAACTGATGACATGCACGCTTTTTCAGCCTGAAACTGTATTACACAAAGTTTTTTTTTTTTTTTTTTTTTTTATTCTGTGCATAGAGCCCTCCCCGACTACACCCTTTGCATAAATCCCTCTGCTCTGAATGTTTCCTGAGCTGTGTGTTGGGCCTAATCTTTGTGGGTTCGCCTGGCTTGCAATTTTTTTTTTTTCTCATGCACCTCGGAGCAACCCAAAAAAGGTTGGTGGGGGATGCCTATTCTGCTCTGTCCTGTTGACGTATTCCTGATCGTGAGTTTTTGTACACTTCCAGTGATTTCTGTATTGCAGGGACAAAAGCTGGTTTAAATAGTATCTGGTAAACCATTCCTTGCTGAACCAGAAACCTTTGGCGTGGTGACTTCCTTTTAGTCCTGTTAAATTTCCGGCCTTCATTTTGTAACTACCTAGGATGTCACCCATGCTGTTTTGCTGTGTCTCCTCCCCTCCCCTCCCCCCCCCCCTCCCCTCCACACACACTTTTAGGGCAGCCATTGCGCCGATGGGTGCTTGGCCAGGAGTTGTGCAGCGTGCTGTCGTGATCCCAGAGCCTGGCTACCAAGCCCCACTGTTCAGTATTGGACAAGGCTCGCTTCCTGCCCTCCCTCCAGGGTTGTGAATGCTTGCTCCACAGCATCCCTAGGCCCCAGCAACCTAGGATTTGAGCCAGAGTGCCTTTTCATAACGCATCCGCCAAACCACTGCTCTGGCAGCCTGAAAATCTTCCGCTTTTAGCAAAATACCTGTCTGCTCCCTGTCTCTGGAGAGAGAAAGGAATAGGGGGTGCCAGAGGTTACCTGGTGATGCACATTCTTTATTTGGTGGAATCTTCCTTGTAGGGAAGGGGGTGACGACCCTCGTTTGTTGCGATGACATCGGTATCTTTCGGTGAGCTGTCCCCAAGCCACGTCGCACGCATTTTGTGATAGGTGGCGATTAAGGTTGCATTGCCGGACACTTACCCGTGTGGGTCTGTTGCTCTTGGAGGTATATGGTGTTCCCTTGCTCTGTATTTGGTGTATAATTGATTGATTTTTTTTGTTTTTTTGCAACTTTACCTGGTCACATAAGGCCAGGCTGTGTTGACGGAGCTATGTCCCTATGCCTTGCCCTTGGTTATCTTTTCCTCTAAAGGATGTTGGACAAGGGAGGGGGGGAGGAGTGCTGTCTGGAGGTGGTGTGCAGCAAGCTGCAACTTTGCCCTTGAGTCACATTGTGCTTCCTCATCTTGAGGAGGAGTATTTAAAGGTAAGGGGATGAGTAAAGTTATATAAAATATAGTAAGTCTGAGGGGCGAAACCCGGAGCCAGAAACCGGAAGCGGGACTATAAAATCACCTCTGTTTGCGGTGTGCCGCTAAAGCCGCGCACGCGCCTAAGGGGCACGCGGCTGTGTCAGACTTAGCCTGGCTTTGCCTGGAATTGATCAGGAAATGAACTGTTATGAATTTCATCTCGGGTAGGAAAATTTAAGGTTGGTGATCCAACTTCTTCAAAGAGAATCTCTATAGCTTTGATAGTGGTACAAGAGTAACTGACTGAGTCATTGAAAGTATCCAGGTTCCCCATAAAATATCATTGAAATTATGCCTCACACCAAGAGAGGCAAAATTGAAGCCTATCTCTAATATTGCTAATGTGGACCCTGGACAGCGATCTGTCTCAGATTGATTGGAATCCCCTTTAATAACCCCCGAAGTACAGACTGCTATGGAGGAGGATTTAGAGCATAATCCCCTACACTTGGTCGCTGAAATATCTTTAAGTCCGGGGGCACCGGATACACCATCTTCACCTGGCGATAAAGGGATTGTCCCTTCAGGAGAGCCAGGATTAACCCAAGAGGTTGCTGAAGGACAAGGAAGAAAACGGAAAGAAGAATTGAAGGGGACAATGCAAATAGAAGTAGATCCTCAAGTATCTACAGAATTTGAATCTAGTATGGAAGGAAGATTCCAAATTGATTCCAGAGAAACAAGCACACCCAAGATTTTTAAGACTAAAATCAATGATTCTAAAATATTAAATCCAGTTAGAATTGTTGCTCTTAAACCTGGAAATATAACCCTGGAAACAATATGGAACTATATGGTAAAGCTAGATGCCTTAATTGTAACTCTAACTGATGAAGTAAGGCAAATAAATACTTCTTTAAAGGAGAAGGCGGGTAAGATTGAAGATCAGCAGAAAAAGATTAGCGATATAGATGAACGAGTTAAAAGTATAGAAAAAAATTCAAGAACATCAGATAAAAAATGAAACGGTACTTGAAAGAAAGGTAGAAAGTTTGGAGAATACAGTTGGAGCATTAAACTTAAGGATAACTAACTTTCCTATATCTAGTTATATGGGTCCAAATGAATTATTTAAATCCAATGTCACAAAAATTCTTAATATACCTGAACAAGGATATCCAGTGATTGTTAGAGCCTTTTATCTTGGGTTAAAGAAAAAAGGCATAGAAGACGTAATAGCCTTAGATAGAGAAAAGGTAGGGTCTGAGAAGGAACAATCTGTAGAAACCTCATTTAATAGATCAGATTTCTTACAGAAATCTCAAGAAGAAATTGAGATAAAAAGATAGAGGTATTCTTCTAATTCAATTCGCTTTCATAATTGATAAAGATAACATCATGAAATCTTTCTTTAGAAATAGAACTAAAACATTTTATGGACAGAAAGTCAGGATCTTCCCTGATGTAGAAAAAAATACTCAGATACGTAGAAAAAGATTTCTAGCCTTAAAAAAGG
This sequence comes from Rhinatrema bivittatum, assembly GCF_901001135.1. NCBI lineage: Eukaryota > Metazoa > Chordata > Amphibia > Gymnophiona > Rhinatrematidae > Rhinatrema > Rhinatrema bivittatum. The sequence continues at coordinate 76,621,457 of NC_042627.1, read as the reverse complement.
AAGTAATAGATAAGGGTTTTTTTTTCCCCCCTTTTTAAAGTACCCCTGTAGATGTGTAATCAAATGTGCGGGGAAAGAATTTGGATCCGGAACAGTTGAAAAATCTTCTTGGGAATTTAGATCCGGTTAAATAGTATAGTTGGGGATTTCTTTGTACCTTACTTTAGTGGTTAATTACATATTATATAGTTTGCTCACATTTCAGCTAGGAAAAGATTCTCTTAAATTTTCCTGTTACTAGAACATTTGTATAAATGTAATTCTCCTCTTTTTTTTTTTTTTTTTTTTGTTATAAATTTAAATATATAGTACATATGTTCTTTAATTTCAACAAGATATTCTTGTATTGTATTGTGAAAATTCATAAATAAAAAAAAAATACAGTAAGTCTGTGGAAAAGATTATTTTTTTTTTAAATTCTTAAAAATTGAATAGAATAGTTTTGTTGGAAAATTTGGAGAACTAGGTATGCTCAATAATTTTTGCATAACCAATAAGAAATCTGTTGCATACATTTGTGTGAAACACGCTTCCGCCACACCTGACGTGGCAGGTCTCGTGGATAATCCTCCATGGTTAAGTGTAAGCGGTTTTTTTTTTTTTTTGTTTTTTTTTTGCATGTGCTGCTTCTGTGGCATGTAAATGTGTATCCCAGGTATATTTATAGTGGCTATCCTGATAACCCGACGGGTGAGGTGGCCCCCAGGGGACAGGCTTGGGCAAACGTTTGTGGATTCTGTGCCTGCTTTACTAAGCTGGAATGGGTTGGCGGTGTGAGAGCCACCGCAGGATGGGCTGGAGGTTGGGTGCACGAGTTCCAGCTTTTGGCAGAGCAGTCTGTTGGGGTGGATTTTTATGAAGAGGATAGGTGATCTCGGGCCCCTTTTTAAGAACATAAGAACATGCCATACTGGGTCAGACCAAGGGTCCATCAAGCCCAGCATCCTGTTTCCAGCAGTGGCCAAGCCAGGCCACAAGAACCTGGCAAGTACCCAAACACTAAGTCTATTCCATGTAACCATTGCTAATGGCAGTGGCTATTCTCTAAGAACTTATCCTCCAAGAACTTATCCAATCCTTTTTTAAACACAGCTATATTAACTGCACTAACCACATCCTCTGGCAGCAAATTCCAGAGTTTAATTGTGCGTTGAGTAAAAAGGAATTTTCTCAGATTAGTTTTAAATGTGCCCCATGCTAACTTCATGGAGTGCCCCCTAGTCTTTCTACTATCCGAAAGAGTAAATAACCGATTCACATCTACCCGTTCTAGACCTCTCATGATCTTAAACACCTCTATCATATCCCCCCTCAGCCGTCTCTTCTCCAAGCTGAAAAGTCCTAACCTCTTTAGTCTTTCCTCATAGGGGAGTTGTTCCATTCCCCTTATCATTTTGGTAGCCCTTCTCTGTACCTTCTCCATCACAATTATATCTTTTTTGAGATGCGGCGACCAGAACTGTACACAGTATTCAAGGTGCGGTCTCACCATGGAGTGGTCTCAACTCCGTGGCATTTCTTGTGGATGGTGCATTTTGTGATCTCAAAAAAACCTTCCGTCTCGGGCCCTGTATCAACTAGGGGGGGTGGCCATTGCTCAGTGACCTGGGGGCTGTGAGTGCTGCCTCAGCAGCATTACTGTATCCTGGCCCCCCCCCCCCCCGGGGAATCGAGCCCAAGCCGTGCACTTGGCAGTACCACCGAGGCTCCAGGCTGGGCCCCATCTCTTCCGTTTCTGTTCAGACCTCGACGTTTTCTGGGATGGTGCGTACGTTGGTACTCGCCAGGCTGAAGGCGAGGACGACGTCTGTTGTTGGTTTATTTTAAAGTGGAGTTGAGGATGCGGCCCCTCTGCGGGGGGGGGGGGGGAGTGCATGCATGGAGGGAGGCGTTCGCTCCCCTGGCCCCCCCTCAGCAGGCAGGTTGTGCTGATCCCGACCCGAGCCCGGGCTGCCGGTGCCAGCAGCACATGTGGGTGCAGAAGTTAAATTCAGTAATAGGGGGTTTCCCCAGGAATCATCCTTCTAGTAATAAGAGAAGATTTAATTAACAGCTCTGAAAAGGGCTGCTAAGTAACGTAGCCCAATCTGCAGTTAATTATCGCCCGAGTGATTTATATTGGGAAACAGTTGACAAAACTATGTAAATCTGATTTTTTTTGTTGTTGTTGATGCTGTAGTTGAGATGTCATAACCTGGTTAAGCAGTTTCCAGTGCTGCAGGGCGGGCTCTTCATTTTACGCTGCTTTTTTTTTTCTCCTTCACATTCACTTCCTACAGGGCAAAAAGCATTTTGGGAGAGATCAGAGCATGCAGTTCTGTGACTCTTTCTCTCTTCCTGTCTGTCTGTTTCTCATTTTCTTTGCCACAGGCACAAAAGGAATGCGTTTGAGAAGGCTTTTACCGGTTTAAATGTTGGGGTGTGTGTATTTTGTTTTTTTAATGAAATTCCTAGTCTCTGTGGACATTTAATTGAGAGCTCTCCGGTAAAGCTCCCTGTATCTGCGACATGTCTGCATATATATTTTTTTTCTTTTAGCAGCTGTTCGTGGCAACTTGTTGAGCTATCATAGACTAATATTTAAGAAAGATAACCATTGTTAATTAGGAAGTGGTATTATTTCTAGTCCGGCGCTGGCACACACACACATGCATGCCATTTTAAAGTTTGCAAATCATTATTTCCCAGTCACTCAGTCCTACAGTACCTGAATGTAATCCACTTTGAAGTGCCGACAAGCAGAATAAAAATCACATTAAAAAAAAAAAAGAATTCCCCAGCTTAGGTAAATAGTGCAGAGCTGCTGTTGTGTGTGAGAGAGGCAGGCAGGCTCCTGATCGTTTCAAAAGAAAACTGGTGTGAGACCCGGTGCATCGTTTCAGAAATACTTGGAGTGGGACCTATCTTGAATTTCAGTGTGGGGTTTGTTTTTTTTTCTTTTTCATTTTAAACGTTGCCGAGGAGTTTGTTAAAATTCTGTGTCTGAGTTCACTGCAGTCTGCCAGAGCCCTCTGGGAGTGGCCATGCTAGCAGGGGAGATGGGGAACTGGAGGGCACTGAAGAGTTTGCTGCCTGGTGAACTTTAAACAATGATTTTACCTCCCCCCTCCCACACACAAATAAAAAGTTAATTGATGGTAAACCCTTTCTGCAGCGCAAGTTCTCTCCTGACACCAGGTTCTTCAAAATAACTTTTCAGTATTTCATGTTTTTTTCTATTTTGTGTGTTTAGAAATGTGTCATTCAGAGAAGGTACAAACTTTTTTTTATTTTTAAGATTCTTACCTTACCTTGTTTGTGATAAAAATCCATGAGGACTGGAGGAAGTCGTGAGACTCGTGAACAAAATGAGAAGCTTGGGAGTGAGCGCCAAGGTGGTGGCCTGGCTTGCAGCTAACAGGCGAGAGAGTGCCTCGGGGATCGGTGTGGGGACCGGGTCTGTCCGATATCGCGGAAGGGATAGAAGGTGAAGTTTGTCTGTTTGCGGAGGATACTAAGATCTGCAACAGAGTGGGCACGCCCGAAGGAATAGTGAAAATGAAAAGTGATTTAAGGAAGCCTGAAGACTGGTCGAAGATTTGGCAGCTGAGATTCGGCGCCAAGAAGTGCAGAGTCCATCTGGGGTGCGGTATGTGATGGGGGTGAAAGACTGATGTGCGCGGACTAAGAGAGGGATCTTGGGGTGATGGTTTCTGGCAATGTGACGCGGAGACAGCTAAAGCCAGAAGAAGGCTGGGCTGCAAAGAGAGAGGAATAACCAGCAGGAAAAAGGTGGTGGTGATGGCCTTGTACAGGTCTTTCGTGAGGCCTCACCTGGAGTACCGCGTCCAGTTCTGGAGACCGTATCTTAAAAGGGACAGAGACAGGGTGGTCTCCATCAAATGACTTATGAGGAGAGGTTGAAGGACCTAAATATGAATCCCCTGGAGGAGAGGAGGTGCAGGGGAGATAGGATACAGACCTTCAGATGCCTGAGAGGTTTTAATGATGCGCATACTTTGAACCTATTCCATTGGAAAATAATCAGTAGAACTAGGGGTCACGAAATGGGACGACTCAGAACCAACATCAGGAAATATTTCTTTACAGAGAGGGTGGTGGATGCCTGGAAGGCTCTTCTGGAGGAGGTGATGAACACAAAAAAGATCAAAGAATTCAGAGGCGGAGGATAAACACTGTGGATCCCCAAAGGCTTAAAGACGGAAATGAAGAAAAATATGCATGGGGGTAACCTGCTTGGTGGCAGTAACCACCCGTAACAATATGTATGAGGATTACTACCCTTAACCAGTAAGTCTTGATGCTTTCGACACAACTGTTCTCCGCTTTGATGGCTTGGGGAGAAAAGGGGAATTGGATTCAGAGGATAAATGACACGGGCTCAGGCCTTTACGGTCTGGGGTACTATTTTATTTATTTTATTTAAACAGTTTTTATATACCGTTGATTAGACAAAAGTCCATCTCTACGGTTCACATTCTATACATCAAATTAACATAGAGAGAGAGGAAAAAAAATTACCATTTCTCATAAATATACTAATATGCAGACATAAGGGAAAAAGAACAGGGCTGCTTCTACGGCCAAGTTCAAAAGCAAAGCAGGTCAAGTAGCATTGCCTTAATTCTCAAGACTGTTCCTCGCCCAGTAAAAATGTTGCTTTGTTAATATGTAAGGCCTGGGGGGTGACCTGCACGGAGAGAGGCAGTTGCTACCATAGGAAACTTGCTGGGCAGACTGGATGCACCGTTTGGTCTTTTTCTGCCATCAGTACTAAGTCACTTTGTGTCTTACAAAGAATCTCAAAATCTAGTTAGCAGGAACGCTGCATTTTGAGGTGAGCTTATTTGAAACTGGTTGTTTCCTTTTTTTTCTGTTTTTATGTCTCGTCATCCCCCTATCTTTTTTTATTTTCTGCTTTGCCTCTCGCTGGAGCGTGAATGGCATTGCCTTCTTAATCGGGATCTGCTTGCAGCCCTGCGCGGCGCTGGTAAGTTCCGCGCTCTCTGGTTCCCTCGTGTACGTGGCGGGGCCTGCCCAGGATAATCTGCCATGAATTTGCATAAATATAATTTGCATGCACCACCTCTGTTGTATGCGCAGATCTGCCTGTTGCGCATTCATTGTGGTGCTCCGGATAGACCATGACCGGCTGGGGACAGTGGAGGGCGGGTTTGGTTGCCTCTGAGATAAATATCTGGGCTTGGCGCTCAGGAAGCGGGGGGGGGGGGGGGGGGGTCCCAGACCCCAGTCCTCAGTCCTCATTGCAAACAGCACTGGGTTTGCAATAAGAGAGGAAAGGCTCATAAACCAGGGAAGCTTCCTGTAAATAAGTGCCTTGACCCATCCTTGAGGGTATCCTGCTAAGCAGAAGGCATCTCCCTCCCTTGCGGAAGAATTGTGACTTGTGCTTGCCCTCTGACCCGGCAGCAGGAGCCCAAGTCTGGGGGTCCAGCTTGCGTTCCTGGGCGGCAGTGCCAAAGCTGCCGTGGTCTGACTGCTTTGCTGAAGGTTTTTGAAATTGCAGTACAGTGACAGCAGCAGCAAACTCATCCGTGTGCTGCCCCGGAAACGTAGGGAGGAGTAGCAAAACTTTAAATTGGGCGGCTGTGCGGGCGAAACTGTCTCCTGTGTCCCCCTGGGGCTCCTGGCGCCCCTATAACTGCGTAATGATACAGCAGCTGAGGAAGCAATTTTCCTTAAAACTTTTAACCAGCTCCCACATGCAACCCCCCTCTGTCTCCTGCTGCTTGTCCGTGCCTCTCCCATGTGTGTACCTTCGGCCATTTGTGCAGTGTGAAAGGGGCCCTGGCGTGTTCTCGGGAGAGGAGCACACGCAGGCAGCAGCAGAGTCGTTGTCACCTGCGGCGAGCATGCACGTGGCTGGAAATTCTCCTCGTGGTATTTTCTTTAAGGTGAAAGCATGTTCTGTACCCAGGGGAAGGGAACACAGTGTGATAGAAGGCAGGGTCCCAGCGGCCTCCAGTCCTTCCACAGCAGGAGCCTCTCACTCACATCCTGCCAGGGCTGCTTTATTTTAGCCACAGGCTTCTGGCTTGTTTACAGAGGTCCTGTGTTTGGGGTTTTTTTTTAATTTGTTTTGTTTTGGTTTTTTTTTAAAGCACATTGTGAGCTTAGAAGTTGATGCAAAATATATCCCCCTGAAAACAATGTCCAAAAACCATCCTGTTCATAACTAAGCTTATTTATTTATAGACACTTGATGACATAGTAACATAGCAATGATGGCAGATAAAGACCAAATGGTCCGTCCAGTGTGCCCTACCTTCTATTAAGGGCAGCGACTGCCGCTCTGTGCAGGTTACCCCCATGCCTTCTGTTAATGGCAGCAACTGCCGCTCTGTGCAGGTTACCCCCATGCCTTCTGTTAAGGGCAGTAACTGCCTCTCTGTGCAGGTTACCCCCATGCCTTCTGTTAAGGGCAGTAACTGCCTCTCTGTGCAGGTTACCCCCATGCCTTCTGTTAAGGGCAGTAACTGCCTCTCTGTGCAGGTTACCCCCATGCCTTCTGTTAAGGGCAGTAACTGCCTCTCTGTGCAGGTTACCCCCATGCCTTCTGTTAAGGGCAGTAACTGCCTCTCTGTGCAGGTTTCCCCATGCCTTCTGTTAATGGCAGCAACTGCCGCTCTGTGCAGGTTACCCCCATGCCTTCTGTTAAGGGCAGTAACTGCCTCTCTGTGCAGGTTACCCCCATGCCTTCTGTTAAGGGCAGCAACTGCCGCTCCGTGCAGGTTACCCCCATGCCTTCTGTTAAGGGCAGTAACTGCCTCTCTGTGCAGGTTACCCCCATGCCTTCTGTTAAGGGCAGCGACTGCTGCTCTGTGCAGGTTACCCCCATGCCTTCTGTTAAGGGCAGCGACTGCTGCTCTGTGCAGGTTACCCCCATGTTTCTGTTAAGGGCAGCGACTGCCGCTCTGTGCAGGTTACCCCCATGTTTCTGTTAAGGGCAGCGACTGCTGCTCTGTGCAGGTTACCCCCATGCCTTCTGTTAAGGGCAGCGACTGCCGCTCTGTGCAGGTTACCCCCATGCCTTCTGTTAAGGGCAGCGACTGCCGCTCTGTGCAGGTTACCCCCATGCCTTCTGTTAAGGGCAGCGACTGCCGCTCTGTGCAGGTTATCCCCATGCCTTCTGTTAAGGGCAGCGACTGCCGCTCTGTGCAGGTTACCCCCATGCCTTCTGTTAAGGGCAGCGACTGCCGCTCTGTGCAGGTTACCCCCATGCCTTCTGTTAAGGGCAGCAACTGCCTCTCTGTGCAGGTTACCCCCATGCCTTCTGTTAAGGGCAGCAACTGCCGCTCTGTGCGGGTTACCCCCATGCCTTCTGTTAAGGGCAGCGACTGCCGCTCTGTGCGGGTTACCCCCATGCCTTCTGTTAAGGGCAGCGACTGCTGCTCTGTGCAGGTTACCCCCATGCAGAATTGTTACACGTAAAATTAACATAGTTATCCCTTCTTTTACCTGTTTCTCGCGCTTCTCTTCTCTCCCTTCTCTATCATGTAACCCGTTACGCTAGTTATTGTTCTCTGTATTCCCTGCCCCTGTTCATTGTACTTTCTACCTATTGTTTGATGTAAACAGACACGATGTACCCTCTAATGTTGGTATAGAAAAGCCGCTAAATTAAATAAATAAATCAACCTCCAGCTTTTAGGGATCCGCAGTGCTTGTCCCATGCCCTTTTAAATTCATTTGCTCCTCGCCGCCTTCTCCGCAAGGGCATTCCAGGCATTCACCACCCTCTCCGTGAAGAAATATTTCCTGATATTTGGTTCTGAGTCGTCCTCCCTGGAGTTTCATATTCCGCCTTTTTCCCCAGAGTTGGCCTCAAGGCGTTTTACAGAACGAGCTTTTAACTAGCATCTCTAGTACATTGGTGGAAGGTAACTTTGCAATCCCAGCTGGATCAGGTTTACAACAGGGAGCGCTGAGCGGCCAGGGTGGGTAACTTAGAGCCCTCGCCTGTCTTTGCCGAGGCGACGCTAAGGCAAGATGTGGTCAGAGAAATGTCCCTTAGCTTTTATCCTAAAAGCGAGGTGGTGCTCCTCCGGGCACGTGGCAGCGGGACCTTGTTCCAGATTTTAGTCTCGCGTATGATTTAAACTTGGTGTATGGGGGTGGGGAACGCATGCGGGCCTGCTGGTTGTTTTTTCCGCTGTCCCAATTCTGACGCCTGCACGGGAAGAGGGGGGGGGGGGGGGGGGGGGAGGAGGGAAAAAAAAAGCAGCACCCGAGGATCTGCCTCTTATTCTAACAGAATTACAGGCTGATCAAACCACTCCAAATTAGCCCTTCTGGAGCCAGACCTAGTACCTGATTCTGGAGCCAGACCTAGTACCTGATTCTGGAGCCAGACCTAGTACCTGATTCTGGAGCCAGACCTAGTACCTGATTCTGGAGCCAGACCTAGTACCTGATTCTGGAGCCAGACCTAGTACCTGATTCTGGAGCCAGACCTAGTACCTGATTCTGGAGCCAGACCTAGTACCTGATTCTGGAGCCAGACCTAGTACCTGATTCTGGAGCCAGACCTAGTACCTGATTCTGGAGCCAGACCTAGTACCTGATTCTGGAGCCAGACCTAGTACCTGATTCACTGAGGGCTTTTCCCTTAACGAATGTGCTCCATAGGTAGGTGCCCCGTGAAGACGTCTTCAGGAGGACACGAAGGGGGTGAAGCTGGAACCAGCGATGCTGACGCTTCTGCAAGCCTCCTAAGATGATTATTATTTTTTTTTTTTTCCTTGCTGCTGGGAGCTTGAACAGGAAGTGAAGCCGGACCTGGTGAGATGGACCTGTTGCTGCGGTATCAGATGGCTCTCGTAAGAGGGAGCCCTGCACGCACGCATGGCTACGGCGTGACTCTTTTTTTTTTTTTTTTTATTATTTTTAATTTCCTGGTAAATTTCCACAAGAAAGGAGAACAAGGGGGGGTGTGTGGGAGTTTATAGGGTAAATGTCAGTGAAATGTCAGCGGTAAGACCTGCAGTCAGCTGTGATGATGATGACCTGAATGTCGCTGAAAGAACACGGGATCGGATCAAAGTACAAGGGCTGTGATCCTCCTAATTAAAAGGGGGGAGAAGGGAAAACAGGGTGCAGCGATGACGCCGCCTTCCACCTGTGACTTTCTGAGTCTGACCCCGCTTGTCGATGGTGGTGGTGGTGGTAATGGGAGGGCTTGGCGAGGTTTTTGTGTTGCACTGTGTGAAAATGCATCATTTGGAAAGGGCCAGGATGGACCTTGTGGGTTATGTGGCTTTTTTTTTTTTTTTTTTTTTTTTGCAGCCAAAGCACAGAGGTTGTTTTGTGTTTTGTTTTGTGTGTGTCTCTGAAATTACCTTGACTGGAGAGATGCTTAACGGGAGTCGTGGGGAGGGGATGGGGGTTGCGTTGCTGTTGCCGTTGAAATGACAATGAAAAAAAATCAAAGTGGTGTTGTGTGTGTTTTTAAAATTTCAGAATTTTTTTTTTTCCTTAAATTGGTTGTCAAGGACTGAGAGTCCCTGGGGGGGAACGCAAATACTGTAAAATCCAAAAACTGAAGGGATTGCATTAATGCGGCGGAAATGTCTGCCTTTCTGCGTTGAGAGAGATCCTGCGCGGATGAAGAAGCGTGAGCGGTCGCGTCACCTCCCGGGGTTCTGGCTTCCTCTTCCCACAGGCGCGGTTCATTCATGCCCTGATCTCGCCACACCCTGAAATCCCCTCAGAGCAGCAGGTGTCTTCCTGCCCTCCCCCCCCGACTCTCTCCGTATAGCCAGATGTTTCTCTCTCTACACTTCGGCCCCGTCATTTACTACAGAGCCCCCCTCCCACGCTCCCCATTCTAGCCCTCACCAACATCTGCATTCTTTCTTTTGGCTTTGGGTCGTACATTTTTTTTTTGAAACGAAACAGATGATTTCATGCTTGCTAAAGCCCTGCCTTAAAACTGACAACACACCTACCTTGATGAGCCCCCCAAGTAAGCGGGGGTGTAGCTGTGCTGCTTGTCACTGGCCCTGTGGCTACACTGGGGGATCGTGACCTGCAGCTTAGGCTCTCTGAGCTAGGTCAGTAAACTTTGCAGGTAGGGTTACGAGTTGGGTGGTCCAGGAAAAAATCTCGCTTGAAAATGGTGGTGGGGGGGGGGGTGCAGGTTTGCGACTGTTTACTTTCTACGTAGTCCGCTTTCATCATTGTAAAGGCAGAAGGGGTTTAAATTTTGCCACTTTAAGGGTGTGGAAAAAGATTGCTTTAAAAGTTGTGATTTTGTTTTTATTAAGATGTTTGCATCTCAGTGTGTGTGTGTGTGTGTGTGTGTGTAACACAATCTATGTTCAGTTGTAGGGGGAAACACCGGGAAATTAACCCTTCCCCGTTCATGACACTGCGAGAGGTGCCCAGGGTGGCGGCACTTAAAGGGATAGCGCTACATTTAGAAGCCCCTGTAACTGTCCCATTTCCTCAGGCTCTCGAGGAATCTGCTCCTGAAAGAAACATCCCCTCATTATCTAATCGCATCTCTGCTGAGGCAGAATGTGCAGAGTGAGAACTGTATCCAGAAAATCCCGTGCGAGGCTGGTGCAATGAGACGCGTGTTTAAAACGGATGCGCATATCGAGCACCCGTTTTCCTAAAGCACTCCCAGTCATATCCCCTGGGCGCCCGATGGGGTGTTTACATGAGGGTTCTGCGTGTTAGGGGAGAATTGCCACGTCAAATGCACTTTTGGGCACTCAAATGCACTGAGTGCCCAAAATTGCACCGGGCATTCGATATGAGCGTCCGTTTTTATCCTGCTTCTGGCCGACGTTGCTGAAGATGCCCGTAGCTAAGCGCCCCTTGCTATTGTGCGTCCAGAATGTTTTTTTTGTTTTTAATTCAAGCCAATAATATTTTTACTTTTCAACACCGCAAACAGTAAATTTGTGTCACAACAATACTAAGTAGTAGGAACCACAGAGGACCGTATCTTTAAATTTCTCCTGAGCCCTTGTCTCGCAGATCGACTTTATGCCACCTCCAGGGCTGCAGTTAAATTTGCCGCGTTTAAAAAGTGCGCGTTAGGCACCCAGCGATTTTCTGCATCCGGGGCTGATAGAATAGCCTCCTCTACGCGGAGTTTACGTGTGAAGGGCGCCATCGGCTATGCATGCGTCTGAATGCGCTAATTTCTTTATTGCATCAGGTGCTAGTCTAGCGCGCATCCAGCCATGTGTAAACCTGTGCGCTAGGCTGGGTGCCCTTTTATTGCATCGGCCCTTCTATGTTCTTATGAAAGGCTTGAACCTTGACATAGCTTCTGCACGGGGGGCTGACACCTCCAGGGCCGTTTTTTTACCTGTGGCCAAAAGGTGCATAGCAGGGGTCCAGCTGCTAGTGAGCTCTGCCTCATGACTCTGTTGGCCAGTGCCCTGAATCTCACCGAGGACCCTGCTTCCCTAGGCAGCTGCAGGAAATAGTAGGGGAGGGGTGAGCCCGGAGTGGACGACAGCGGAAAGAGGAATTCGGTTTTCCTCCGCAAAGTTGCGTGCCTAGTTTGCAGCGACTTTATTCTGCATGCGCGGAGGGCCCTGCTTTCCACCTGGAGGAGCAGCAGAGGAGGCTAAGAACCAGGGAATCTGGTTCAAATCCTGGTGACGCTTCTGGTGGCAAAGTCATTTCACCCTTCACTTCCTTGGATATAAACTTAGGGACTGATGTGATGAGACCTGAGTTAAAAAAAAAAAAAAAAAAAAAAAAAAAAAAAAAGCTGCCGTTTGAAACACATTCTCTTTATTCCAATGCTAAAAAAAAGACTGTGATTTGTTAAATATATAAAACAGGATTTGTGCGGAAATTCTCTGTTCAGCCCCAGAGACTAACATTGGCCATAGGAACTGTACTCCACCTCTGACCAGGAATTAAACTATGAGCCTTAAGAAAACATGGGTTAAGCCTGTGCACCTATATGCCACATGGGATTTATATTGAGGAGTGCTCATTTGTGCGCTTGTGTTGGTGTGTGGTGGTGCACATTTTTTTGTGTGTGTGGGTGTGCAAAATTCCTTCTTAAATGAGGAGTAGCTATGTGCATAACAGTGAACATACCTACCTTATGACATCTGGCCTTAGGTTGTAAGCTATCTAGAGATAGGAAATACTTCTGCACCTGAATTTGTAACTCACCTTAAGCTGCCATTGAAAAGACTTGAGAGCTAAATTTAAACAAAGAAATAAAAGCAGCCTGAGGTATTCTGCTAGTAGGTGTCATTTCTCTTTACCAGTCTGGCTTGATCTTTTTTTCCAATAGGAGGGGTGCTGATGTTCTAGGGCCTGGTGGAATATGTGCAATGTTGCCTTTTCATAGGTAGAGTTGTTGCTGTTTGATTTCTTGGAGTTCGTGCTCTCTTGATAGGGCAGGTTCTGAGTGTGTTTTGTGGGGATTTGTGTTATTTCACAACATATCTTGGTAATGGAGGACGTTGGTGTCACTGCCACTTAGATGAAAACAGAATCTGAATTTTATTTTCCTATGCTGAGTTGTTAGGGTGCATTTTGACTTTTGAAACTTGGCTAAATAAGCATGTTCGACTTCATTTCAGGATTGTGGCGGTCCCTCTCTTTGGGTGGGTTACAGTTTTGAGTCCAGGAACCTTGCACCGCGGCTCACCTTCGGGCCAATCCTGTAAAGTGCGGCTGCGTTTACCCTGCTCCTAAGCCGCTTTTAACTCACGTTCCGGCGGTGTTAGCCCTTCCTGCGATCCCGAATCCCCTTTAACCTACTCCTACCGCGTCCTAAATTCCCCGGGTAACCCCTTCCGCCCGCGGCATGTATATTGCATGCAAACGAGCGAATTAGCGCGATATTGCATGCAAACGAGCGAATTAGCTATTCCCCTAGCATCCCGTAACCCGCGCCCCGACTAACGCTACCTTTCCCTGCCGCTTTGTCGCGCGTTTAACCTGCAAACTTACCGCCTACCCTGACCCAGGCGGTAGAGGCAGGGGTCAGGGTAGGTGGCAAGCTTTCCCCCAGCCCCCGCTCACCTGCCCCGGCCGCGATCATGGGTGCCGGTCTCCGTGGCAGCCCCAGTCCTCTCCCCTGCTCCCGAAGCCAAAAAAAAAAGCTTTTTTTTTTTTTTTTTGGCTTCGGGAGGAGGGGAGAGGACTGGGGCTGCCACGGAGACCGCTTTCCCCCGTGCAAGTAAGTTGTTTCGCCGCTTGTCTCTTCTCCCCCCTCCCGGAGCAGGGCGCGAAAAGCCGCCTTGCTCCGGGAGGAGGGGGGACACTGACAGCGGCGAAGCTTTCCCCCAGCCCGGACACCGGCGAAGCCAGAAGACAGCGGCGGAGAAACGGCGAAACGACTGTCAGTGTCCCCCCTCCTCTCGGAGCAGGGCGCGAAAAGCCGCCTTGCTCCGGGAGGAGGGGGGACACTGACAGCGGCAAAACTTTCCCCCAGCCTGGACACCGGCAAAAAACTTACTTTTTTGCAGCCACGAGCACGAACACGATCTGGCCTGCCTTAGCTCCTCCCGACAAGATGGCCGCCTGCACGGGGAAAGCGTGCAATTGGCCGCTGAAGACGTGACGTCACGACATCACGTCTTGAGCGGCCAATTGTACTCTTTCCCCGTGCAGGCGGCCATCTTGTCGGGAGGAGCTATCGGAGCCAGATCTTCGCCTTCCTGCTCGTGGCTCATGGCTGCAAAATTGTAAGTTTTGCCGGTGTCCGGGCTGGGGGAAAGTTTTGCCGCTGTCAGTGTCCCCCCTCCTCCCGGAGCAAGGCGGCTTTTCGCGCCCTGCTCCGAGAGGAGGGGGGACACTGACAGTCGTTTCGCCGTTTCTCCGCCGCTGTCTTCTGGCTTCGCCGGTGTCCGGGCTGGGGGAAAGCTTCGTCGCTGTCAGTGTCCCCCTTCCTCCCGGAGCAAGGCAGCTTTTCGCGCCCTGCTCCGAGAGGAGGGGGGACACTGAAAAGTCCTTTCGCCGTTGCTTCTGCGCTGTCGCCGCCGTTGCTTCCTGGTATCTGTCATTTCAAATGACATTTGAAATGACAGATACCAGCGTGGCGTGAAGCCTTAGGCCCGCGCACCCAGGATCCTGTATAGGCGCTCTATCCAGTATCCTGGTTTGCGCGGGACTAAGGCTTTTCGGACGCGGCTTACATTTACATATAATTAGGCTTCAGGATCGCGCGGTAGGTGAGCTGCTCTGTGCGGGCGGTAACTGCGGGTGCCGTAGGCACTAACGCAGCTCTTCCTACCGCACGATACAGGATTGGCCCGCTTGTCAGTAAGTCTGCGGTTATAGTAAGGCTGACCTCCTGGCTCCGTCAGCACCGCTGCCACCCTGCCCAGGTTCATTTATCTTTTCAGTCTAGTAACAGGGGCCTGGCTGCATGCTGCAGGGACCGTGATTTACTCTCCCAGCCAGGGGGAAGCACTGCTGAAATAGCAGCCGTAGTAGTGATTACATCACTCGACATTAAACTCCCAGGCACTGCCTGCACCCTCAGGCTCGCCCCCCTCCCGTTTTTTTCTCTCTGACCCCTAGCCCCCCTGACACACAAGGTACCCGCCTGCCTTCTTGCATTAAAAAAAAAAAAGTAATATTTCCAGGCAGAACCCACGCTCTGCTTCCCGGTACGCGAGCCCACAGCTTTATAGACTGAGCCCCCCCCCCCCGAGGCCTGGAAATGTTTGGTGAGGGCAGGAGACGCGCGAGTGACCGGGGACGGGGCGCGCGCGCGGTGAGATCTCGTGCGCTTGCGTCCCTTTCCCCGGGGACAGCGGTGAAGCGCGCGGGGAGCAATGGGGGAAGCTGCAGAGAAGAAAGGGAGGAGCTGCTGCTGCTGCTGCTGCTGCTGGCGGCACCGCCACGTGATGCACAACTTCCATTCTGCTGAAACAATCCATCTGCTGCTTGTGTGACTCAGAGCCGGCTTTCAACAACAAAAAAAAAAGAAAAAGAGAGGCGATAGTGTTCAGCCAGGCGTCTGCACCGCACAGAGCGTGGTTAGTTCACACGCATTCCTTCAGCATGAGAAACTCTATCCATGGGGCCCGGGACCATGGGGGCCTGTGGCTTTTATTCCACTCCCACCCCTCCTCTCATCTGCTCCACGCTGAAGTGACTAAGCTGACAAAAAATTAACCAATTATAAACCCACTTAAAGAGAGAGAGAGGGCATCTCCCCCCCCCCCCTCCACTTCCCCCACACGCACCCACCCACCATCCCCTCCCCCACTGCAAAGCCTTCCTACAGCCTTCACTCATTAAAGCAGGAGGGGGGAGGAGGTGTGTTCTGTGCATGGAGGTGGCAGGGACCATGCACTCTATTTTTTTTTTTTCAATCGGTTTTATGCTTTTGGTGTGTTCTGTTTAAATGGCTTTCTCACACACACATGCTCATGTATGCTTAGTTGTGCTGCTGTGTTATTTCCTAGGCTCTCAGCTTTTCTTTTTTTTTTTTCCTTTAGTGAAATTTTCTGAACTTACTTTGGTCAAAGAATATTTGTTTGGGTGGGGAGGGCAGGTGTGACGGGAAGGAGGGCCGAGAGAGAGGGTGCTGTGGGGAAAGGAGGATAGGGGAGTGAGCTGCTGTGGCCATAGAAACATAGAAACATAGAAATGACGGCAGAAGAAGACCAAATGGCCCATCTAGTCTGCCCAGCAAGCTTCACACATATTTTCTCTCATACTTATCTGTTTCTCTTAGCTCTTGGTTCTATTTCCCTTCCATCCCCACCTTTAATGTAGAGAGCAGTGATGGAGCTGCATCCAAGTGAAATATCTAGCTTGATTAGTTTGGGGTAGTAGCCGCCGCAATAAGCAAGCTGCACCCATGCTTATTTGTTTTACCCAGACTATGTTATTAGCCCTTATTGGTTGTTTTTCTTCTCCCATGCCGTTGAAGCAGGGAGCTATGCTGGAAATGCGTGATGTATCAGTCTTCTCCCATGCCGTTGAAGCAGAGAGCCATGCTGGATGTGCATCGAAAGTGAAGTATCAGGCCCATTTGGTTTGGGGTAGTAACCGCCGTAACAAGCCAGCTACTCCCCGCTTTGTGAGTGCGAACCCTCTTTTCTTCTCCCCTGCCGTTGAATCAGAGAACTATGCTGTATATGCATTGAAAGTGAAGTATCAGGCTTATTTGATTTGGGGTAGTAACCGCCGTAACAAGCCAGCTACTCCCCTCTTTGTGAGTGTGAATCCTTTTTTCCACATTTCCTCTTGCTGTTGAAGCTTAGAGCGATGTTGGAGTCAAGCCTGTGTATGTTTATTTAATAAGGGTATTGACTCCAGGCAGTAGCCATCATTCTGGCGAGTCACCCACTCTTCATTAAGTCTTATTATGTAAAACGGAGCAGCCACTTTACAAAAAAAGTCACCCACTCTTCATTAAGTCTTATTATGTAAAACGGAGCAGCCACTTTACAAAAATACGGTTTTGTGTGCAGGCAAAGTGGAAAAGGTCAGACTGCCTACAACAGTGAATTACGGTTTGGTCAACCTCCCCAGGAGGCAACTCCGCCAGCTGATCCACCTCAAGGTACACGGCGGACTTTTAAAACGCCACCACACGGCTTCCCGGCACCAGCGTCGAGCACAGACCGGGTCTGTGTGTGTGTTTTGTTTTTTCTTCTCACCCTGGATGAATCAGGACTTCTGACGCTCCCCGAATTAAAAGCAGCATTTAAATGTAGAACCGGCCAGTGTGTGACGTGCGGGCGAATAACGTGTCCTGGGCGTGAGGGCTACAGGAAGGGCTCAACCCTAGCACGGCTCCAAGGGGGCAGGCTCTGTGGGCAGCCTGGGAGCTCAAGGGGCCATTCATCCCGCCACGCACTGACTGTTCCAGGCTGGGAGTCGTCAGGGACAGCCCTGTGAGCTCTCCACCTCTCTTCAGCCCCCAGCCTTAACCCTGTCCTGCATGACTGCATCATTCTTTGTCCTGTTTTCCATGGGCCGGCAATCTTCCGGATTCAGGATCTCGCACACTTTGCACTTTTAACACTTAACGGCTGGAAAGGTGAAGCCGGAGCCCTCTCACCTGTCAAGTGGGCTTACAGAGAGATGTATCTCAAAATCACTGCAAGATGGAGGGCGCCAGTGTTCAGCGCACCGTACAGGGAACCCCCCCCCTCCCCCTTCATGGTGTTTTGTTATGGTAAAAAGTGGGAAAAGGTGCTCTAGCCCAGAGTCTGACTCCAGCCACTGGCCCGGTGCATTCCTTTGTTCAGCGGGCAGCGTTGCTTGGGCCTTCGTGCTCAGTTCCAGGGAAAAGGGGGAGTCCTGTGCCCCGTCTTGTTGGCTTCAAGGATTGGACCCACCACCACCACCACCACCTGGAATGGCCGTGCCAGTTTCTCCCCTGGGCTGGTCGTGCTGCAGTCGGCTGAGACTTTGGGATAGTGTTGCTGCGTCGGAGATTCGTTGCAGGAAGGATCCCAGAGCTTGCATCATGGTGGTGGAGTTCGGATAGGAAGGGAGGGCCTCGGGCCTGCACTGTCTTCGTCGGTGGTTTCCGTGGCTGTGAGTGGCACGCTGCCGGGGGAACAGCAGTTTATCCGCACGGGAACCTTCTGCGCGTGTCCGAAGTTCCTGTCAGGTCCACCTGATGGATACTCCAAAGGTGTGGGGGAATCCAAGGTGGCGACACGGGGAGAAATCTGGCTGCTGCTCTGCCAGGTTGAGTCTTCTCTGTCAGGTTGTTTAAACCAGTGGCACTCGTGTACCAAACCAATGGATTCCTAAATTTATTACCAAACCAATGGATTCCTAAATTTTTCCCCTCCAACCAGCAAGAACATATCTTCTTCACAAACCCCCATTTTCCATACCACTACCTACTTCGGTATCTAATCTCTTGCTGCAGGACACTTGAGACTTTCTCACTTATACGTTATAATTTTTATGCTCAATAAGACCTGTCAATTGTTTAAGTCTTTTTTTTTTTTTTTTTTTTTTTTTCTCCTTTATCTTTTGGTCATCAATGTTACAACGTTATTGTTAAATTTTGAACTTATGTACACTGTTCCAAGTTTCATAACCTTGTTCTATGTAATGCCTTTTGGCAATTTTCATGTTCTGTTTCAATGTAAACCGATGTGATCTTTATTTCATATAGGAACACCGGTATATAAAAATCTAAAAATAAATAAATAAATAAATTTACAGTGGCGTTTCAGATTTTCAGGCTCATGATGGTGGGATGGGCTGGGTCGTCACAGTTCTCTGCCCTTGATAACCAGGTTCTTCACAATTAAGTAAAAGGTTTGGGGACAGACACCAGGAAGATGAATTTGCATTTAAAAAAACCTTTCAAGACCTTTTTCTGATCAGAGCAATGGGTTTATTTTGAAAGAAATGCCTCCTGTAAGTGCTGAAGCTCCCTCCTGAGACTCCATTACACCCCACACCCCCCCCTAAGTGTAAATGAAACAGGAGGGCACAGGACAGTGCTCTCTGTCCGTAGCTTGGAGATCTCTGCTGTCCTAGAAGGCTCACGAGTGGGAAAACATTTCAGGGGTGACTCTGTTGCATTCCATTTTGGCCTTTTTTTTTTCCTCTTTTTGTCCTAGGATGTACTTTTCTATGGGCAATAAATATGAGTGAGTTCCCTGACTAAAGGTGCCCCGAATAAGTGTAAGGCTTTTGTGGGCCTACACACTCAGGTTATATTGTTGGGTTCATATTTCTTCCTAAAATTTCTGGCCTAAGTTGTATAATTACCAAGTATCAGCTAGCACAATTTACCTTTTTTGAACCTGTTCAGTTAAGAGAATTTTCTTAAGAAACGACATTAGGTGTAACTGGGTAATCGGATCTTGTATTGAGACAGAGGGGAGAAAACTCTTTACGCCTTTTATACAGGGACGGTATAAAAAGTCCAGTGTGGGGTGCCCTGTTTCAACAGCCTTAATAATAATCTTAAAAAAAAAAAAAAAAAAGTCAAGATAAAGTCATTTCCTGCTTTCTCCCTGTTTTTTATTGTGCGCCTGAATTGGGATATTTATTTATTTATAAACTTTTTTTTTTATACCGACGTTCGTGGGAACATCACGCCGGTTTACATATAACTGAGAGAGGATTGAAAATCAATGAACAGGGAAGGAGGAGCAGGCGAGAAGAGAGGAGAAGGAGCTGAAGTAAGGAAGGAAATCAGTAAGAGGAAGAGAAAAGGAACAGTACCATGGTGGGGGAGGTACAGGCGGTGATTAACCTTATTATGTAAACAACGTAAGGCCATGATATAAGTACAATAATAACCATTTGCAAAACTGTAAACTTTACAAAGTAAAGTTTTATTGTGCACCTGAATTGGGATATTTATTTATAAACTTTTTTTTTTATACCGACAAATTTACAAAGTAAAGTTTTATATCTGTGATTTGTTGGATATATGCATACGAGTTATTGAGGCAGGAACAATCCCGGTCGCCAGGTCATCTACTGCTCCAGCTAGAGCTGCTTTTATTCCCGCTGCTAAGGATCCAAGCCCATCTGCTGCTCCAGCTGCCCGCCCGCTCCCCTCAACAGAGCCAGACAAGGGGAAACAGCTGGGGAGAGAGGGGGCAGGGAGAAGTACAATGAAGAGCAAGGGAAGAAAAGTATATAAACATTTAAAATGAGCAAAACAAGTACATTTTAGATGAGTAAAAAAAAAAAAAAAAAAAGTTATTGGGGGTGGGGGAAGCCCAGAAAAACTTTGCCCTTGTCCCCCCCCCCCCCCCCCCAAAATAAATTATGACTAGTGCCCGAGTTATCAGAGATTATTTTTACCCCTGTGAATTAAGCATCGCTGTTTCTCTTGTTTTCAGGCTTTGTTTTGGAAGTTTTGCTGGGGGAACTTGCGAACAGAAGAAAAAACTTTTGTAGAAATTGTTACGTTTTAAGCTGGTTCTGTGGCTTCCCAGCATTGCTCTCCTGCTTTGGCCTAACTGAGGTCATCTCCAAGTTGAGAGCAGTTAGAGGGCAGGGCCTGCACGATGGATAACATCCAGAAACAAATGATAAAAAAAAAAAAAAAAAAGTGATGAGAAGTATTGGCTCTGGTGGAAACTTCGCCCCCTGCAGGGTGGCAGCTCAGCTTGGCAGACCTGGTGTCACCAGGCCAGAAATTCACTTTTAAGAAGCAAGACCCAAATCATTATTTTTTTTGTTTTTGGGGGTGGGATGGGGACGTTATTGGTCGGTGTTGCAGCGGGCTGCATCATTATCCATGGTGACTCTTGCAGAAAGTTTTGGGAAGGATATCAAGAAGGTAAAGCAAGGCTGCGTCCTGCACCGTTACTTCCCGTGGCCCTGGAAGCCTCTTGCGTTTCAGGGAGACTCTCGCCAGGTTTGGAGGAAAAGGGGGAGGCAGCACCTTCAGAGCCTGACACCCCCCCCCCCCCCCCACCCATTAGTCCTTTTCTCTTTCCCGCCAGCGTCCATTTAAAGTCGCGGGATCTTCCACATCAAAAGGAGATGCTTAACGAGCAGGGAGCTCCCATCTCCTGCTACAACTCGGGAACAGAAAAATTCTTCAGCAATTCTGCAGCGCATTTTGCATTTATTTGCCCACAATTTTACTGTATTGAAACGCGGACTTTTTTTTTTTTTAATTAGAAACTTTCCGGCTGTTTGTGTTTTTAAAAACGACAGTGTTCCTGTTTTCTTACATCTCCTTCATTTCTTTTTTTATTCTCGTCATTAGTTTTTTTATTTTCATTCATCTTTATTCAGCCCCCTTTTTTTACCCTTTCACTTCCTTCTCGTCTCTTCTCACCCACCTTCCTCCGCGCTCGGCCTCCTCCCAGCGTAGGCCCTAGCACCCGGCAGCGCAGCAGAGATGGTCCCCCCCCCCCCTTAAGGGCCAGCAGAAAAAAACAGTAGTAGCCGGTTCATGGATTCAGTCCCTGCGATTTCACAGATGCCGGCCGCCCCGCCCTCGGGTCATAGCAGGCCACCTTCCCATGCACGCTGTGACACGTCATCGCACGTTACAGTGTCGCCACCTTATGTCCAAAATCCCGTACCCAAAATTTGTATCTGAAAACTAAAATTATCCGGAACAAACCTGATCAACAAAAAAAAAAAAAATGCGCTTCTGTAATTTTATATTCCTACGTTGCCAAAAGCGTGAAGTAAACCTTATACGTTCAGCACAGGAATTACCAACGTATGATCAAAACAGCAGCCGTGCACAGTTCTCCTCCAAATGAGAAACCGCCTTGATAAGCCGAAATCTTAATCCTGCCAGCTGAGGCGGCAGTAACCCGAGCCATGATGGGCACAAAGGGAAGAGGTGGTGAAGGGTAGAGAGAGGGGGATTTTGGTTTAGGTGTGGAGCTACATCTGCAATGTCGCTTCAGGGTCATTTGGGTGCGCGTGCAACATCCCCGGATGTCATGCGATGCGCCCAGGCAGAGGGGAGACACATCATGGGGGGGTCTGTGATGGACTTGGCCCTCGGGTACGGGGGGGGGTGTCATAGACGAAAACCAGTACTGGCCATGACCGAAGCAAAAGAAGAGGGACTCAGAACAGCGATGGCGCTGAGTCACCGCCATCACGGGGAAGGTCGAAACGAAAGAAAACCGAAAACACCGAGAAACCTAGCTAAGGAGGCTATGGGAGAGACCTAGGGGGGACCTGGTGTACATAGAGGAACACAAGGAAAATACCCAAGAAAATCGGGGGGAAAAAAAAGTGTTTTCCACAAGTTTTTAAAAGAAAAAGTTAAGAGCTCACTCACACCGCGATGCAAAAGCGTCACGGGTGCTTAAGTTTGTTTCTAAGTCGCCTTTGTTGGAACCGTGTCAAAGGCCGTGCTGTCATCCAAGCCCACCACATCTGGTGCTCTCCCCTGATTCAATTCTGTGGTCACCCAGTCAAAGAAATTGATCCGATTCACCTGACAAGACTTGCATCTGGTATAACGATGCTGCCTTGGATCCTGTAATCCACTGCACTATTCCCCCCTCCTATCTCTCTGTCTCTATCATCCCATTAACTTACTTGCCCTTGAGGGTCAGACTGATCGGCCTGTGGTTCCCAGCCTCCTCCTTCCTTGCACTAGTTTTGCTGTGGCAGGAATATTCCCTGTACCCATCGCAGCAGTTGTGCTCATTGGTCGTATTTCTTTAACCTAAGGATCCACTCAAGTACAGTACAAGGTCATAGATTATCTCCGGCTAAGGAAATCCAGCATATCCTTATTATATATTATGTGTGTATACTGTGTATATATATACATTTTCTTATATAAAACAATTCCTGTGCCCGGAAGCTGTGGTGTGAAATAACGCTATACACCCGTAGCGCTACATTCCAGCATAGAAAACTCTCTCGTTCATCTGTCTGTATCTTAAGCCGCACCTAAATGTAACTGAGAGCTAAGGCATGTTTAGGTAGGTCTGTGGAGCACAGTAAAACGGACAAGTTTGCCTTCAGGTTAGCTTTCTATATGCATGTATTTACACTTCATCTCATAGAGGAGGGGGGGGAGAGAGAGCGAGAGAGACCAGCTTTACCCTGTGGTGCAGTTTGGAGGGTTGCCATAGTGATTTATTCTCCTTGCATCCTGGAAGCATTAAAAATGACATGACTTACCCGCTGCTATGTCTGTACAAAAATAGATGTATTATAGACTTGTTAATCCTTTTTTCTGCATTTTATGATTTAAACGCGCTAGGAGAGAACATTAAAAAAAAAAAAAAAAAAGTTTAAATGGCACGGGGTGATAAGCAGGTGCCACTTCATTTTTCTCCAAGGCTAACTGTTGTAACTCTTGGTGCGCCAGAGCACAGGTGACTCAATACCGGTAGAAGTTGTCCTTGAAAACCAAATTACTGACCACACAAACAGACCAGATGTTCTTTGAGAGGGTAAATAAACGTGGATCAAGGTGAGTCGGTTGATATGGTGTATTTGGATTTTCAGAAGGGATTGAACAGAGTCTCCTTCATGAGACAATTCTCAGCAACTCGGGAGGTCATGGGATCAGAGGCAGTGTCCTGTTGTGGATTGGTAACTGGATAAAAGGCAGGAAACAGAGGGGAGGACTCAATGGTCAGTTTTCCAAATGGACTGCCCCAGGGCTCTGTAGGAGGACCTGTGCTATTTAGCAGGTTCATATATGAGCTGCAGAAAAGGAGGACGAGTTGCAGATGATACAAAATTTGTTTTGAGACATTAAAACAGCAGTGGATTGTGAGGAACTGTGGAAGGGCCTTGCAAGTCTAGGAGACGGGGTTTCTCTGTGAAAGATGCAATTTAATGTGGACGAGGGCAGAGTGATGCATCTCCAGAAAAATAATCCCAGTTACTGGGTAATTGCCAGGTTCTTATGGCCTGGATTGGCCTCTGTTGGAAACAGGATGCTGGGCTTGATGGACCCTTGGTCTGACCCAGCATGGCAATTTCTTATGTTCCTATGTACAGGTACACGATGCTGGGTTCCATGAAACACAAATCATAGGAGGTATTTTTTTTTTCCACTCTGCGCACAATCAGGCTATGGAATCTGTTGCTGGAGGATGTGGTCAAGGAAGGGAACACAGAGGGCTGGATGAGCCCCTGAAGGAAAAGTCCATAAGCAGTTATTAGCCAGGCAGACTTGGGGAAAGCCAGCGCTTATCCCTGGGAGTGAGTTGCAGGAAGTAGATCTGCCGGGTTCTGGCCACTGTGGGAGACAGGATGTTGGGCTCGATGGACCTTGGTTTGACCCTTGTCCTCTTTCTGGAGAAGACATCATTCATCACCCTTGCCTCCTTTTTCTGTTTTTCCCAGCCTCCATCACCCTTACTGGATAGGTGGTATCTTGCAAGACTATCATGTGTCTCTCTTTTTTTTTTTTTTTTTAGTGAGCAAGTTTCGTTCACCCTGGTGACAGCTCTCATCCTCTCACCCTTCACCTTCCCTGTCACCTCCTCCCGAACCTGAGCACATTATCTCCATGCTATACCTAAACCCCGCCAGGCCTAGTGGGGAAGTTAGTTTTCCTGCAGCTCTGTGCACTGTACTGGAGGGCAGACGAGGTGCAAGTGGATAGCACTGTGCTGGCACGTGTTGCACTTTCTTTCCCCCTCCTGCTCATTCAGAGCCTGCCCCGGCTGAGACTGTGGTGGCTGTGAGTCTTCACTTGCAGACACCCCCACTCCGCCAATCCCAATTAAGATTTTGTTCTCATTCTCAGGGTTGTGACCCTCTGAAACCTGGTAGATGTTTGCTGTTCCCAGCCAGGCAGCAGAGACTGCTCTTGAGTGTGAGCTGGGAGCTGTGAAGTCCACCTCTGTGGCGTCCCTAGCCTCTGCTGACCCGAGGTTCAGGAACTTAGACACAGGACCCCCTGCTCATCGATGCATGGCACCCCCGCTGAGCTGGCCTAGCTGCTTTTTTTTTTTTTCCCCCACTACCTCTGTTGTCTTTGGCATTTGTTGAAAGTTTCTCCTGACCTGTCCAGTTTGGCAATTCTTGGAGTTGGAACTTCAAGCAAACTATGAGAGGAGGAACAGGAGTAGTCTAGGAATAGATCTTCAATATGGAGTTGAAACAGAGGGTTGCAAGTCCCTTGAAAGCCTTAAAAATTAGGGTGGTGATTTTAAACTCCACCCCCCACGCTATCGGGACCCAGTAAACACTATGCAGGAATGGAGTAATATGCTCATGCATTGAGGTGGCTGTAATGACACTGCAGGCAACATTTTGAATTAATTGGAGAGCCTGAATCATGGACTCTGGCAGACTCAAGAGAAGAGAGTTACAGTAGTCAATGATAGTAATCGGTAATGCCTGTACAACTATTCTAAGATCATGATAGTTGAGAAATGGCCTTGGATTCTGAAGAAGAACCTTAAAAAAAAATTTCACTTTTCATTACCAATAGACTTGCGGATGAAAATAGTGATGAGTCTAAAGTAACACCTAAATTGCACACTTGTTTCTGATGGGGGAGGACATACCTATCAAAAGGCAGTATTGAGAGTACAGTAGAGATGCAGGTGAGTTGCAGAACTTCAGTTTTCTCCAGATTAAGCAGTAGTTTATCTGTGAGCTACTATTTAATAGTTGACAAGCAACATATGATTTTACAAAAAGCTTCAACTGTGGAATTAATGGTGGTAAAAAACAGTCATTGGCATATACATTAGTAACCTATGCCTAGATTTGCTAAAACCTGACATAAAGGAAAAATGTAAACCTTGAACAAGGTGGCCAAGAGGGAATGGGTTAGAACCAACTCCACCCAATAGGACACTTTGCAAGCAGTCTCACTAAATCAAGAAGAGAGCCAACTAAGGATTGTAGATGATATTCCAAGAGCATGGAGGTATTGCAACAGGATATGGCTTACGATATCAAATGTAGCAGAAATATCATCTGGTAAAACTAAGAAACTGTATTTTACCGAGGCTTTGATTCCAGTATACATCGAGGCTTGATAACAGGAGGGTTTTGATATTGAGTAGCTCTGAAACCAGGGCTGGCCCAACTTATCCAGAAAAAAATAGAATCGGCTACTTATACTGACTGAGGACTCTGCCGTTTCATGAATTTTCCAGAAGGGAATACCTGGATGGGAAGGGAAGCAAATATAATTTGTACAGTATAATCTTTTTAGAGGATATACGCATGATATCAGATTTTTTTGCTTTTATAGCCAGTTGTAACAATGTAAATGAGGGCAAAGACCAATTTGTTCATCCAGTCTGTCCAATTGGGGTTTTTCCACTGATTTTCTACCAATCTGGGTAGGCGTGCATACAAATTGCTATATGCAAATCAATAACAGGTCTCCTCCCCATCCTCTGCCTTCTACAAGACCTCTTAACCCCTCTCCCATCACTGCGCTCTACGTCTGTCCCAAGCCTATTCAAACTCTGCCACAGTCTCGGCTTCCATCACCTCTACTAATAGGCCAGGTCAAGTCTTATCTTACTTTTTGACTCTTAAAAGAGCAATAATTAATTCAACACCGGCTCCTTTCCAGGTCTTGTATTACCAAGTTTTGTGATTCACATAACACCAAAAGTTGAGGCAGATGTGTTCTAAATGTTCGGTGTCCCCATGCCCATTTTAAATTTGAATTTTAACCATGGTCCCTTTGTGCAGGCCGCCTCTGCTTTCTTTGGAAGCCCGATGAACAGCCATACATCAGCTGTTTTAGGGTTGTAACCGTTGCTCTGTGCAGGCTACACCTCTGCTTCTCTTTCATACTGGGTAGATGAACGTAGACTGTCTCAGAGGCAGCCCATCCTTCCTCCCCTAACATGTCTTGCCACCAAGCTTTGTAATCTACACAGCCTTTTAGGTTCCAGTGGCCTTGCTAGGCAGTACTCTGCCACCATCTACCAATGACCTGGTTAGTTTCTGGAGAAGTGTAGCCCACTGGCATCAACTTGGCTACCCCCCAGAATTCAGAATATGAACACATGAGAGTTATTTTTGGCTTGTCTTTCTACCCCTGAGGAGACTGTAGATGGATGATGCAGTCTTTGGAAAACCTTGCTCACTCTGCAGTCGTCAGGCAAGCACGTTTCAGCCTTGCCTTGCCTCCTTATAACCCCCACAGAAGGTTTAGGAAAGCCAGAAATGGTGATTCTCTCATTGGGCGGGCGGGGGGGTTACATTTGTCATTGTATGGAGGAAGGAGTCGGAGTGGAAACCACCAGCATAACCTAAGGCTGTGTCTTTTATGTAACAGCAAGGGAAGCTGAACACAGTGAAAACCTCTCAGTCACAGCCTGGGGGTTTGTGTTCTTAACAACAAAAAGGAGTAAAGGGACAGTCATAAATATAATTATCTTTTAATGCTACAGTCTGGATAGCGGTCTGTAGTACTGTCAGTGGTAGCTTTTTTCTTTATTCAGAAAGCGTGGAGGTCCTTTTGTTTTTGTTTCTTTTGTTAAGCGGGTGTTTCACTTGTCCATCTGGCTGAAACGAATGTCATTATAGGTCAAGTTGCCCATGTGTTTAGGTGTGGACAGAGGTGTATATATTTATTTATTTATTTATTTTTAGAGGGGAGAAGATGCAGCAGCAGAGTAAATCAAATTGATTTTGAACAGATGAGAGAAGCCCTTAGTCTATGCCATGTGCAGATAAGGAACCCAGCTGTGCTGAATTAGTGGCATTGTCTGGCTGCTTGCTCAGTTTTGCTGGTGATACAGTCTGGTGTTTTGTAAGCCCTGTGGAAGGCAATAGGAAGTTGGGCATAAGAACATAAGAAATTGCCACACTGGGTCAGACCAAGGGTCCATGAAGCCCTGCATCCTGTTTCCAATAGTGGCCAATCCAGGCTACAAGTACCCAAAAACTAAGTATATTCCATGCTACTGATGCTAGTAATAGCAGTGGCTATTTTCTAACTGAACTCGATTAATAACAGGTAATGGACTTCTCCTCCAAGAACTTATCCAATCCTTTTTTAAACACAGCTACACTAACTGCCCTAACCACATCCTCTGGCAACAAATTCCAGAGTTTAATTGTGCGTTGAGTGAAAAAGAATTTTTTCTGATTAGTTTTAAATGTGCCCCATGCTAACTTCATGGAGTGTCCCCTAGTCTTTCTACTATCCGAAAGAGTAAATAACCGATTCACATTTACCCGACCTCTCATGATTTTAAACACCTCTATCATATCCCCCCTCAGCCGTCTCTTCTCCAAGCTGAACAGCCCTAACCTCTTCAGCCTTTCCTCATAGGGGAGCTGTTCCATTCCCCTTATCGTTTTGGTTGCCCTTCTCTGTACCTTCTCCATCACAACTATATCTTTTTTGAGATGCGGCGACCAGAATTGTACACAGTATTCAAGCTGTGGTCTCACCATGGAGAGATAGAGGCATTATGACATTTTCTGTTTTATTCACCATTCCTTTCTAATAATTCCTAACATTATTTACTTTTTTGACTGCTGCAGTATACTGAGCCGACGATTTTAAAGTATTATCCACTATGATGCCTAGATCTCTTTCCTGGGTGGTAGCTCCTAATATAGAACCTAACATTGTGTAACTACAGCAAGGGTTATTTTTCCCTATATGCATCACCTTGCACTTGTCCACATTAAATTTCATCTGCCATTTGGATGCCCAATTTTCCAGTCTCACAAGGTCCTTCTGCAATTTATCATAATCTGCTTGTGATTTAACTACTCTGAATAAGTTTGTGTCATCTGCAAATTTGATTATCTCACTCGTCGTATTCCTTTCCAGATCATTTATAAATATATTGAAAAGCATGGATCATAGTACAGATCCCTGAGGCACTCCACTGTTTACCTTTTTCCACTGAGAAAACCGTCCATTTAATCCTACTCTCTGTTTCCTGTCTTTTAACCAGTTTGTAATCCATGAAAGGACATCACCACCTATCCCATGACATTTTACTTTTCTTAGCTTTTCATGAAATCCAAATACACTACATCTACTGGTTCACCTTTATCCACATGTTTATTTAACCCCTTCAAAAAGTGAAGCAGATTTGTGAGGCAAGACTTGCCCTGGGTAAAGCCACGCTGACTTTGTTCCATTAAACCATGTCTTTCTATATGTTCTGTAATTTTGATGTTTAGAACACTTTCCACTATTTTTCCTGGCACTGAAGTCAGGCTAACCGGTCTGTAGTTTCTCGGATCGCTACTGGAGCCATTTTTAAATATTGGGGTTACATTAGCCCCCCCCAGTCTTCAGGTACAATGGATGATTTTAATGATAGGTTACAAATTTTTACTAATAGGTCTGAAATTTCATTTTTGAGTTCCTTCAGAACTCTGGGGTGTATACCATACGGTCCACGTGATTTACTTCTTTTCAGTTTGTCAATCAGGCCTACCACATCTTCTAGGTTCACCGTGATTTGGTTTAGTTCATCTGAATCTTTACCCATGAAAACCTTCACCGGAATGGGTATCTCCCCAACATCCTCTTCAGTAAACACCGAAGCAAAGAAATTGTTTAATCTTTCCGCGATGGCCTTGTTGGTATATAAAAACCAATAAATAAATAAGTGCCCCTTTAACCCCTCTATCATCTAACAGTCCAACTGACTTCCTCGTAGGCTTTCTACTTCAGATATATTTTAAAAAGTTTTCAATGTGAGTTGTTGCCTCTACGGGCAACTTTTCAAATTCTCTCTTAGCCTGTCTTATCAATGTCTTACATTTAACTTGCCAATGCTTATGCTTTATCCTGTTGTCTTTTGTTGGATCCTTCTTCCAATTTTTGAATGAATAACTTTGGGCTAAAATAGCTTCTTTCACCTCCCCTTTTAATCATGCCAGTAATTGTTTTGCCTTCCTTCCACATTTCTTAATATGTGGAATACATCTGGACTGTGCTTCTAGGATGATATTTTTTTTTAACAATGTTCACACCTCTTGCACACTTTTTATCTTTTGTAGCTGCTCCTTTCAGTTTTCTTTCTATTTTTTTCATTTTATCAAAGTTTCCCTTTTGAAAGTTTAGCACAGAGCCGTGGATTTGCTTACTGTCCCCTTCCAGTCATTAATTCAAATGTGATCATGTTATGATCACTATTACCAAGCGGCCCCACCATCGTTACTTCTTTCACCAAATCCTGTGCTCCACTAAGTATTAGATCTAAAATTGCTCCCTCTCTTGTTGGTTCCTGAACCAATTGCTCCATAAAACTGTCATTTATTCCACCCAGGAACTTTATCTCTCTAGTGTGTCCTGATGTTAAATTTACCCAGTCAGTGTTGGGGTAATTGAAATCTCCCATTATTTCTGCACCAACAATTTGATTAGCTTCCCTAATTTCTCTTAGCATTTCACTGTCCGTCTCACCATCTTGACCAGGTGGACGGTAGTATACCCCTATCACTATAGTCTTCCCCGACACACAAGGGATTTCTACCCATAAAGATTCAATTTTGTATTTAGTCTCATGCAGGATGTTTATCCTGTTGGACTCTATGCCATCCCGGACATAAAGCGCCACACCACCTGCCGGGTGCTCCTCGCTGTCATTGCGATATAATTTGTACCCCGGTATAGCACTGTCCCATTGATTATCCTCCTTCCACCATGTCTCTGAGATGCCAATTAAGTCTATCATTCACTGCTATACATTCTAATTCTCCCATCTTACTTCTTAGACTTCTGGCATTAGCATACAAACATTTCAAAGTGTGTGTTTTGTTTTGTGTTTTCATTCTGCTTTTTAATTGATAGGGATAAATTGGAATCTTTTAGCTCAGATGAGTTTTAGTTACAGGCACTTGGACTACTTTTCTTATTATTGGAAACTCACTGTCGGGATGCCCTAATTCTAATGCGTCATTAGTATCCTTTGAAGATGCCTCCCTCCAAACCATGTGCTGCTGAGCGACTGTCGGCTTTCCCATTTGTTATAGTTTAAAAGCTGCTCTATCTCCTTTTTAAAGATTAGCGCCAGTAGCCTGGTTCCACCCTGGTTAAGGTGGAGCCCATCCCTTCGGAAGAGACTCCCCCTTCCCCAAAAGGTTCCCCAGTTCCTTACAAAACCGAATCACTCTTCCTTGCACCATCGTCTCATCCACGCATTGAGACTCTGGAGCTCTGCCTGCCTCTGGTGACCTGCGCGTGGAACAGGGAGCATTTCAGAGAATGCTACCCTGGAGGTTCTGGATTTCAGCTTTCTACCTAAATTTGGCTTTCAGAGCCTCCCTTCCACATTTTCCTATGTCATTGGTGCTCACATGTACCACGACAGCTGGCTCCTTCCCAGCCACTGTCTAAAATCCTATCTAGGTGACGCGTGAGGTCCGCCACCTTCGCACCAGGTAGGCATGTTACCAGGCGATCCTCCCGCCCATCAGCCACCCAGATGTCTATATTCCTAATCGAATCACCAACTATGATGGCTTACCTAACCCTTCCCTCCTGTACAGTAGCTCTGGGAGACATTGCACCACTGGGAGAGCAGGTCCTTGCTACAGGAGCCTTTCCTGCTGCACCAGGTTGATGCTGTCTGAGACCTTCTTCCTCTAAGGCAGCACCAGGGCTGTCAGTCTGAAGATGGGATTTGCTATTATGTCCTTGAAGGTCTCTTCTATATATCTTTCTGTTTGCCTCAGCTCCTCCAGGTCTGCCACTCTAGCTTCCAGAGATCGGACTTGTTCTCTGAGAGACAGAAGCTCTTTGCATCGGATGCACATTCTCACCGGCAGGTAAAAAATCAAACATGTGACACTCGATGCAAAAGACTGGGAAGCTCCCCTCTTGCTGCTGGCTGCTGCCTTCATCTCAAATTTGTTCAGTTCCTAGTTAGGTTGCTATAGGAGTAGGAATGTGTCTAATTAGTCTTTTAAATGTTTGTGTATTCACTATATATCTGGTACTGGCCTACAAGGGAATGATCAAACTCTCAATAAGGTGTGGAGAATTTGTGAAGTGAAGTTAAAAGGCTGATTTTTTTTTACATTTTTTTTTTTAAGTGTGAAAATGGTACCTGCTTATAAATTAAAGGATGAGCTGTGGGTGGGTTGGGAAATACAAACACACTGACTTCTGCTTATTAGCTGCCTTACTGACTATTTAAAACACAAACACACTAAATAATATATCCCAATAGTTTACTTCTCCCCAATACTTTTACAACATTTCCCAAGCAGAACTTACTGATGCCTTTCAGCCACCAGCAAGGTGATCCTGTCCTCTCAGTGCTCCGTTGTGGAAAGGCCCCGAGATTGCATCAGCCCTATATGATGATTCCTGATGCTACTGTCCCTTCTCCCTGCAGAAGTAAACTCATGCAGTCCAGTTACATTGTTCTGGGAAGGCAGATTCTTAATGCATCCGAGTAAGAGAGGTTAAAGGTATAAATGGAACTTATCTATTGAGCAATAACTATCCTAAAAGGATGATAATAGGAGTCTCTTTTTTTTTTTAACATTCATTTTCATTCATGAAACAGTAGTTAACAGCAGTATTTTTTTCGTCAGGTGGAGCAGGAAGAGAGGTGTTTCTCAGAAGTTGTTCCAGGAGCCAAACAATGTGCAAACCCAGAGGGACATTAAATTAGCTTACATTAGATAAAAGGAAGAAACAGACCTAACAGAATTTAAATATTTACTTAAAGGAAAAAAAAAAGTTCTAACTGTTTTGGCGACAGCGTGGAGGATGTGGATTGGATTCCCTGCTCCCATTCTTTGGGCCACCCAGGGCTGCGGCTGCTTTGAAGGCCACCTGCTGGCTGGTTTAATAGGAAAGGTCGGTGGACGCATGCAACCGCTGTCCAGGGGAAGGTGGTGGAGGCAAGACAGTAATAGAATTTTAAAAATAAAACCCCGGCATCTGAACACTTTTAGATCTAATTATTTTGAATTTAATTTCTCTTAACCAATTATAATGCAGTGAAGGCATAAGCAACATCCTCATCTTCTAATTCCACTCCCAGATGCCCAGCTAATTAATCTGCTAGTCTTATCACATGAGGGGACTTCATTTATTTATTTAGATCCATGATCCAAATGCAAATCCTGTTTAATTTAGGAGAACATAAGAAATTGTCATACTGGGTCAGACCAAGGGTCCATCAAGCCCAGCATCCTGTTTCCAACAGTGGCCAATCCAGGCCATAAGAACCTGGCAAGTACCCAAAAACTAAGTCTATTCCATGTTACTGTTGCTAGTAATAACAGTGGCTATTTTCTAAGTCAACTTAATAGCAGGTAATGGACTTCTCCTCCAAGAAATTATCCTTTCCTTTTTTAAACACAGCTATACTAACTGCACTAACCACATCCTCTGGCAACAAATTCCAGAGATCTAACTTCACGATCCCTCAAAAGATAACTCCCTCTCTTAGTTGCTACCATCTTGGATTTTCAACTTCATACCTTGACTTACATATCTTAATAATGTACACCTTGTATATAGTTTTATAATCATATATGCTACTTCCTCCCCAATGCATCTAATGTAAATAGTTCCTTGCAATCTATGCAACTCCTCCTTTCCCTCCCCCATGCAACCCTTTCAACTCATCATCCCCCCCATATGCAATATACATCCCCTATCCTCTCTATGCATTCCCTCCATCTTCATCCCCCCTCTACCCCCTTTCTTTCCCCCCTCTCCATCCCCAATCATTTCTCTCAATACCATCTCAGTTATCCAACAACCTCTATTTAAGTCTCTCTATTTAAGCCTCGTTCATTGTATAGTTTTAGTTTATTTAATTTTATTTTATTCACTGTTTTCCTATAAGTTCTATGTAAAGCCTCTATTTTGCTGATGTTGAAGTTATAATGTAAACCGAACTGATGTTATCCTACGAAGTCCGGTATATAAAAGCCACAAATAAATAAATAAATAATTGTGCGTTGAGTGAAGAAGAACTTTCTCTGATTAGTTTTTTTTTTTTTTTTATATTTTGATTTTCTCTGATTAGTTTTAAATGTGCCACACGCTAACTTCATGAAGTGCCCCCTAGTCTTTCTATTATCCGAAAGAATAAATAACCGATTCACATCTACCTGTTCTAGACGTCTCATGATTTTAAACACCTCTATCATATCCCCCCTCAGCCGTCTCTTCTCCAAGCTGAAAAATCCTAACCTCTTTAGTCTTTCCTCATAGGGGAGCTGTTCCATTCCCCTTATCATTTTGGTAGCCCTTCTCTGTACCTTCTCCATCGCAATTATATCCTTTTTTGAGATTTGGCGACCAGAATTGTACACAGTATTCAAGGTGCTGTCTCACCATGGAGCGATACAGAGGCATTATGACATTTTCCGTTTTATTCACCATTCCCTTCCTAATAATTCCCAACATTCTGTTTGCTTTTTTGACTGCCGCAGCACATTGAACCGATTTCAACTGTAAACACGGTGGAAAATTTGTATGGCAGGGGGAATGAAGAAAATATGATTTATATTCAGACACCTACCAACAAGGTCTGAATTACATAGTCTGGGTAAAACAAATAAGCATGGATGTAGCTTGCTTGTTACGGCGGTTACTCCCCCAAATCAAGCCTGATACTTCACTTAGAATACATATCCAGCGCAGGTCACTGCTTCAATGCCAGGGGGAATGAAGAAAAGAGGATTTATATTCAGACAACTACCAACAAGGACTGAGTTGCACAGGCTGGGTAAACAAGCGTGGGAGTAGCTTGCTTATTACGGCGGTTACTACCCCAAACCAATTAGCTAGATACTTCACTTAGATGCAGCTCCAGCACTGCTATCTACGATGGCGTGGGTGGAAGGGAAATAGAGCCTAAAAAGTTATTTAAAGGGACAAGAGTAACAGAAAAGTAAGAAAAATAAGTGTGAAAGCTTGCTGGGCAGACTGGATGGACCGTTTGGTGGTCTTCTGCCATTGTTTCTATGTATGTTTCTATGTCTCTGCCTTGGACATCCCTCAGACTTTAGAAGTGCCAGCATCTCACTGCTTACTGGGATTGTCTAGAAAGCACAATCCCTGGCAGATTGTTTAAAAGAGGCATCAGCTGGTTGAAGCAAAATTTGGTTTTGGTGCAGGTTCCCATCAAATGTTGCTGCTAATTATCTCTCTACTGTGCTTACATTTGTGCCTTTTTAGTACCAGCAGGATCCTGGGATGCATGTGTTTGGGAAGGAGGACAAGATGAGTTCCTGTTTAACCCCTGGCTGCTGAGAAGCAGGTTGGTGGGTGGGAATGATTAAGCTCTAATGACAGCTGTGAAATCTGAGAGTGGGATTTACTGCTGCTGGAAACGCATGTTCAGAATGTTTTGCCATATTTATCTGAGAGATCTGGATCTGTGAATAGAGAGAAAGCACAGATCATGGTGAAGTGCCCTGAAATGCCTCCTTAACAGGACAGTGTTTTTTTGCAGGAAGCCTAACCCTCCTCCTGTGGTCATGGTCCTAACGTCATGGTGTTCCCAGTGGGGTCAGGTGGCAGGGTGTTAACTCCTCCTTTCCACATACAGTATTGTGCAGGTTCTCACTCTCAGCCAAAAGGTCAAGTAGGGACTATCCTGAGCTCACAGCTCAGAACCTTACACTTGGATTTTAGTCAACAAATGGCCAAAAAAGCAAACCTATCTAAATACCTTTGTACTGAGGACATTGAAGGTGCCAAGAACACTGATGGGACCAAATGCACACAGGTCTAGTGTGTCAATAGGCACACTACACCTGTGCTTAGGACAGCAGGAATCTGGGGTGCCAAAGGCTGGTGCTGAGTCTCACTACCAGCACATAGCATGTCGGGAACAGGATTGCCTGCGGCAGACAAAGCAAAGGAGGATCATGTTGGGGAGATTAGGAGAAGCAATTCGTGCGGTGAAATCCAGCGCATAGGTACTTTACGTACAGATTACTGCTTCAGCCTGTCCATCTCTGGTAGGGTGGCCCTGTTCCACCTCTCAGGAGCAGCCTTGAGAACTGTTCCCCAGACTGATGTGGTTAAACCGGTATAGTTTACCTGAACTGGATCTCCGGAGAAGACTCTCCTCGCTAGGCTGTGTCTGCATAAGAAGACTAATGGGTCGTGCCGGATGTATGCTAACTATTTTATTGACTTCAACGGCACTTTTAAGAGCCTGCGGTCTTAGGTTTGCCAGATGGAGGTATTGGTTGATGGTATCCTGAAGAGATGGACTGAATGAAGACTGCAGCTCAGTAAAATTTGAACACAGCATTAATCCCCTCATGTTCCTGTCCCATGCAAACCGAAATCTCCATAATATTACTCGCTCTAACATTAACCACTCAGCAGCTTTTCTGAGCCATGTCTGGTCCACTGGACCAAGTGTTCTCTTGTCCTTCTCTACTAGGCTTGTCAACGGATTCCTTTCTGTCGACAAAGAATGACCTTTCTCCTTTGGTTATTTGTTTTGCCTTTTCGTCAAATATTTTTATGCTATTTGAACATTTTTAATAATGGTGACTTCCAGAGTGCTTATCTTCGGGATTTTTTGTCGTTAAATATGCTTTTCAAGGTCCCAGTGCCTTTATCATCAGTAAAAGTTATTCTCTGGGACCTGACATGCCTTAAACTTTATATTTAGTTTATTAGTAGATCACAAAAGAAAAAAAATCACAAGCAAAAAATGTCTGAAATGCTACAGCTAATGCATACTTTTATTTTAGTTCACTCCTTAAGCGCAGTGTTTTGAGACAAACAAATATCCCGGTTCTATCAGCCACTATGTATGCTTGTGCACATCAGGGCCTGACAGGTGGAAAGGATACTGTGCCAGACTTACGGGATCGGGGGGTGAGGGGAGAACCAGCTGAAGAAGTTGACGAGTTAGGACTGATTGTGAGAGCTACAGCGATTTCTTCACAATGAAAACTGAGAAAACCCCTAGTTAGGAAAATACTGTTTTTAATAAACCAGCTGTTTCAGGGAGAACTTGGTTAAATCTTTTGTGTGAGGCTTTGCAACCTGTGGATCTCTCAAAATATATATTTACACCGACAGACACACACAAACTGCTTTGAAACTTTCAGGTAGAGAGGATGGTGTGTTTGGAAGAAGCAAGCTAAGGGGGGTAGTAACTGCCCCTCTGTGCAGCTTACCCCATGTAGAAATATTATACCTAAGGTTAGCTCAGATTGCTCTGCTTCTTCATCCCCATCCTCTGTCCACTAGGGATCCTCTGTGTTTATCCCATGCTAGTGAACTCCATTACTCTTCTTGTCTTCGCCGTCTCTTCCATGAGGGCATTCCATGCACCCAGCACCCTTTCCATGAAAAAATATTTTTGGTTTGAGAATTAAAATGCCAAAGTCCTCTGGTACCAACTGAGTATAAGTGGCCAGAAACCAATCGGATCAGTGCCAGCAGGTTGGTGGTGACGGGCTGTCATCCAACCATGTAGGACATAAGCGGACCGACTTTAAAGCAGCAGCCTTGCTAGGTTTGCAAGATGCTTAGATTATTACAAAGCTTGGAGTTAAGACCGGGGGCGGGGGGGTAGTCGGGAGGGTGTTGGATTAAATATGGAAACTTGTATACTCATCTACCCAGGATGGCAAAAGAACCACTGAGGAAGGTAATAACATTTGACTTGGATAAAGAGTGATATCCTACAAGCAGTCAAACGTTTGTGGCTGGCAAATGGATCTGTATCATGAATGTCCGTATAAAAAAGCAGTAAATAAATAAATACAAATAAATCCTTGGTAGTGTGGACAGGAATAATTGGGCAGACTGGATGGGCCATTTGGTCTTTATTTATTTATTTATTTATTTATTAAGGCTTTTATATACCGACTTTCTTGATACAAATCAAATCAATTCGGTTTACAATGAACTAAGCAGAATATACAATTAACCAATCAACAAGAGATACGGAGCATACAGTTACATTATAACAAGGAAGCCTTAACTTGGAGTAGGAAAATAAAGAAGGGGTGAACGGAGCAATAAATATATAAATAAAGTGAAATAAAATAGAATAAATACTATATACAGAAGAGGGGGCAAGGGGCCAACCTCTCTTTAATGGATATTATGCATGAAAAATTTGGAGAGTTTTGTTTACAGAGATGTGTGGTGTACAATTCTAGATCAGGGAATGGAGTTTGTAGGGGGGAAAGACATGGCTGAACAGCCATGTCTTTAGTTTCTTTTTAAAAGTTGTTAGACAAGTCTCCAGTCTTTATCTGCCTTCCGCTACTATGTTACTATCTTTGAATAATTATTTCCAGTACACGCAAAGTCCGAAGTGGGTACATGTTACATACATGACATGAAGCCAAACATTCAAATCTGAATACGCAGAATAGCTTAGAAACTACAGATCATGGTGCCAGTAATAGCAATAAAATTAAATTTGGGAGGTCTGTACACATCTCCTTAAAATGGTTCGAACAAGACCGTAGCTGGCCGTATGTCCTAGACACGTTTCTGGGGTCCTTTTCGGGGTAAATGGGCCAAGAAAGGGAACAAAATTATTTGTTTTTAAACCAGCTCGGGTTGGCGTTGGTAGCTGCCATTCGCCCCCCCCATTATGAACACGATGATATAACAATCATTGCCAAATAAAGAGGATTAAACTACTTACTAGAACGTGCATCACAGCTGACAAGGTTCCCCCATGCTCGCATCTCTTTATTCTTATCCACTGTCTTTCCATTCTCATTATTAAGAGCTAATACATTTTTTTTATTAATTTAATCACATAAAATGATGCTCTTGAGCTAAGGCTTATTTGTTCTTTGGTTTATGCTGTTTTTGTTTTTTTAAAGCTCTGCTTAATGGCTTATTTAGGACTGGAAAAATTAATATTGTCTGGTGTCCAGGTTTCCTTGTATCTCCTACTTACAACCCTGAGACTGTTTGACTTTCTCCCTTAAAATATTTTTGTCTCTGCTGTACTTGAATTTGGTGTCTGTTTCTGACTGAAATGAATGTCTGTTTTTTGGCGGAATCATCCTTTTTATACATACGTGTGTGTGGTTTTTTTTTTCTAGCGCAGATTCAGTGCTTGCAGCATTTGAGGGAGGGTTGGTGATTTACACTTTCATTGATATTAAATTGTGAAAGAAAATATTTTTTTCTACCCAGGAGCAAAGTTGAGTGTCCTATGAATGACATTTTACTATGCTGCTTCGCTCTTTCTTTTTTTTTTATTTAGGCAGATTTTATTTATGCAGATTTAGCCAATGCTACTAACCAGTGTAGCAAAGCGATTTACAAAGTGCTCGTATAAATCATACAATAGACAATAAGTATACAATCTCACTAAATTACTCCAATAAGGAGGCATCTAATGAATAAAATACCAAACGCAGCAATTTAAAATTTAAAGCATTGAAGCATTTATTTTATGTTAATTTCTCTGAGTAGAAAACAAAAAAAAAAAGATAGGAAATGCTGTCTTTAAAAGATTGCAGGCTGGATTCTGAGCTTTGTAAGGTGCAGTGCTAGGATCTTGGTGATAACCTGCAGGTGGACACCTTTATTTCTCTACTCAGAAAAGTTTTGCGGTACCGTGGGCGCCCCCTGTCCCGTGTCCCCCCCGTCCCCCATGCAATTCTTGTGTTGTGATTACTGCTCTCTCTCCCGATTCTCCCAGCCACCAGCGCTGTGACCTGGTTGGCGTCCCCGTGCCTCTTGCAGTTCGTCTGCCGGCAGCCGTTGGACCTCTTTCTTGATAAAGTGCAGAGGGGGCAGTGGTGAGACTTAGTGGCTGGGTTCAGGGTCCAGAAGGTGTTCCAGAAGGAGGCTTGGCGTGTGACCCTCCCGGTCTGTTAGGAAAACTTGTAAAATAAGGGGAAAAGTCCTTGGGCAGTTGCGGATCACGGCACCTGGTTCTGATTGAACTGGAACCCAAAGGAGCAGGGGGAAAGTGCTGCACCCCCCCCTTGTTTCTCTGTAATACACAACACAACTATGACATCTAAAATTTCTGTTTAAAGAGTGGTACGGAGGAAGGTAATGCTGTGTTCAGCGTAGAAGCTCCAAGCAAAATCTCAGGCCAAGAGAACATTTGTAGGGATTTTAATGTCTTGCGTCCTCTCAAACCTTGTTTTCCCCCCCAACCAAAAATAATGAATCAGATGCCGATCATGTTTTTGTGGCAGCAGGAACTGTTCCTCCTGTCTTGGAGAGAGATAAGTGGGGAAAACACAGGTCCTCTTTGTCTGCCAGTTTTCAGCAGAGGTGGCTTTGTGACTACTAAGCCTAGGAGGCCATGTAGCAGAAATTCACTGGCCGCTGTTGATCCTAAAAAAAAACCCTTGCTTGGAAACCTGAGCTTCAGAGGGATTTCCTGCAGCTAGGGCTAGCCGGTACAGAAAAAGGGGAGGGGGTCATCTTTAGCGCTTCCTCCATCTCCATCACCCTTAAGCTTGGAGGGAAGACAGACGTCCAGCTAAGAAGCTGCTCAGATTATCTCCGCTGGCAGGAAAACACCATAAACAAGATTTCTGTAGGGAATGCCTAGGAGCATTCCTTACTGTAACTCCTACTCTTGATTTTGCTCAGAAAGATTAGATTTGCCTTTAATTACACCTCCAGGTCAGTAGAGCTTGATCTCACACCTGTAAGCAAGAATTCTCCTCCGTCCTCCCCAGCGTAGAGTTAAACCCTCGCAAAGATGCACTGGATTCTCTGCAGGCTTGGGATAGCTTTTATTGAGCCATCCTTTCAAGATAATTCCCTCCTTTTACAATACCGTCTGGATGATTTTGACTCCGAACAATTCTCATGTTCCTCTGACAAAAGCTACCGCAGCCCACAGGGAGCCCGGTTCCGTCCAGAACTGCAGGGCTGCCATTCAGTTGACAGGAGGCCATTCAGCTTCGTATCCAGGACACACACGGGCCGATGCAGTAAACGAGCATCCAACCTGGGCGCACATTCGCCTCTCTTGGGCACTCAATGCCTTAAGCAAATGAGCCACTGTGTTAAAAAGGATGCGATAGGGATAAATTGTGGGACCCTAGTGCATTAATGACATCGGGCACTTGAGGAGACGTGGCTGTGCGCTGGTAGATGCTCAATTTTATGAGCATCTGTTTTCCTGACCCATGCACAGCCACAGGTTAGGAAAATATACGTTCATATAATATTAAGTCAGAGGAACCACAGAAAAGCAGTATGTTCTGCTTTTCTGTGCAGGTTTTGGGGTGCCTCCTGGGCAGATGTTAATTTTGAGGGTTAAAATGTACTTATTGGGCACACGGTTATTTTTTACATCGGGGGTACTAGCTAATCACCTCAGCAACATGACATTTACATGTGATGAGCGCTGTTAGCTATACGCTGGTTTGGACTCGCGTTTTGGACACGCTGATCCCCTTGTTGCATCAGGGGTTATGGACGCGCGTCCAAAACGTGTGCCCAGCAGTGGTTTAACCTGTGTGTTAGGCCAATGCAATATTGTGTGCTCAGGCTGAAAGGGAGTTAGATTTCAATTCACTGCATTAATCATGATGTCAAACATTTGAAAGCCTTTCTCCATGCAACAGCTGACACAAACCCAACTGGATGTGCCTTTGGCAACCTTGGACAACTGGGCTTCAAGTTGACTTGACTTCATTAACTGGGTTCAGCTGGGTGTTCTCTTGACTCGCTCCCCGTGGGGACCCCCCGCTCCTCATTTCTCTGTTGCTGGTATGACGCTGACTTCCTTTGACCCTGGTCAGAGTGGAGCTTAGCGAATGTGGGCTGTTTTCTGGGATTCCCAAGTGGGTCTGAGAGCCAGCACCGAGCAGAGAGAAGGTTTCGATGCACACAGTTGGAAAATCATGAAAGCCCACAGTTTGTTTTTGGCTTCTAAAAGATACATTTTGCCATAGAGGCTGAACGTCTAATGTACCCGAGTCTCTACGTGGCTTTCTTGAAGTGCTATCCTAAATAAAATTTTCCTGCCTCTGTCACAGGGCTTCCCACAGACAGGTTTTCAGAAAATCTACGGTGAATGTGCAAAAGATATATTGACACATATCTGGTCCAGAATAGGTTTAGGAACCATTGCATTATGTTTTCCTCAAATTGTTCTTCTCCCTCCCTTTTTTGCCCTAAAATTGTTTTTTTTTTTTTGGCGGGGTGATAGGGTAATGAATGCATGCATGCTCTTTAAAAGTTATATTTATGATTTAAAAATGCAACCCTCTATCTGCAAGTGGTTTTGATAAGGGTCGGACAGGTTTACTCCCAGGTTTAGTTAGATTCACAATAGGGAGAGCTTAGGTAGGAGGAACATTCGATGACTTTATTCAAGCACGGGAGATAATGAGAGTTTAGACTATAAAAGTATCAGAATTAAGAATCATCTTGAATTCGCTTATTTAATTGCTAGTTGATGTACCTGCTGCTCACAATTATTTTTTTAATATCGGGGGTGCTATCATTGATAGCCCTTGGCATCAAACTAGGGGAAGAAGGAGACTGTCCACCAAAAGTCAGCAAAAACCTGAACAAAAGTAACCGTGAGATCGTGAGGCAGTACACGAAGCAAACTTAGGAGGCCACATCTGTCTTAGGAAATCAACACCTTCATTAAAAACCAGAGGTGAGAGAGCGGGAGAGATGCCCGTTTTCACACATGCAAAAAAAAGGTAACCGACGTCGTCTCATCTGCTAACGCCGCTGAACCACCACACATTCCTCTCTTCCCCCCTCCCCACGGATTAGACCAGATGTTCAGAGAGAAATTAAAATGAGGTGTGCATGCTCTGACACTGTTCCTCGTGCTCTCGCCTTCGGTTTTCAAGTGCAACTTTCCTCGAGCTGCCAGCAGCAGAACGGGCAGGTTTTTGATATTTTGCAGAACTATAACTACTGACCTGACCCAATCTTAAAATGTTTTACATTTTTCGTGGGGGCGGGGGTAGAAACCCATGCCTAATCTCACGGCCAGGCGCATCCTGCTGAAGACGGCCGCTCAGGTGCCCCAATAGAGCCCGTCTGTCAGGGCCAAGGACTGCTACATGGTCATCTCGGTGGCCCCTGGCAGCAGGATGAGGATAGCAGTATATTGGTCTGAATCAGATGGGTTCTCTTACATTCCTTGCTGGATTTAGGCATCAGGTTAGGAGAGGCCTCCTAAATACAAAAATATTATATTTAAAGTTTTTAAATATATATATGTTTTGGTAATGGTGTGGGGCCCATTAAACTTGATGTGGCAAAGGGCCTCGACATATCTTCATCCAGCCCTGTTTTATAATTAGGCCAATACAGTGTTGTTACTGCTACTTTGAGATTAGGGTATGTCTCGTTGCACAGTGGTCCTCCACCCCCTTTTTGGTGTAGCAGAGATGGGATGCAAGGCTCTTCCAAAAATTTCCTAGCTCAAGGATTTATAAGGAACCTTGACCTGAACGGCGTATTGGGCTTTAGTTCTGTAGGTGGAATTACTTTTTTTTTTTTTTTTTTTGGGGTCATGACTAACAATGGCTCACCCTTGCCAAAGTTTAAAGTTGA
Organism: Rhinatrema bivittatum; assembly: GCF_901001135.1. NCBI lineage: Eukaryota > Metazoa > Chordata > Amphibia > Gymnophiona > Rhinatrematidae > Rhinatrema > Rhinatrema bivittatum. The sequence goes on along the minus strand of NC_042627.1, from coordinate 76,578,601 downwards.
TTGAATGCTATCTTTTGTATTATGGTTTTAACTTTACTGCCTTGGCCTCCAAAATATGTTTCACTTAGGCAGTTTGGTTGTCCCAGGACAGCCAGCAAAGTATCTGAGGGCAGACGGGAACCAGGTCTCGGTGGGGCAGGGCCGTTTCCTCTGCAAAGGAACGTATTTGACCGTAGGAGGATGCTGTCCCTCTCCGAGACGCATCGGGTGCCATGTGAGCAGGCTTCGTAGATGAGATCTAGTGAGGCACGCAGTCAAATATGCTAAATGTAAATCTATGCAGGGCCGGTGCTTCCGGAAGGCAAACTAGGTGGTCGCCTAGGGCGCCAAAATTTTGGGGGTGGCAAAATCATGCCAGTGTATGGAAGGGTGCTGTGCCAGATCTAAAAAAAGGGAGCACTGTGCTGGAGCCACTGCCAAGAGCTGTGCTGGAGCTGCCACGTTAGAGAGGGGGTGCATGACCAAAGGTTCGCCTAGGGTGCCAAATACTCTTGCACCGGCCCTGAACCTATGTTCTGCATAATGCTAAGGAATTCTTTACAGAAAGGGAGCTCCGCGTGCTACCTCCAGAGGCCGCCGTGTGCTACTTGGCCCTATCCTCGTTGAAGATGCGCGTTTCTCACCTCTCCTTCGCAGGGCAGATGGACTAAAGATTTTTCTTTCCTTTGAAACTTTACCTTCTAGGGACTACAGACAGATTCCTGCTATCCATTTCACCCTGGTTAAATATTGAAGGTTTTGGTGCTTGCGTGATATTTGTCTTGTGAGCTCGCATGTCTGTGCGGTTGTGGTGGAGTCAAGCAGCCTTTTGCATCGCAGAAGAATTGGGGATGAAATACGGTGGCTGCTGCAGAAGGCTGGTGGGGGGTGGCTAGGGATAAGATAACTGAGGGGTGGGGGGAGGTGATAGGTTTGTTTTTGTGCTTTACAGGGGCAACCATTGTTGAACTCCCTGGCACCAGGACTCGGGTTTCTGGCACTTAAGCACAGATGGATTTAGCATTAGCACTTGGCTTCAGAGGAAAAGCCGGCTGCTGGCGCCAAGGGGGTTAACTTATTTCAGGCAATGCAGATTTATCTCCTGGGTGATCCATCATGAGGGGCTCTGAACTCTGGTGACAAAAGGACGCCCTTCTTTAGCGTCTGGTTAGACCTTGGAATGTATTGCGGCCAGTTGGTCAACATTAGCAATTTTTTATTTTGTTCATTTTATGAATGACCATTAACTGATTGTGTGGGCTAGTGAGATTTATTCACTGTGCAAGAATGGGGTGTGTGTGTGGGGTGAATGGGTGAAGGGGAAAAGGCTGTCCCTTACCCCTCTCTCCTCATGTTTTCCTGGAAAACCTGGCAATGCCATGGCAGGAATGAAAGGGTTTTTCCAAATACTGAAGGCCCTGCTCCTGTCCTGAGTACTCATTCTCCACCTCTGACCCAGGACTGATGGAATGTCCCTGGACCTGCTGGGACACCTCATGTTCCTTGCTGTTCAATGGGCCACTAATTAATTTAATCAGGAATATGTATGTTTTTATTTTATTTTTAGGGCATTCTGAGTTGATCAGGGAGGAAAGGGAAAAATTTGTGTACCATACTGGTTTTTTTTTTTTTTTTTTTTTTTCCTGCACCAAATCGCCAGTTCACAAACCAGGATCTCCACTCTGCAAGACTCGCAAATCCAACCACCAAGCCTCAAAACAATGAAAAATCGGGCTGCGAGAAATCAGAGCTGCTATAATACTGTACAAAACAAAAATCAAGTGTGCTGCATGCATGGCTGAAATCACTAGGGATGCGCATTCGTTAGGTCGTCAGTTTTCATTCGTTCGGTGATATGTGCGTACCTGACGGACGGTACAGTACACCTGTAAAATGGATTGTACCCGCATACCCTGTTTTGGAAAATACACGCATATTATACGTTTTATGCGTGTACTGCGTCCGCAAGATATGCGCGCACCACCGAAACGAATGGGCTAACGAGTGCACGTCCCTAGAAATTACCACAGAACAGTGCTGTGCGCGTCTGGTTTTCTGAATGCTTGAACCCCTGTGACGTGTATTTGGGGACCAACGATAGCATTTAGGGAGGGATTGAAGCTACGGGCAGAACTGAGATGCAAGTTCCGTTTTTGATGTGGCCTCTCTGTTCCTCACAACAATGTGGGAGCGTTTCTAGGCATTAGGATGCAGCAAAGTCTTTATTTTCCTGCCAGTGTTTCTCCTCTTGGGTCAGGGGGGATTGGAGTGGGTGGGTTTATGGACGTTTTTCCTTCACACTATGGTGGCAGGAAGCCTGTCCGTTTTTGTATTTACATAGTAACATTGTCGTTTTCTGCTGTCATGGACTTATCTGCCCATCCAGTCTGCCCAGTAAATCTTTTTTTTATTTTTTTTTTATTTTGTGTTCATGATTTTTTATTTTTTTTTAACGGTGGTACCTTTAGAAATCTGAATATAATCGGTGGAAAGCTAGTCCAGGGATCGATGGTCTGCATGAGAATAGGCAGTTTATGCTATTCTGTAATGATTTTATAATCCTTTTGAAGGAGGGAGGTACTCTAGTACAAATTAGGAGGAGAAATTTCAGAAGTGACTCCCTCTCCCCCCCCCTCCTCTCAGTGTTAAGAATGTCCCATGTCACGTCTTACTGTCGGTTACCCACCTTTGCACAAGAGGTTAAGATGTCGGGATGTGCCTGTGAAATCAAGGCAATTGAGCCTGCTTTTTGCAAATGGGGAAGAAGGAAGGGAGAGCAAGTTGGCTATTGGTCTTTATATTTGCAGGGAAAATCACCCTGTGCAGAGCCTCTCCCCCCTCCTAGTATAATATGAGTCTGTGTCCGTGTATTCCCTGCCAACACAGGACGGCTCGCACAGCTGCAGGGTCTGTGTGGCAGAGATGCTGTAGCCGTCTGTATTTCTTGCTCAGGGTTCTGTAATGCGTGGTGGATCTGTGCATGAAAGCAGAGGCTAAGTACCATATCAGGTGGATTCATTTAATCGTATTAGCGGTATATAGAAAAACTTTTAAATAAATAAATAAATTGAACTGCTGGCCGTAGCAGTACGTTTTCTGTGGTATTAGGGATGGTGCAGAATTGTCTGGTTCTTGTGACTTGGGTGGACTGAGCATGGCCGAGATGCAGCTGCTAAGCTTTCCTACGTGTGCATACATCTGGCCGCTATATGCCAGAGTGCCCTTTCAGAATATCTCTGGGTGGTCAATAGGTAGCCTAATTAGCTTTGCCCTCATCTATTGCCTCGGCACAAAATGCCCTCCCAACATATTCCTAGCCTAAGCTATCTCAGAGGAAGAGTTTCATTTTATTAGAATTAAGATGTACAAACCACTGTAGTACGGAGAAGGCTGGCATCTAAAGTCGCTCTCCCTTATTTGCTGTAACGTTAGGTTTTTGATTCAGGAAATTCAGTGGCTTAATAATATGTAGAAGATTTTGGGTGGAAGGGGGCAGCACCTTACTTTCCCCCCACACTCCTGTCCCTGGCAGCAAACACAACACCCTTACCCGCAGCAGATGTTTTGCAAATACTTTCACGTGCAGGGGATAAAGCAAGTACCTTACAGGCAGAAGCTGGGTTTCTCTGGACGTTACGTTATGGGGGCAGACCCATGTGCCATTCTCTCTCCATCGTTCACGCCACCTCCCCTCCTGTAGACGCTGTCGTTGCCAGCACGGCGGCCACCGCACTGGCCATTTCTGAAACCTGAAATCCAGCTGGCAGATCAGCTTCACTGAGGAGCAGCCCTGTGCTTTAAATGCGGACAGGCCTGGGAGAGAAGCGGCAGTGGTAGACGCCGCATGTGTGCCACACGAATGGCAAAGGTGTGAACCAGCTCGACAGTGCAATCCCCCTTTTTTCTGTCATTGTGAGGTGCCCTAAGTCCTGTGCTGGTCTCATGAGACGGAGGGGAATGTTTTGTTTATTTATGAGCGGTGCAGGAAGGAAACAGCTGTTCCAGAGGTGGGGCCACCAGTGCTGTGAAAACCCTGGAGGTAAGCTTGATGAATTTTTGGGGTCCATGGGGAAAAAACCAAGATCATTGATTAAAAAAACTATATAACTTAATGTAAATGTAGTTAGAGAATGGAAGTAAAATAGCCTAGCACTGTGGACACTATTTCTTTTTTGCTGTAGTGTAGGTTTTAAACTTAGAAAATTAGAAAGCATGCAACTGACTTTGATGCTGTTTTAAGTATTTCTGCCTGCCCGGAGTGTGACTGAGCCCATCATCCTTGCCTAGGGAGCACGCAGGCGTCCCTTACCTATTCCAGAGGGGTCGAGAGGAATCCCCGATCCATGAAAGACGACTGCCTCAAAGTCCAAAACGCACCTTTTTCCCACCCATCAGAAACGTGCAGAGTGACAAAATAATTTACTATAGGATCTCAGAAGAAGTAACTGCTTGAAGGCACTGGGCCAGAATGCACATTATACTGATTGCATAAAAGGTTGGATGTTACTGAAGCGGTGGCAGGTGGTAATTTTTCGCTATGCAGTGCACTGGGAGTGTTCGTCACTGCCCCCTTTTTGCTCTCTCTTTATCATTCACCACCCCCCCGGTGCATAGTATCCTGTAGGATAGATTTTCCTCTGAGTTCCTTTGTGCCAGGACCCAGTGGGTGGGTCAAAAGCCACCCGAGAGCACAGACTCTGTTAATTATGGAGGCACTAATTATTTTCTGTTTAATTATGGGTTACAGTTTCCTCAAAACATAACAGCACTCTGAACCCTTTTCTACGTACTTCGACATAGTGGCCTCCTGCCTTGCTGAGATCCTATGCTTTTGGAGGGGGTGGGGTGGGTAATGGGGTAGGGTAGGAGTTGAGGCTGCATCACACCTGATAATGATCTCTGGGGAGATGGATACAGATCACCTTTAGCAGCACCAAGAAAGATTCATCCCCGGAGGAATGACTGCTGGAACACAAACACGTGTCCTTAGAAACTTCTCTATCCTTCATGGAAAATCTCAGAGCCAAACCGTGCAAAAACTGCTTTCATCTGTTGCCTTTCAAGTTTGCCTATGCAAGGTGTCAACCGTTCTAATACATGCAAAATGGTGTATATAAGTGTATGTATGTGTGTGTAAATATATATATATATATATAAACTGGGAATGGCAGGGTAGTGCTTCTGTAGTGGTCAGAATAGTGTGCTGCTGGGGTGTGTCAGCGTCTTGAGCTTTCATCTTCTGTCATACGTCCTAATAAAGTCCTAGTGGCAGAAAACTTGTGGTGTTGATTGGGAGCATATGATGCCACTCTACGAATGGACTCCTCTGCAGAAAGGGTGAGTTAGGATTGCCATATTAGATCCATGCCTCTCGCTTACACCAGTCTGGATTGCATACAGACGAGGCCACCATAATCACCTGCCTTGACTTGAGTAACTCTTCAGATACTCAGATGGATAGGCTCCCAAAATGAGTATATAGAGTTCTCGGCAGGAGACCAAGGACTTCGGTAAGGGTGCAGACCCCCATCCTGGGAACTCCCGGAGAGAGGGATAAGAGCAAAGAATGGGCCCTCTTGGATAAGATGGGATCATACTCTAAAGTCCTTTTTAGAAATCAGGCTCATAAAGGAAAAACAAAAAGAGGAAGTAGAGGACACAAACAAACAAACAAACAAACAAAAAAAGGCATGGGGATATAGCCAGAACACAGAGGATCTTTGGTAGCAAGATGTTGGAAATGTAGCACCGGGTAATCTGCACGGAGTGGTGCACGTATTGTCCTTTCCAGTAGGCGTTGGGATTACCTGCATAGAGCAGCGGTTACAGCCCAAAACAGCACTGGTACTGCAGCAGATGCTTCGTAGAAGGCATTGGGGTAACCTGCATGGATAGGCAGTTACAGTCCTAAACAGCATCGGGCTGGAGGACAAGCATGGAGGGACCATAATTAAACTCTAGTGAGTATGGAGAGTCTGGATTTTAACATGGGGATGGGTGTTAGTATTGATCTTATAAGAAGCAGAGTTGACGATGGCTAGGACTGAAATGGCCTATTAGTGGAAGTGGTGGAGGCCATCACTTTAATAGATTTTGAGAGTGGTAGGAAAAGGGCTAAGATGTAAAAGATGTGAGGAGAGGGGGTTGCTGGTGTTTGTGGAAAGTCATGTACATCTACCCAGAGCAGACCAGATGGGCCATTTTGTCTTTATCTTCCATCATTCACTGCGATACTATGAATGCATTATGGAATCTGTCCCCACACCGGGCAGTACCGTGAACCCAACATTCAGGTTCCTCCCAAGTTCTGGATGAGTGCACAGCAACAAAAAAATTCCTAAGTGGTCAGAAAATAAAAATAAGTTGAATCCCACCCCGAGCTTGAACTGAGGCGCCATAAGAGCATCTGATACAGAATTTTAACTCCAAGAGAATTCTTGCCTTAGACCTCTTTACCATAGCTTTGCAACATTGCACCTCTTGAAAAATCTTCAGAGTAAGAAAAGAGTCACCCAAAATCTGATAACAGATGGGCCGATACAGTAAAATGTGCGGGAGATCCGGTGCTCCAAGGCGAGCGCCTGCTCTCCCGATGCACGCCCAGGTCACTCCCCTGGGTGCGTGATTTTGTATTTAAATTAGGGCCTGTGGTAATAAGGAGGCTCTAAGGACACTAGCGCGTCCCTAGCGCCTCCTTATTGGCAGAAGCAGCGGCTGTCAGCGGGTTTGACAGCCAACACTTAATTTTACCGGTGTCGATTGTTGAACCCGCTGACAGCCACTGGTTCGGAAAACGGACGCTGGCAAAATTGAGCGTCCGTCTGTCTTCCAACCGGCGAGCCGTGGGCTGACTTTTTTTTTTTAAATGATTTTTAAAAATTTTTTATTTTTGGGGCCTCCGACTTAATATCGCCATGATATTAAGTCGGAGGGTGCACAGAAAAGCAGTTTTTTCTGCTTTTCTGTGCACTTCCCCAGCACCGGCAAAGGCTGGCGTTTAATTTCTGAGAGTAAAACGTGCGGCTTGGCTGCACATTTTACTTTCTGTATGGCGCGGGAATAACTAATAGCGCCCGCAACATGCATTTGCATGTTGCGGGCGCTATTAGTTTTTGGGGGGTCGGATACGCGTTTTCCTAGGGCTGTTATTACCTTACTGTATAAGGGGTAATAGCGCGTCCAACGCGCGTCCAGATGGGGGCTAACCGTGTGCTTGGCCGAGCGCACCGTTCTGTATTGGCCTGAAAAATAGCAGCAACATGAAACCTCTGTGTGCTGACATTCAGGCTAAGGTATAGGCCCTAAAGCATATCCAAGGTCTGACTAACCAAAGCTTTTTAATTCTTAAAGGGATCTAAACCAAGTGGCTGCTAGAAGAATCATCTGCACACCAGTTTTTCAGCCAGAAGACAGGATGAGTGACTTTATTTTCTAGTTCCTGTCATTAGTACGTGTTCCTTCCCATGGGTAATCGTGCATGTCAAGCAGATTAACCACTAATGCAGTTCCACAATAGCACGCTGCCTTCTAGGAGCACGTTCCCATGGCAAAGATAAAATAGAACAAAAATAAGCTTGTAGGGCATGAGGGCCAAAGTTATCTTGTTGTGCCTATCTGTATACCAACAGCTCATTTCAGCTCAGGATTGAGAGGGTGAGCCACGTGCATTATTTATCACGGATAACGTTACGGGATTTGTAACACTTACAAAACGCCATTACAGTGATGTTAAGAAAAAAAAAATGTCCATGTCCGTTTCCAAGTCGACTGAGCAGAGAACCCCCCGCTACAATAGATAAACTAGCCTTAGTGCTTCATTAGACAGTGAGAGGGTGATGGCAGGAAAAAGAGAGCTTGCCCATCCAGTCTGTCCACTCACTCTTGTCTACACTGCTAAGGATCTATCCCAGCTGTCGGCCGTGGAAACTTGACCACTTGTAGCTTCATCCAAGGTCAGATTTTGCTTGTTTCTCCATCATCCTGGGTTGATAAGCATATGAGATCCCATACTTAATCCAACATTTCTCACCCTGCAATCCATGTACTACTGCTTAACATTCCTACAGTGCTTCACGAGATACACAGCGCTGTACAAACGTACAAAAAGACAGTCCCTTCTCAGTAGAGCTTACAATCTGATAAGACAAACGTACAGGTCAAGAGACTTGGGGTATTTCAAAAAGCAAGACGACAGTTAAAAAGAAAATGTTAGTTAAGACTAAAAGCAGACAATCGGGCATAAGATTTAAAAGCGGTTTGAAAAAGGTGGGACTTTAGATGGGATTTAAACATGGCAGGAGAAGGGAGCAGGACGTCCCAGCTCAGGAAGACAGCCAGGTGGAAAGCACGGAGTCAGGAACTGACGGTAGAGGAGAAGGGCACAAATAGGAACGACTTATCCGACGAGCGGCATGCATGAGGAGAGGTGGTGAGGTGCTGCATGGTTCAGGCTTTTGGGTGCATGTCTCAGCACAAAGCTTTGCAATGATCTAAACGGCCACCAAAATTGATGAGGCTGTGCTAGAGGGAACTCGCCCACCAGCAATCTGCCGATAGAGGTCTAGTTGATTTGTGGGAAGCCATAGCCTGCTGGTAGCAATCTCATTACCCCATGTCCTGTGGTATCATTAGGTGGTTTTTCCTTTCTCCTCACTTCCGTGCTTATCACCCCAGTTGATTTCCAGCTTTCCGTTCAGGGATCCCAGGATTTTTTGAACTCCATTACTCTTGTGTGTGTCTCCCACCTCCACATGAAGTCCATCCCATGCGTCTGCCACTTTTTTCCCATAAAGAAACATTTTCTGATATTGCTCATTAGTCTGCTCCCTCTTGACGCGTGCTGTGAACTCTTGTTCTAGAGCATCCTTTCCTCAGGAAAAGCACTTGCTTCTTGTGCGTTCTTGATGCCGGGCTAAGCTGAACGTGGCCGTTGTATATCCCCTTGTCCTTTTGTGGTACAGCCGTTCAGATTCTTAAGTCTCATCATACCCTGCGCCATTTTGATAGCAATCTTTTTTTTTTTTTTTTTTTTCCCCCTCATTGCTTCCAACCCCTGGGTGTCTTTTCGGAGGAACGGCCTCCAGAACCGGACGTAATGTTTTACGTGAGTCTTGTTTTACCTGTGCCCTGTACAGAGGCGTTCACTTCCTTCTGTCCCCTAACCGTGCCTCTCCTTATGCACCCTAGCACCGCTGCCTCGTCACACTGTTTTATTATATTGAGGTCTCTCTCCTGATCAGTTCCCCCCCCCCCCCCTCCCCAAAACCTTCCCATTGTACACTACTCACTTAGATTCAGGAGCATCTTGCTACTTGTGCAGGAATCCAGGGTGCGTTGTCCCATATCCTTGGCTGAGCCACCGTGGTGAGGGCGTGACACAAACCTCTTGTTTCTGAAACGTTAGTACCGGAAGGCAGCCTTTTCTTCTAACTGGACCATGCAGTCACGGTTGCCGAGCCTCATCTAAAGCAGTGGGAGCGGTGCGTCAGGAAATTCTCCAGAAGTTACTCCCCGTGTATTCCCTTCGCCCCCTCCAAATCTCCTTTTCCTGTGAATCTCCCGCAGTCCCCGTGCCCCCTCGTTCCTCTCTATCCTTCTCCATGTCCCCCTTCCCTTCTCGTGGCCCTGCTGCTGCCTGCCAGGGCCCCATTGGGGCTGGTGATGATGCCCCTTCCTCTCCCCCCCCCCCCCCCCCCCCATATCTACTTCTGTTTGCCAGGCTTGAAAATGCAGTGGATGGATCTTTGGGTTGTTTCCTTGGGGGTCTCCTTCACATATTATTTGCTACACGTTTTTTAGGCTCGGTTCAGTAGGGACAGAAAATTATCAGATGGTGCAGTTTGTGCCTCTCCTCTGCCCCCACACCACATTTATTTGTTTAGTTTATTTAAAATAATTAATTATGCCCCCCCCCCCTCCAATGTTCGGAGCGGGCAATAAATGATTTTGCAATGGCAGGATTCCCCACAAATCCTTAACTCCTGTGTGGAGTTAAGATCTTGGGGGGGACGGGACATCTGAGTTTTTCCAAGCTTGGGGCTCACCTTGCGCCACTTGCAGTTTCTATTACAGATGAGAGCTTACCCTAAGGTCCTTTTCCCAAGCCTGAAAGATTTTAAACCTTTTCAAGGATTGCATTATATATATATATATGTATATGTATGTATGTGTATATGTGTATGTATATATGTGTATATGTGTATATGTATATATGTATATGTATATATATGTGTGTATATATGTGTATATGTATATATGTATATGTATATATATGTGTGTATATATGTGTGTATATGTGTGTGTATATGTATATGTGTATGTCTAGATAGAGAGAGAGAGATATTGTTTTTATTGCCCATAATGGATGCAACACAGTTTATTTTTTTTATTTTTTTTTTATGGATTAAACAAATACCTTTAGGTTTTATAAACATTTTAAGCATTCATTTTATTCTTTAGAAGGTGTGACCTTTTTTATTTTCTTTTATTTAATAGACTGATTTTCCAAGATAAATGTTTACATTTAAAATATACCCATCCTTTATTTAAAATGTAAAAAACAATGAAAGATATAAAACATACAGCAGGTTTACTGTAATATTGATTTCTAGCTATTTTGCCAGCGCAAGACTTGGCTTATTCTGATGAGAAATATGTGCATATTTTTTCATCTGTTACAACTCAAAGTGTAAAAAGCTGCTGCAATTTTGAATTTAATTCTGGTACCTTTTTTAATGTGATAATGGGATTAATCTAGAGGAGTAACTGTTTTTTAATTACTGAAGGCTTTTTCCATTTAGCCTGCTGTACATTAGGTTAATTTTTTAAAGACTTTGCTAATTCATAGCCATTTGATTGGTTCAAGATGTTGAGTGGGGCATTGGTTTATGATTGTAGTGCATGCTATTTTTTTAATTTCTAAAAATTATGCTCTCCAACAGTCGTTACTGTTTGGGGATTGTATTTGAGACCAGCAGTGCTCAGACTGCCAGTGTTGCCCTTGGTAACAAAAAGCAATCCCGTGTGTGTGTGTGTGTGTGTGTGTGTGTGTGTGCTTCTCCTTGGCAGGGCAGATCACATGGTGGGGGGTCCCATATTTTGAAAGCTAAAAAAACAAAACAAAACAAAAAAAAAACCCAAACAAACTTGCAAGTCATGTGGCTGTTGTGGTGATCCAATAATTAAAAAAACAAACAAAAAAAAGAATATCTCAGTATATTTATTAAACTTTATTTCTGTGCAATCAAGTGGACTAATACGTTTCTGGACCAGCTGTCGGGAGTTGACAGTCCCTGAGTTTCAGAACAAAGCGAGTAAAAGATGACGTTTGTCAGGAAATACATGTGCGTCCTATTTTGAGACCAGACCACTGTATCAATGACTTGTATTAGGATACAAAAAAAAAAAGTAAATTCAAAGCAAATCAGGAGCATAAGATGTTAGAAAATAAAATGATCAAACCCTTCGAGCTCACAGTTGAAAAGACTGCTGACACGTGGGATTTTTTTTTTTAACTGGCTGTCAGACTTCTTGCTTTCTGCTGCCTCCTGATCACTCTAACCCATCAGCCTCTTAGATTAGGAAGCGGAGGAGGCAGTGCAGGAAGTACTAAGTTGCTGCCTGAATCTGCTTCATGCTCCGAGCAGTTAGTATCCCCAGGTCCTGACGGCTGTAGGAGCTACTAGAATGGAAAGTGACAGTAGAGTTCCCAGTCTTCACTTAAAGGTTAACAATTGGAAACCTCCTTCCGTCAACAGTGTTGCACCAGATCCCAAAAAATGTCAGCACCTGGAATTTCAAAACTCTGCACTTGGTTAGCAAATCAGCACCTGGCTTGGTGCCTATTTGCAGGTAATATGAAAGGTTAACACTGGTACTTATTGAATGCGGTGGCACCTTGGCACATTTTCCTTTCTTTCAGGGTTTGTTTTAAACTACAGCAATAAAAGCTTCTTGAGCTAAACATTAATTCAGGTTGAGGTCTGTGTGTGTCTTTCTGTTTTAGCTTTACATCATAAATTTGGTGTGTTTTAATGATTGTGAAATATGTTGGCAAGATGACGTTTGTGCTACTACTATTTTATATTTCAAAAACCGTGTTTTCAATATTAGTTCTTTTTCCTTCCCTTTTATTTTTTTCTTCCTCTCGATTAACATGCGAGGGCAGGACTTAAGTGCCTTGGATTTCTTGTGCATTGCTCACTTTGTCACTGTGCATCTTCTCAGACCTGTGTGTATTGAACCATTGTTACCATGCTGAGGACTTCAGTTCTGATCTGCTCACCTTGGGGTGTGACGTGCAGCTCAGAGTAGTCAGACTGTATGCAGAAGGGAACTTAAAAGTAGAGACTTGTTACCATATGCATAGGGATAGTGAAGAGGATCATAAGGGATTGCATTTCTGGCTTTTTTTTTTTACACCTCAATGTATGACGGGAGATATAATTCTAATTCTTCTATTCCCCCACCTTCATTCATTTAGTGGGGTAAATTCAAGATTAGCTCGATCAGTCTGTTTTGACATAAGAACATAACATAAAAACATAAGATATGCCATACTGGGTCACACCAAGAGTTCATCAAGCCCAGCAACCTGTTTCCAACAGTGGCCAATCTAAGTCACAAATACTTGGCAAGTACCCAAACATTAGATCACAAGCTACAATTGTTTATTATTTACCGTCATAGGATGGATTTATCCTCTAGGAACTTATCCAAACCTTTTTTTAATCCCAGTTACACTAACTGCTGTAACCACATCCTCTGGCAATGAATTCCAGAACTTAACTATGCGCTGACTGAAAGAATTTTCTTGGATTTGTTTTAAATGAGCTACTTGCTAACTGCATGGAGTGCCCCTTGGTCTTTCTATTATCTGAGAGAGTAAGTAACCGATTTACATTAACTTCAAGTCCTTTCATGATTTTCTAGACTTCTATCATATCCTCTCTCAGTTGTTTCTTCTCCAAACTGAACAACCCTAACTTCTTTAGCCTTTTCTCCAGTGCAGCTATAGCCTTTTTGAGATGCGATGACCAGAACTGCACACAGTATTCAAAGTGTGGTCTCACCATGAGGCGATAGAGGCATTAGGACATCCTCCATTTTATTTTCCATTCCCTTCTTATTAAACATTGTTGGTTTGCTTTTTTTTGATCACCGCAGCACACTGGGTCAACAATTTCAATGTATTATCCACTCTGGCACCCAAATCTTTCTTGGAGATTTAGGCGCCTATACGGTCACACTTTGTCTTCTAGAGCTTGTTGGAATCTGATCACATTCAAGTGAAGCCCAAGTGTGTAAGAGCTGAAATGTGCACATTGTGTGCTGTGCCTTCATTTAAGGGTTGGGGAGGGAATAGTGCAAGAAGCCTGTGGCAGTATAGGGCTTTTGGTTTCCCTAGGATGGCTGAACCCTTTTGGATAGTATTATACAGGAGGCAAATAATGAGTGAAACGTTGACGACACGTTAGAACAAAATCGATCACTCATTAGTTTCCAGCAGTCTGATTACTTTTTTTAAATATAGACCATCAGAATAATGCCTCAGGCAGCATGCGTGAACTACCTATGTTATGTCTGGTTTATGGCAGATTTCAATCACGATCCTATATATTGAAGAATTTTCCATTATTGCACATAAAAACTTAATAGAATCCTCGGAGAAACATGATTATTCGACCTAAAAAATATGTATGATTACTTAACTTTTGTGAAAGCTGACCTTCCCTGACACTGGTCCAGAGTTTCAAAATAACCGTTTCTTCATCAGGGGTAGCATAGGGTGTCTAGATTAGAATATCCACTGGCTATTGGCTGTGCTTAAGGCATAGTCCAAAAAGGTATCTTCTGGAGGGACCAACTGTCTCCTAATATAAGGGTTCAGTGTTCTCCAAAGGAAGAACCTTATGGATTGCAGCAGCTTCTAGAGTTTGCATTCCGTTTTCATTTACCACCGCTCTCTGTGCACCTCCTTCTGTTTGGATGAAATCTTTCATAGTCTGTGGTCTTCTTTCCCATATCACGCAAAGATGGGCAAATCAAGCTTGGGGGTGGTGGTGGCAGTGCCTTGCTAGTATGAAGCACCCAGATCTGGCAGGCGTCGGTCATCCAGCAGCAAAAGGTTTTACATGTCCCTGTGACTGCGAAATGGCTTCTATATACTGTATGTATGGAACCCATGTGATGTGACTTAATGCCAAGACCGTGGAACATAATGAACAAGATGTCCGTCAAGTGGTGAATGCAGGAACCTTTTTTTAATTGATTTTATTTATACAGACATTCTCTGTGCAGAGGATGCATTTCCTCTGCAATCCATTCTAAAGTTCAAGGAAATACGTAAAAAAAACAAACAAAAAAAACACCTTAATTTTTCTCTTTTCAATTAAGTTCTTTGAAGTCTGCTTGGGAAACATCTCTGAAGTATACATAGTTCTTGACCTAGAAAAATAATTTTTAGGTGGTGGTGGGGGGGGGGGGCATTAATGTTTCTGTTGTAAGAATTTGAATATTAATTGTCCTTCATCATGCAAGATCTCCAGGTAATGCACATCATAGTGTCCCTCCCTGCGTGCCCCCCCCCCCCCCCCCAATCTGGCAAAATATATACAGTGTTGATGAGAGCCTTGACACCACATCGGATCTGTTCTTTCAGCTGCTTTGCTTGGCAATAAATAGCTATCCAATTTGCATGTTTTACACCCCATTTCCGCCCTCAGCCTGCACCTTTTTTTCACTACACGAATATCCTTTCGTTGCTTAATGAGGACTTTTAATTGTATAACGCTTGCCTTGATGACCTGAAATTTCTTGGGTGACGACATTGCCTGCCGCAGAGAGAGAGATGTGGGGAAAAAGTAGCTGTCGTGTGTGTGTGTGTGGTTTGCCGTGCGGGGCTTTATGGATTCTCTGCTCTAGGTGTTAGCATGACCTGGGCTTGCTGCCCCCTCTTTCAGCGGAGGCGTTTTTACACGTGCAAGTGTGAGTGTTGTCTCGCGTATGTTTCAGAGACACCCCCCCCCCCCCCCCCCCACTTCTGCTGTTGGTTGGGTAACAGCAAAAAAAAAAGCCCTCAGCCGGAGCCTCACTTGTACTTTATGGTATTCCCGGGTGATTGTAACTTTCCACTTTTTGTCTTCTGTCTGGTGCAGCATGTTTGAAGTTGTTTTTTTTTTTTTTGGGAGGGGGGTGGTGAGAGAGGGGCTGTTTACTTTTAAAAGGAGAACGTAAGTTGTCATGCTGAGTCAGACCGAGGCTCCATCAGTCCCAGAATCCTGTTTCCAGTAGTGACCAATCCAAGTCACAAGTACTTCCCCGAACATTAAATAGATCCCATAGAGATTTAGCTTGATGACATTGTGAAGAAATGCTTACGGGATCTGTAAAAGAATATATGGAAAAGCTGGTGGAGGAAACTGGAATATAAGCAAAAGGTTATCTTTGCCACCACATCTGCAGTGAAACAACACATACTGTGTGAACCCCATGCACGGAGGTCATAATTTGTGTTGCAGAAAGCACAGCTGGAATTGTCGTAACATTAAGGTGTTGTCTGTGAGTCACTTTGATGAAGGTAGTGTAAGCAGGTTTAGGGATGCAGGGATCTTTATGCTACAAGACCCTGCCAGCTGCCCTTCCACCTTAATTGCGATCCTAAATCAGGAAAAGACAACGGGTATGCTCCTCGGAAACACTTTTATTTATCAGATTTGGCATGATATAGCATTTAGAAAATAATTAAAGGGGTCGTTCTTTAAAATGCGATGTAGCCTTATCACGTGAGATAACGCACGTGATAGAAACTGCATTGCAACGTTAACATTTAAATGAGGGGAAGGGTTTGGGTGGGGTTAGGAAGATTTTTTTTTTCCGGTACCACCGTGGGCGATAATGTGTTAGATATTTATTATTTGCCGGAAATAACACCACCTTTTTTGGTGGCGCTATGGGGGGCAATAGGTACACTGCGCCGCAACCGTGGTGGGTGAAAACACACTACCACGATGCGGCCGGGTGCACATTATCGTCCCCCGTCCTTTTTTTTTTCTTCACGGCTCATCATTCCGCATCTAAACTTCTGTCTCTAACATCCTGGCCACTAAGTAAGCGCCAGTTTTCCCTAAAGAAAGTTCTGTATTATGGATGATTTCACACAAGTCATAACCTTAGCCTGCTTATTATATTACTACTAACGGGTAATTTACTTACCCTTGGTTCCAGTTTCAGGTGATGCCTCTCTGTTTACCTCTGAAATAGACGCTGGCTGGAGGTCTGGAGAATGTGGGCAGAGGGGGAACTTGCTTCCTGAGCTTGATACTGGTAAGCGGGCAGGCGGTCCTGGAAGGAGACTGGCTCTGGTCCTTGTCAGGCAGGTCTGGGGTTGGCTCTTGCCCCTTACCGTTTCAGACTCTGTATCACACTCTGCACCTGAGCAGAGGTTTCCTTTGTCTGGTCTCCTGCCCCGGTCTGTTGGCCACACGTGGTCGTCTTCCCCTCTGTAGCAGGGAGTGCTGCTCTGCTTCTGGCTCCCCTTTTGCTTGCAACGGTGCTTCGCCACAGGCTCTCGCTTTCTCAGCCTTATAGGGGGGTCCTTTGCTTTTAGGATTTGTACTCCTTCCTTCTTTTTTTCTTCTTTGCCCCCTATCTTATAATTTCCAGCTAATGAATATGCATAATCTCATGGTGGGTGGTCTTTTGTTGCATTGCAGGTCTTTCCCCCCTCCCCAGTACTGCATGGGGAGGGGGGAAAGACCTGCAATGTAGCAGGGTTTCTGCTACATTGCAGGTCTTTGTTCCCCTCCCAATTTCTTTGGGGGGAGAACTGCCACATCTATGCCAAGCTGACTGTCAGTGTCAGCATTTTTTTCCCCATCTCAGACTCTTCTCCGCCCCCCCCCCCCCCCCCCCCCCAATGGCTGATCCATGACCCCTGCTTATGGGCTTAAGTTGTCTCTCTTGTCAGCTTTGCACCTATTGACACAGGAATATGCAAACAGGTACATCTTGATATCCTTCAGTGTATCAGGGCAAGGCCTCTTGTTTCTACCGAGAGAGGTGCTGTTTTAAAGTTCACGTGGGTAAATTCTTTCTCTGGCTGTGACAGTATTTTGGGCCTGTCAGTATTGTCTGCATAGTTCTTTGGCTCTTATGATTCATATTGGTGATTCAGTGGTAAAACATGAGATATCTCCCTATGGTAGTCTTTCTAAATAAAATGCAGCTTTGCATCAATCTTGAAGTCCTCAACAAAGTCCAAACTTTTTTTGCAAGACTTGGCTGGCCGTAGGCTCGTTTGAAGAAAGGTTTGATTTGAGAGATCCTCTCATGCCTGTGGGCCTTTGTGATTATGTAAAACTTTCCTGCTGTATTTTGTCAACAGCTAGATTTTGACAAAGCTGCTGCCCTGGATGTGTCTTGCATCTATGATCCAAGAAAACAAACCGGTAACCGATCCAATGTGGCTAGCAGCAAAGGATGACAATGTAGAATCGGAAAAAATGGACTTTATTGAACTTGGGCAAGTTCAATAAAGTCCATTTTTTCCGATTCTACATTGTCATCCTTTGCATCTATGATGCACACTGGTGGTAGCGGGTGAGTGGAGATGTTTTGTGTAGGACGGCTTGGGTGTTAATCATGGAGTAGGAAGGTGGGAGATTGTGTTCCTATGTGTCTTAGAAGATGGTGAAGTGACCTTGGGTGCCTGCGTGGAGCAGTGAACCAGGAGACACAAACATCTGGATGAAGGTGCCCTACCAAGTCATTCTACCTAGTGAGCTACCCACTGTCAAAGGTTAATTACAAAAAGGAGGATAGAAGGCTTGTTTGCATGTTACGTGGACTTGTTCCCTTGTGCATCAGATCGGTATGTAGATTCCATTCCATCCTTTGACTTAGTCTTTTACACCTAATGGTGTATGTTTTGCTAGACCTTTTTACCTCTATTAGGTCTTTAGCGTGTGGTGGTCTTGACAACGGACTATAATTTACCTTCAATCTGTTTTAGAATCGCAAGTGACTTCCTGCTGAAGGAGCCCTCCCTGGTTCTCTCTCATCTCTGAGAAAATATATGACCACAAGTGGAAATACTTGGATTTCTACAAATTTAGCTTTGACACACTCTTCCCTCCCCATGTAGTTGAGTCTCATGTTAGGGGCGTGAGGGGACAGGTACAGATTTGTCATTGAGTTTTCTGGCCTCTTTACCCTTCACGTATTTGCACTGTTGCTCTTTTTGACTGCTGCCTCTACTAATTGCTTTTTTTTAAGGTCGTGCAGGCTGTTAATGGTGTAGCATCATGGTTTTAGTTTTCAGATTATCCAGAAAAGATATTGAATCACGTGGAAGGATTGGCTGTACTAGTTGATTCAATTTTCTGTTTTGTTTTTCCTGCTGAGCTGGACCAAACTTATCCAGTCCCCTCTCTTCTCTGAAGTATTCGCTTGGTATCCTCAGGCTTTACCTCCTTGGAGTATTTCAAGAAGAGTTACATGGATGTAATCCACTTTGAAGTGCCTGAAAAGTGGAATATAAATCAATTAAATAAATAAAATGGGAGCAGAGAGCCGCTGTTGTCTTCCAGCTTGGCATTATAGGAATGTAATGGCTTGGTAAACTATTTGTTGTTGTGAGTCGGAGTGCTGCAGATAATGTGATGGCTGACGCAGTAGCCTGGGACAGTAATTATGTTGGCTGTCTACCTGCTTCCTGATAGGTTTGCAAAGATGCAGGACCCTTTTCACAACAGTGCGTATCCTGTTCTGTTGCTCCTTTTAACCAACCAGAAGGAAAAGACCCTTTCACTTTGTGTGAGATCTGCCAGGTAAGAAAAACCTGCTCCCAGATGACCGCTGCCGCCTTGCCCCCTCTTCATTGTAAGGATGTTTGTGATGTGAGGTTGACTATTTAAGAATATTCATCGTGGCTATCTTGATTTTTAACTTTGTTTTTTGAAGGTCCATCTTTTGTGCTTTCTTGTTTGTCTATAATTTGGTCTTCTACTAGTTTGTAAATAACTCTCGTCTACGTTTTATTGCTACATACTCTTTCCACAGCTGTCTTTGCCCACCTGTTGCCTTTGCGTGTGGTTTGCTTCTTTGTGTTTTGTCCCTTTTTAATATGCTTTTGACCAGAGACCTTCACCAAAGCTGTGCTGTCTGTGTGCCTTGTGCTTCTGGGTTGTTTTTCTAAGCCACATTTAAATAAAATAATTACCTGTTTGTTAAAGGGGAGCTTCTAGTTCACGTCTTTTCAAGAAAGTTTTATTGTATGCCTTTAAAGACCCTCTTCCCCTGATTCACCTACCCAAGATATCTTCTGGCCATAGCGCAACATGAGGCACCTATTAGAGGTGAGAGGGCAGTACCTCTTTCTGCATCAGCACAGTGGAGCTTCTGCTTTCTGGTCCAGTAGACGTCAATAACAGAAGTAACAGTATGCACAATTTATGAAGCACCATGACCAGAGTCCTGTAAAAACACCGAGCTGCCGCTGAGCCTTTCCAGGTGGGGGAGAAGACTGTACAGCCTTGCATGGCTTCATCTTCCTCTTGCTGCATACCACCCTGGGCATAACTAGTACAGCTGGCTGCGCAGGGGATACATTGAAGAATGGGATTTCCCCAGTGGCTGTACTATCTGTGGCTGTGGCAGTAAGCCATAAAGTGGGCCATGCCATACCCGAAACGCCATGTGCTTGGGAGTTTTTGTTTCAAGAGGACGAGGACCCCACTGAACCATCACAATTCCAACTCTAGGAGGAATGCTGGAGTCACAAACATGGGTCACCTACCTGGAAGTGCACAGGGTTTGCCCCCAGACATCTGGTACAAATATTTCCTTATGCACTTGAAAACATGGCTCTGAGCAGCCTTGAAAACAGAAAACATGGTCATTAAGTAATTGCCTATATGCATTTACAGTTAAACCACCTGGAAATGCTGTATTTCTGCATGCGATAACATGTACTAGTGCCCTATTTAATGATGAGAAAAATGTAGGCTGTTGAAAACCGTGGAGCAGCGTGACATTTGCCAGTAGTCCCCCAGTGTGGGTCCTGTGAGGGTGCTGTTTACTGAGTCAGCAGTGTTAACGGGGCAGATAAGCATTTTTTTTTTGTTGATTAACATGCCAAGCAACACTACCCACAGACAAACATCTGCACATCTTGTTGTTTTTACAGGAATTAAATTAGGGTGCCAGAAGAATCAAGAACCTGTTCTTATAGATTAATTTATTTTGGACACTCTGTATTCCTTGAGTTTCCAACTGTTGTGTCCGTGCAAGCTGCTGGCCATCCTGTGCAGCACAATCCTTGCCGTGGATCAGTTGTTCAGGTTGCTCTGACAGTAATGATGAAAGAATGCTAGTGTCCGATGCCCTTCCACACCCCGGCAGAAGAAAGACTGAAGTTTCATGCAGTCTGAACCAGGTGTTAGGCTTTTAAAAACCTTTGAGAGCATTTTTTTTTAAGTGAGCCTTCAAGGAAAGGGACTATTTCTTTGGCTTGGTTGAAATTAAAATTGTGCCGCCTGTTTGTTTAATATAAGAGGCTTGGGACCTGTAGGTGTCATGCTGGTGTAACCTGTGACATTATAGTGCAGAAAAGGTTTTTGTAAGGCTGTGAAATTTACTCGGGGGGGGGGGGAAAGGTAGTGCACCCACAAGGAAAGCTATAGTGGAATAAGATGAGAATCCTGAGCGCCAATCGGGCAGCATTCAGGGAAGGATCTCTACACTTCCCCTCCCCAAGACTTGAGGCAGTGGTGTTTGTCATTCCTTCATATTCACTGCAGATTGTGGTAGGGGAATTTCTATGAAGGAAAACGGATTCTGCTGCGGGCTTTGAGTTCTTTGAGTTATATATATATATATATATATAATACAGAGAAAAGGAGATTTTGTTGTTGCTGTGGCTAATTTATTTTAGATTGTGCAGAAAGGTTTGATGAATTCGTGTGTGAATTGTTTCTTGTTTTAAGAAAACAAAACCAAAAAAAATCCCCCCCAGGTTTTTCTCTTTGACTTTTTGTGATGCCGCTCGTTCTGTCTCTCTCTCTCTCAGGAGGTGATGTGCAGTATCAAAACCTTTTTTGTTGCAAAATAGAAAAAAAAAAAATCTACAAAGAATCCAGGAAGAGAAGTTTATTTTTCTTTGCGATGCGAACTCAATGTTTCCGCCAAACCGAATGTGCGGACATTGACACGCAACCAACAAGCACGAAGCAAACAGTCTGGAGTCTCCGGATCCAGGTCTGCATGCGAAGGTGGCAAAGCAGAACATCGTTATAGTAAATTGAAGGGGGACTACACCGTTCAGTCCTAGTAATGCAGGCAGATCTTGTGGGACAGAAAAAGTGTTCTGTTCTGTTCATTCCTTTCATGCCGCTTGAGGTTTCTGCAACATAGGAACAAGACACACTGTATAAGTCACACACAAGTTTGTTTTCCAAAATAACATAGGTTGTAGTATATTGGTTTTAAATTTCCTGGTGTACTTTTATGAAGGAAAAGGCTTATGAGCGCTATGTGTGAAATCTCTATAAATGTATGTTGTACATACCATGCTGAGAAAGTTTAACCCCTTAGGACAGTCTATATTACAGAATCATTTATACTCGAGAGATGATTAGATGCTAATTTAAACCCTTATCAAAGAGAGAGAACCCCATTGAATAAATAGACAAAAGTTTAATATTTTGATTATTCAACAAATATCCAAACTTTATTTGTATTTTTTTTAAATGTATGTATATTTCGCCTTTCAAGTACTTCAAAGCAGATTACATTCAGGTACTATAGGTAAGCATTCTTGTACGAAAAAGCATGTGAACCTTTCATTCAGCATCTGCTGGCACCTTCTTATGCAGCAATACCTTCAACTAAACGTTTCCTATAACTGTAGAATAGCCTTTCACTTTGCTCTTGAGGAGCTGTGGCCCATTCTTCTTCCATACAGAAGAATCGTTGTAATTCACCCTTAAATTCGGAGGGTGTGGGCTAAAAATAATTTTAAATAAAATAAATAAGGAACGGCTTCTTCTCTGTGACCATGAGGGCTTCCTTGCACGAACAGCTCACTTCAGGTCTTGCTACACAATTCAGTAGGGTTTAGGTTGGCACTTTGACTTGGTCAATCCAAAATCTCTTCTTTATCCATTCTGTAGTAATTTATTTGAATGTTTAGGGGGGTTGTCTTGCTGCGTGATCCACTTTTGGCTCAGCTTTAGCTCATGGATGGATGACATGGCATTCTGTTCTAGAATTTCTTTTTGATATAAAGCAGAATTCATGGCTCCATCAACGATGGCAAGCCGTCAAGTCCTGATGCAGCAAAGCAGCCCCGCACCGTATTTCCACCTCCAGGCTTGTTGGGATGAGGTTTAAGAAGGCAGCGTTGTTATCGGACTCGACTGTCCAGAGAACAGAAGTCTTGTGGGTCATCCAGATGTGAACCTGAAGGTAGCCAGCAGTATTCTTTTTAGAGAACATTGGTTTTGTTTCCTGCTATCAGGAGCAGCATCAGAGAATGCGTTCATGGAAAAGAGAGCGGCTGCATGGAAAGGCCTCACCGTGAAGGTGGCAGACCCCGAAAAGGTAACGATTCAAGAAAGCCTGAGAAAAGCACAGAGGATCCCTAGCTGCAAGGAAATGTGGGTAAAGTCAGAGATCAACTGGAGTCTGGCATTGGACAGACCAGATGGACCTTAGGGTCCCTCAAAAAAATTTGTTTTCTGTTTCAATGGGTGCAGGTATGATTCTTTCTAAAGAGGTTGATGTTAACCTATTTTTAAAATGTTCTCCTAAACTGTAGGGTGTTTGGAAGTAGGAGTGGTTGTGTCGAGGGGCAGCGCTGTAGCATCCTCAGGCTGCAGGCGTTCATTTTTATGCAGATCAGTAAACTTTACACACACACTTGGAATACAGATCTTGATTGAATGTTAAAATTAAAACCTTAGACGCAAGCCACCAAGTAACCATAGAACATGAGGGAGACGGCATATGCAGGCCGGTTTTTGGAATCATCAGTGCCTTGCTGCTTTTGCCACAAGTGCAGACAGAGGTGACCAGGAGCGTAGTTGCTTAGAATTTTTTTGGTTTGTCTTCCTTGTAACGCTATCCGTGAGTGACCCCCCCCCTCCCCCACCCTTCGCATTTTTAGGTGAAGAACATAGGAATTTATGCTAAGCTGCATTAAAACCTTGAAAAAGTTTTAAAATGTCTTTATCATTCTTCTAGGAGAAAGGGAAAAAAAAAGAGCAATTACACTTGTGTATTCGGTGGGCAGGAAAGAATTCTCGTATGCAAAAAAAAAAAAAAGAAAACCAAAGAAAATATTCAAATAAGGTTTCAAAATCAGGCAGTCAACCATGTGTGTATGAGGAGTTTTCATTAAATTTTATCTGTTAAAAACATTTTTTTTAAATGAAGTTTAGATTTGCCAAAGTCATATTATTTTCCCCCAGGCGGCTTGTGCTTTCACTATCCAATGACTAGCATCCCTTTTTGCATAATTTTATTAGCAGTACAGTAAAATGTATCGCAGCCTGGGAAGCTTGCATTCACCTCCATGCCCACGGTCAATAGGGACTGTTTGTGACTGTTTGACCTCTCCCTTGAAAGGGAAGTTGAATTAACTTGGAGTATGTTGGGTGTCCTTCCTCACTCCTGAAATATTTTCCCTTGCTGGAGGCGAGTAGTAGGGGATCCCAAGACTTCCAGGACTTGCTTGGGTCAGATGCTTGCTTTTTTTTTTTTTTTTTTTCTTTTCAAGGGGAGATGTCTGGAGACGCTGTGTCCTGGTAAACAAGAGAGAGTCTCTCCCTGTTTCTAATCTTGTAAGGCAATGATAATCCTTTGACAACATGAGCACTGCTGTCTCAGCAGTTTCACCTACTGTGGAAAATATTTCGGCTTGAAAAAAAAAAATCTAAATTATAGCATGTGAATGTAAATTACAAGGCCTGGCCGACTTCAGCTTGTGTTGCTGCAGTCTAAGGTTGGTCGCCCTGACATGCCTAGTTAATGAGTGCCTCTCATAGCCTTTAAAGACCCCCCCTCCCCTAATTAAACCTACAGGTCTCTCCCCACCCCTTCCCGCCCCCCACCTCTGTGGTACAGGCAGCAAATACAAGTCAGAACATACATTTCAATTCTGTCATGTTGGTGAAAATGTTTGATTCAGTTCTTTTGCTCTGATCGCTGATGTTGATTATTATCTTTTTTTTTTTTATTTTTCATTGCATTTGTTTTGAATTAGGAAAAGGGGTTTCCGTTTGATTTTTAAAGGAGTGATGTCTTACTGTAAATGATCCCCTTAAAATCGCTTATCACAGGGTGTGATTTTGAATTTTTTTTCTCTTTAAATGTATTGTTAATGTGGTACTTGCATTGGATTCCAGGAGCAATACAGTTGCGGGATATCTGCTTCCAGTTTCCCAGCAGATGCTTTCTGCTTACAATGACAGAAGTGCAAGTTCACCACTGTTGTGCTAACAATTGGGGAATAAAAAGGCAGTGTCTTTTAGTTTTTGTTTATACTGTCTTTTCCAAAAACCCAGCCTCCCATGGGGCTTGATGACGAGGCTCATAACGTTTTTAAAACTTGGTGAACTTTTTTTTTTTCCCCTTAAAGATTTGTGGGTCTATCAGGCACGTGCATACATCTAAGTTGGGAGAGGCAACTCGCCAGTTTCTGGTCACAGAACCGAGAAAATCAACCTGAGGAAATTTGAATGCGGACGTGGCTTTATCTTGCGATGGTCTGAATGCCTGAACCAGTCTGAGAGCGGTTGGAAACGCTGGTTCTTGTTCTGCCAGGTCTCCCTTCCTCCCCCAAGGGTTGGGTTTGATGAGTTTGGTGGTGGAAGGTGCAACTCACGTGATGAAGCAAAGAGTAAGATTTTCACGTTGGAGCATTCCGCGGGTCATGACACCAAATTTAAATGTTGTTAGCCCATATAAAATGAAATCTAATGTAATTTAACGAGACGCTAGTGAAAAGAGTATATTCATGTAACCTGCAATTAATTTATCCAGATATTTAGGTGCAGTACCCCACTCATAATCCATTGTGTGGTAGAGCTTGCAACGTTACGATTTCATTATGAAGATTGTAATCCTTACCCTTTAATCTGAAGATATTCCTACAGGCAGGATTTTATTTCAGCATTTTGATTTGATGCTCCAAGCTAAGGTACATAACCCACAGTCTGCAAGTCAACGTCTGTACCTGAGGCAGGCTGAGAGCGTGGCTTGTCCAAGGTTGCTTAGCCATGAGGAAGGGCGTGGGATGCTGATGAGCTGGAAAAGCGAGGTGTATGCATTCAGGGTAAGCATCCTGTCAAGCCACGTACAGAAGGAAAAATGGTCTTGAAAACTTTTTATTTGGAGGAAGAGGGAGCGAAGAGGTGCTTTCCTTCTGCCCTGTGATCTGTAACAGGCTTTTTGTTTTAATTACAAATAATTGCAAATCCTGTATGCAAACTCTCGGCTCCAAAACGATTTAATGATGATGATTTCACTCCCGCTGCCTGTGAGACGTGCATCCTGAAGAGGTCTTCCAGGCAGTGGTGGCCACCCTCGCTGTGGGGACTGTGTGTTCCCTGCCCTTGCAAAAAAAAAAAAAAAAAAAAAAGGTAATTGTCTTGTTTTTTGTTTTCAGCAGAACCTCTCCAACCACCCAGAGAGGCCGGCCCTTGTGCGACTCTCCAGTTCAGTTAGATGTTGAGCCTAAATTAATGAAACCCAATCATCATACGTAATTGTTACCTCCATCCCCACCAAAGCGGCCCTGGCACACACACACACTGCCTTTATTGTTCAGAAAGTGTTTGCAAAACAGACCTATTGTGTGTCTCTTCTCTTATCTAATGGTTGATTTTGCTGTTTCTGTAATCCTGAAAGAAACCCCCTCATTAAGATCAGCTCTCATCTTATTTCAGTTTTGATCCTGTGAGACAATTTTTCTTTCTTTTTTTTTTTTTTTTTGGTACCAGTGTTGTATAGTTTACAAGTAAATGGAGTTGTGTATCTGAACTGGCGTGGTCGGTACCTATTGTGGCTGAAAGTGTGCGCGCGCTGTAATACTGTTGTCGGGACATAACTCCGGTCAACAGGCAACCTGGAAATTTTAAAGTGAATAATGCTGGAAGCCTCAAATCTCTCAATATGTTCTTTGGAGCTTTTATCTCACTGCTTCTTGGGTTGTACGTAAGAGGAGACTTGTTTGTTTCCGAAGGAAGAGTGATTAGAAGGTGGTGGATGGCGGCAGGGGAAGTGACTGGTGGGGCTGGTTCCTTGTTGTATGTGATTATTATTATTATACGTGTTAAATTGTGACTTCTGGGCATCTTCCGCGAGGATGGGTGAAATATCAAGATAAGGATAAGGAGATAGTAATTCTGTTCCCCCTGGCTGGTGGTCAGATTTTGTTCTTGCCGGGCTTGGTCTCCTTTCTTTATGAAACACCTGTCAGTTCGGAGCCAGACCAGTAGTGGTTAGAGCAGTGATTCCAGGGTTCACACCCTCTTTCTGTCACTGGCATGCCTTGTACCCCCGGGCAAGTCGCCTTTATCTCCTGTTGCCTCACCAAGCTCTTCTACCCGCATGCTCATGACCATTCTACAGTGCTGCACAACTAAGCACATCACAACGAAATCTTATGTAACTGTGCATTGACTTTCAGCATGAGAATAATGGAAGTGGAGTGCTAAAGGTAAGAAGCTTTTACTCTTAAAAATACACTGTGAGGGCAGCCGAGGACTCAAAGGTCCCATGCAGTGTTGGGTTTTTTTTTTCCCCTGATGCAGCGCTGTAGATCCCAGTTGCCCTGGTTTTTTCCTCACTTCACCCTTAAGGATTTTATGTGCCTGTGCCAGGAATTCTGTAAATGCATAGGCCTACACATTTACTGCCCGTTCTGGGAAGAGAGATGATGTGATGTTTACTCCTGAGTCTGCCCCCTTGGAGCAGCGTCCCATGACTTCTCATTTTAGGATACCCTTTACCTAAACTCATGCTTAACCAGAAGTTAGCTTATTGTATTTTGAAAATATTCATTACAGATACCTACAGGGGCGGAAAAATGTTTAGAAAATGTAGATGGTAGTCGCAGGAGGATGACTTGTGTGCCTTGGATTTTATTTCTTATGGTGGTACTTTTGTCTCAAGGGAATGTTTTGGGCAGCTTGATGGGGAAACAGCCTACCTTTTCTAAGTTTTTTCCTAGAAACATAGAAATGATGGCAGAAAAGGACCAATGGTCCATCCAGTCTGCCCAGCAAACTTCCCATGGTGGTTTCTGCCATTCTGTGCAAGTTACCCTCATGCATCAGGCAGTGCTGCGTGACTTGCTTTGGTTATGGACTTGAACGTAGGTGCAGTCCTGTGTTTTTCCTTAATGTCTGTGTATCGGTACCGGAGACTGGTTAAAAAAAAAAAAAAAAAAAAAGTCATGGCTCATGTTGGTGGTCTCGGAATCCAAATTCCTCTTTCCCTCCACCCCCCCAAAGCAGAGAGCAGTGTCGCAGTTGCATTGAAAGCATCAAGGCTTATTGGTTAAGGGTAGCAATCCATGCCTTCTGTTACGGGTATTAACTACTGCTCTGTGCAGGTTACCCTCTTGCTTATCAGTTCCCACACCGTAAAAGTTGGGGCCCTCGTTAGTTGCTGCCCGAATCCAATTCCCCTTTTTCCCCTGCCGTCGAAGCCGAGAGAAATGTTGGTGTTGCGTTATACAATAAAGTCTATAAGCACTGGAGACATTATGAGGTCACTGTATCTACATTAAAAGATATGATTCGAGCTATCATATGAGCAGAACATATATTTTTATGTAGAATTCTTGATTTCTGCCTTTTTTTTTGGGGTTTCATTATTCTTGGAGTTGCATTAGAAGCATCAAGGCTTATTGGTTAAGGATTGTAATCCCGTTCCTTCTGCTGAGGGTAGTAACCGCTGCACCAGCAAGTTATCCCCCTGCATGGTTATCTCATTTCCGTCCTCTAGCCTTCAGGGAGCCACAGTGTTTTACCCCATGCCCTTTTCAGATTAGGCATTTTCCTTTGACCTCTGTTAACCTAAAATATTTGGTCATAAGGGTTTGATTTCACATCATGTAGATCTTTGCCTAAGGATTTTTCTGCCCCTCCTCATATAAAGGATTGGGAAGAAGTTTCGAGTGAGCAGGATCTTGCGGGTTTGTTTTGGCCACTGATTTGGAGATGTATTTTTTTTGTTGCTCTATTTCCCTTAGCTTGGTGAATAAAACGGTTGACGATCTTGCTAAGTTCTTATCTAACCCCTGTTACTATTAGTAAATGGGATGCCTCTAGTTCTACACTTTGCAGGGGTAATTGTGAGAAGGATGGCTTTCCCCCCATATTTTATTTTATTTATTTGGGCTTGCCACTTTACCAAAAAACGTTGGGCTATGCTGCACAATTCCCTTGAATTTAAACAACCCCCCCCCCCCCAGGTCAGTTCTCTTGTTGGGGGAATGTGTACAAAAGGATGCCACTATGAGTCTAAAGTGATTACTTTTGCTGCTAACAAAGATGTTGAAGTAGTCTTGGCAAAAAAATGGAAAAATGAATGCCTTTCATCTTGGTAGGATTGGATGCACAAAGTTGGAAATCTTATTGTTTGCTTTTTGGGCAATCTGTATTGTTGCCTGCAGATGGACACTGCCTTAGACAGCCCCTTGGGGCTGTGGTTAAGAAATGTTTTAAAATTATTGCAAGGCATTTTGGGTATCCAGAGGTGGAAATATCCTATGCTCCTGATGTGGCTCAAGTGACTAATCTTTCCCTCGTGGTGCTTGCTTGGCAGATCCTCAGCCATGTGGCCGTCAAGTAGATCTGCCGAGGCCAGGGAAAGTCCTAGCTGCCAAAGCATAAAGACTGGGATGTTGCATCGTAGCCTGGCAGTCTCTAGGGGCTGCTGGGAGGGCAGGGTGAGCCATCTAGCTGCAGTAGGGGCAAGTCACTTTATGTCCTGATGCCTCATGTATCCATTCACTTGGTTTGTTTGCTGTTCAGGGCAGGGACTCGTGCCTGAATGCTTGCGCCATTCTACAGGGCTACAAATGTCCAGTAGTGCTCTATAAATAAGTATTATGATGATGTGACTGAACCCATGGGCAGTAATAACAAAATCTATATCTTCCTTTAATTTACGTTTTTATTGAAAGAATGAAATTTCCATCCAATGCATGTGCAAAATATAAAAACAATACAAGCGAAAACAAATGCTACGGGATGACGTGGAGACAAATATACTTAAGGAACAATGACATTTAAAACGAAAACATCCACCTGCAATTTATGTAAATACAACCTGATGCAGATGAAAAAAAATAATCATGCTCTCGCTAAATATTTTATGAAAATAAACCTCATCTCCCCCCCCTCCCCCCCCGCCAGTCCCCTGTCATAAATTCCAAGGTTTAAAAGCAAAGAACAAGGTAAGGTGCAAATCAGCAGCCAGCCCTGAAACTAAATTTTCAAAAATAAAACTGGCCTAATGACACCGAGACAGAGATGACTTATCACCCCTTTGTAAAACTGGAAAAAGGGTAGGCACATGGTATCAAAGATAGCTGGCAAGCCCCCTGTCATCCAAGCAAGTTTTTCTGTAGCCTCAGTATGTACTCCAAACAGGCAATTAAAATAAGAACAAAGCAAATTTAAAATAGACAATGGAACGAACAAACTAAATCAAAACAAATAATTCAGAAAACAAAACCTATCACATCTCCCAGAAATGATAACCAGAAGGCCATGTTATCAGAAAGCAGCATATACCGAGCCCTGCGTTGGCTCTTTGCTCACCTGGAGCATCACAGAAGAAGCCAAGCTTTGACCTCCTTGCGGGAAGGCCACTTGATCTCTGTTGGCAGTTTTATTCCATAAATTGGGAGCTACCCTTTAACACAACCCCTTAAAAAAAAAAAAATAATCGAATGGCTCTAGATCTCAACCTGGATTTCCTCAATACGTTTGGCTTGCCATGGAAATCACCAGTAGAACTTCTTGACTAGCGCGCAAGTCGCGCGGTGGTGTAATCCAGGCCAAATTGTTAGTACGGGTACGTTTGTGACCGGTTACTGAACCTGCAAGGCCTGTTTGGCCAATCTAATTACATGATTGGCTGACACGGCTCCCCCACCCCACCCCCTTCCTCCAATCTCTATGGATCACTGTCGAAATATATCTTCTGATTTAAATGAAATTCATATTGCAGCGCACGTGTCGGGATGGTACCTCTTGGTGTGCAAGAGTTGTACTCGGTGCATGTTGACAGAATTGTTTGCCTGGTCACACTTATCTTGTGTTCCCTTGGGCAAACGTATTTGTGTAGTGAGACACTGGCACCGGCAGGATGGCACTCTGACAGCACTCGTGGGCTCTAGGGAAAGGGCCCTGATATCAGATAGGACACTTAGCTCGTGCCGCTCTTGGCAAAGGCAGTGGTCACACAGTTTGAGTTCAGCCTGCTCTGAATGCTTGTGCCTGAGGTTGCTTTCACCCATCTCTATGAAATCAGCCAGTGCTTGGCTGAATCTCCTGTTGGTTGTAGAAAGACAGGGCTGCCGCCATAGATAAAATGTTTCATAAGAGGCCCCACTGAATAGTTTTGGGGAAATGTCGGCCTTATTAGCTTAGTGAACATTTTTAAGCTTCAAACTTTTGGGGGGTGGCTGAGGTCCTATTTTCACTTTCGGCTGTGTCGGGTTTTGACCCTGAGCATATGCAGGAACTGACTTGGATGGAGGAAAAGCCCCCCCCCCCCCCCCCCCCCCCCCCGTGACCTTGCACAAAACACCCAGTGTTATGCAGCAACAGTTAAGAGGAGCCAGGGCTGTGACTTCTGGGGTTTGGCGTGTGTGCTAAGCTCGATGTTGGAGTCTTTTACTGAGCAAAAGCAAGGCAGGCACAGTACAGAGGAGCAGCAGAATTGAGGCGTGGTGGTGGTGGAGGGGGGGGGAACGAGAACGCTGTGATGGTCTATAGAAGAAGTGTGTAGTGTGATTGTTATGTAGCTCAGTTGCTGTTTTGGCTTCGTTGGTTTGAGAGCATGAACATGATATACCATACTGGGTCAGACCAAGGGTCCATCAAGCCCAGTATCCTGTTTCCAACAGTGGCCAATCCAGTCCATAAGAACCTGGTAAGTACCCAAACATTAGATAGATCACAAGCTACTATCGCTTATTAATTAAAAGCAGTTTATTGATTTTTCCTCTAGGAACTTATCCAAACCTGTTTTAAACCCAGTTACACTAACAGCTGTAATCACATCCTCTGGTAATGAATTCCAGAGTTTACTTAACTATGCGCTGAACAAAAGAATTTTCTTCGATTTGTTTTAAAATGAGCTACTTGCTAACTTCATGAAGTGCCTCCTAGTCCTTTAAAGATTTTTTTTTCCCCTGCACATGCGAGCAATCAAAAGCAGGCTAAAGGATTTGGAGGTCATGATAAAAGGTAATTGTAGATGGTTTATAAGAGACGTTTTAAACCATATCCAGTAGTTAGAATTACGACCTGTAAAATTCATCCCACTCAAGTTGTTGCTGGTCATTCTTTAAACCAGAAAAAAAAGGCAAGGAAAAAAGGTATCCCCTTGGGTGCTCTCCTTGTATATGGGAGGGGGAGGGGAGCATGGTAAAATATTTGCAGCTCCCCCCCCCCCCCCCCCAACTTCAGTTCTGAATCCACCTAAACAGTTGGAGGAGGGGTGGGCTTGGCTGTCCTGTACGAGTTATGGGACCAGTGAGTGGCTTATTCTTGGACTAATGGTTAGACTGTTGTCAGCTGCATCGATGCATTTTTCAGGGATTTATTGGTGAGTAATGATATTGAGTCTTTACTTTGCATTGAAATTAAACTTACAGGTTACTTTCTTTCTTGTTCTTTAACATCAAAGCTGGGGACTTGAAAGCCTCAAGCATGGTTATTAAAGCATTTTGTACATTTGTATCTTTAGATCTTCAAGTTCCCCTTGGGTTATTGAGGTTAGGGTAAGACTAAAGAAATGAGAACTCAGATATAATTGTGTAGGCAGTGCTTTTATATGAGGCTGGGTACAGTATAAAGCTAGGCTTTCTGGACCCTCCATGAAGTTAGTAAGTAGCACATTTAAAACAAATCTGAGAACATTCTCTTTTACTCAATGCACAGTTAAGCTCTGGATGTGGTAAAGGCAGATAGTGTAGCTGAGTTTAAAAAAATATTTGGATAAGCTCTGGAGAAGTCTATAAATTATTATTAACCAGGTAGACTTAGGGAAATCCACTACTTATCCCTGGGATAAGCAGCATGGAATCTATTTACCTTTTGGGATTCTGCCAGGTATGTGAGGCCTGGATTTGCCACTGTTGGGAACAGGATACTGGGCTTGATGGACTCTTGGTCTGATGCAGTAAGGCCATTATGTTTTGGTTTTGTCCTGTGACCTGAAGTACCTGACCTGGAAGCTCGTGTTTTTGGTGGTGGTCGCTTTGGTGCGCATGGTCGGCGAGCTTCAGACTCTAGTAACCACTATGAAAAGGGGTCATCCTAACTTTCTGCTTAAGCTGGTGTCATAATTTCCATTTTAACCAGTCAGGTGTCCTTCCATTGGAAGATCAATGGGGAGATCATTCTCTGTGGTTCACTCCCGGCAGTAAGAAATGCTATTCTCCTAGTCTGCTTTTCCTTTTTTGAAACCCTCAACAATACTGCTAGCCTTCATCCATCAGCTCCAAATTTCACAGCTTTTTTTTTTTTTTTAATCTGCTACTAGTGAGACTTGAGAAATCCCAGACACCAGATCACCTGGGTACCTAGAATTTGGCACCTGATACCATTATGAGCCTGACAATAAGCTGCAGTCACCACAGGTCCAAGCCAGGTAGAGACACTGCTGCTACTGCCAGCCCATGCTGCAGAGACATACCAGTGCAGGCGTACGCCAGGGTGGGGGCGTTGGCAGGGATGGGAGAGACTGCAGTTTTTACTGTGGTTAGCCAAGGTCAAGGAAAGAGCTAAGGAGGTTGGCGAAAGGGTAGGAGAGAAGAAGTGGAAGAAAGAGGACGAAGAGAGAATGAACACAGCTCCAACATTGCTCTCTGTTTCAATGGCAAGAGATAACAGGGAGTTGGACTCGGACAGCAATAAACAAGGGCCCTGACTTTTATGGTCTGAGAAACTGATAAGTATGGAGGTGACCTATACGGCGCGGCAGATGCTACCATATGCTTGCTGGGCAGGCTGGATGGACCGTTTGGTCCTTTTCTGCCGACACTCCTATGTTTAAAACTAACCCAAAATGAGCAAAACAAGTGACAAGATAAAAATTAAAATGAAGAAAATTAGCAAAAAAAAAAAAACAAACAAAAGTAAATGCGAAAAAAAATAAATATATATTGTCAGGATTGTGCAGCAGCTTATAGATGGTGGCATGCTGAATCAGCAGTTTGTACTGCGGCTGCACAGTTGCAGGAGACTGGGGTCACTGCCTCTTGGCCTGTTGCGTTCTTGATTTTTATAAACCTGAACAATATCTCCTCTTGTGGTCTCTTTTCTAAGCTGAAGAGCCTTAACTTGTTTAGCCTTTCTTATCGGGAAGCCTTTCCATCCCCTTTATCGTTTTTGTTGCCCTCCTCTGGTGGCTGTATCTCTTTTTTTTGAGATGTGACCAGAAGGGCACAGATGCGTGGAGGCATGGTGATGCCCTCGTTCATTCTCCATTCCTTTTCAGGTCATTCCTAACATCCTGTTTGCTTTTTGTTTTGCCTGCTGCTGCTGCCGTACACTGCGCTTGAGAACAGGCAGAGGGGAGAGATCGGTGGGATTGTAAAATTGCTGCCAGTGGATTTGGCATGATGAAGCTCACCGCGTGGATGCATTAGAAAATGCGGTTAAGCCAGGGTTGGGTTGGTGAAAGCCATTTTTTTCCGGGAAGTTATAGGGCAGAGTTAGTCTATAGAGGAGGTGGGAGCACAGTGGAAAATAGATGCAACAGCAGATAAGGTCGGTGGTGGGGGGAAGGATGGATAGGGCAGAGGTGAAGATGGAAGGGGGAAGGATCTCGCTCCCATGGTGCAACGTTTGTGTCTTGAAATAGTACAGAAAAGCCCAGGTGAGGGGTTAGGGCAAAGGGAGGCAAAGTACTGTGACAGCTCCCCTAGTGGAGATGTAATGAGAACACTCTTTGCCTTTCCCTGCAAGTTTTATTTTGTAATGGAAGATGTCTACATGGCCTGCCAAAAAATTGGCATTTTCTAGCATCAGCACCTAATTGAGAGAGAGGGAAAATCCACTCTTCTCAATAGAATTCTTTAGTCTGTACATTTTTTACCATATTTCTTAGTTTGCTGCCTCAGGTGTCTTAGTTTTTAGTCAGTTTTTATAATGTACGTCTGGCAATGTGATACGTGTATCCACACCCATGAGATACCCTGTTGATTGTTGCTTATGTGCACCTCACTCATAAGCAATCTGATATTTAAAGTTAAACACCGTCTGAAACATATCATTGATATATGGTATCAACTGGGACAGAATGGTTAGATCAGGGCTGTCAAAACCTGTCTTGGGAACCTCATCGCCGGTCGGGTTTTCAGGATATCCCCAGGGAATATGCATGAGATGAATTTGCCTATCATGGAGAACTCAGTAAATGCAAATTCATCTCATGCATATTCCCTGGGGATATCCTGAAAACCTGACTACTGGTGAGGGGTCCCCGCCAGGGCGGGTATGGGGAGCCCCTGCATTAACACAAGTTTGTTGCCGCTGCCTGCTCCTAAGACCAGGCGTCGCCATATTCTGTCTGGTACGTCGCTACGTACGAGTCATGGCTTGAGAGTAAAGCCTACATTCAGTGGACTGCTTTTTAGGTCATTCTCGTTCTGTTTTCTCCCTCCAAGGACTTGTTGACACACATTCGTGGCCGAGGATGTTATGGGTGACTAGCTCCATAGCAGAGCTGGGAGCTGGTAATTGAAGTAGCTCAGAGCGCGTAGGCTATACATGCATGGAGCTCATTGAGGGGATTTTTTTTTTACCTTACGTATGTAACATTAAGGGGCCGATAGGTAGACCAAGCCTTTTGACGCTGTACTCTTCAAGAGGAAAGAAGGGATGAATTCTCCTTAAAATAAAAAAAAGTAAAGCTCTGACAAAATTCAAGAACTTTGTTATACAGTGCTCCCTTAAGTTTAGAGTCAAGACATGAATATATATCTAGGAGCCTACTTTCATTTTAAGGCATTTAAGGGAGGTCCAAAGTACTAAGCAATTTCCCCATAGATGCAAAATGGGACAAATCCTTTTAGTGCACTTGGCCTTAAATGTCTTTATAAGAAAGGAGGAGGTGGCAACGTTGGTCATGGAGGATCCTGTGATGTGCAGTGCAGAAGTCAGAAAAAATTATAGGTTAGAATGAAGTTACCTTCAATGAAATACAGCTTGTATAGTATTTCTGAATCATTTGTAAATATGAAAGTGGGGGTTTTTTTTTCATATTTTTTTTTTTTTGTGAACAGACTTTTGAAAATTACCTCGTGAGGTAGCATGGGGCCAGCCACCTCTCTCAGATTTTGTTTAGCCCTGAGCAGGTACCTTGTGTTCAAGGCTGGAACAGTTTGAAATTCTCTCCTTTCCTTTTCATGATACTCTGCTGCCTTGCACTGTTGAGATCTGGGTTGTGATTTATAAATTCGCCTTCGTGCGGGAGAATTCCACTGATGACGCCCGGTGCCCGCCTTCAGATTTGCGTGTTTGCAGTGTTTTAATTAATGGCAAGGAGGTGTCATTTTACTTGTGAATAGAAATGTGTGCTTTGTCTAAAATCTTTGCATGGTTGCTGTGAAGCATTTAAGAAATATGAAAGCTAAATTACGTCACTTGGAACGACGCTGGCGAAAAAACCCTCTCCCTGAAAGAAAAAATGCTTATTTTTTGTACCTACATAAATATATAAAGTAAAATGATCATGCCAAAAAAATATTATGCAGATAAAAAACAAGCAGCAAATGGCAACTGCAACGCCCTACTCAATATTGTAAAATCATTAACTGTTGTAACAAAACAAATCTTTTGACTATATTTCAGGCTTTTTGCAATAATAATATTGACCACTTCAAAGATAAAATTATCAGTCTTTCTTTGAAATTCAACCATCTTCCCATTCCTAAAAGCAATCGTCCTCTGGCCATCAGTTTCTGGCCTGATTTTTCTCCTACTGACTCTTCCCCAATAACTCACATTCTCACAAAAATGAAAATATGAAATAGCCCTTACAACCCCTGTTCTGGACAGTTACTAAAAGAAATCAGAGAATCTATTTCTCCACCACTGGCACAATTGGCCTGTTCCTATCTTCTGGCACATTCCCAAATACCTTGAAACAAACCTCCATTCTTCCAATTCCCAAAAAGATGCTAATAGTGTGAAAGATCCATGGGATATATCGTCCAATGGCCTCTTTAATTTCATTGGCTAAAATAATTGAATCAGTAGTACTCTATCAACTACATGAACACATAAACGAAAATAATATACTTCACCCAGATCAACACGGATTTCGTAAAGGACATAGCACAGAACCAATGTTACTCTCATCCTTTGACTCCATAATCCAAGGTTTTGATTCCAAAGTAAATTACATCCTAATATTTCTTGATATTTCTGCAGCTTTCAGTACCTTAGATCACAATATCCTCTGTGCCCATCTTTAACATATTGGTACCAACGGTACGGTTCTCCAGTGGTTTAAACTTTATTTCACAGACCACAACAATTTAACTTGGGACACTGTCATTCCAACTGGTTCTACACCAACTCAGGTGTCCCTCAAGAGTCAACCTTGTC
Source organism: Rhinatrema bivittatum (assembly GCF_901001135.1). Classification (NCBI taxonomy): domain Eukaryota; kingdom Metazoa; phylum Chordata; class Amphibia; order Gymnophiona; family Rhinatrematidae; genus Rhinatrema; species Rhinatrema bivittatum. The sequence goes on along the minus strand of NC_042627.1, from coordinate 76,541,759 downwards.
TATTTTATTTAACATTTATCTGTTACCTCTCTGCCATTTACTCTGTGGTCTCAATATAAAATTCAAAATATATGCAGATGACATTCAATTCATCTTGCCATATAACAGCACCTGGAGTAACATTTTCTCTAGTAAACCTTTACCTAAAATCAATAAAAATGTGGCTGTCTCACAATTGAATTACACTTAATGCCGCAAAAACAGAAATAATATACTTATCGACTATTCCCAATTCAAACTGTGTTCCCCGATAATATCACTATCCTCATTTCTAGACTGGCATGTAATCTAGGTGTCATTTTAGACTCCAATCTATCCATGACTGCCAATATTTCATCCGAAACAAAAAAAATTCCTTCTAAAAAATAAATTTGTTAAAAAAAAAAAGAAAACCCCTCCTATATCCGAAAGATTTCTGTTCCGTACTACAAGCTTTAATACTGACTGGTTTAGATTATTGCAATTCACTCTATTTAGGCCTCCCCGACCATATACTACATCCCCTTCGAATAGTCCAGAACACTGCAGCCCATTTACTCACCAATTCAAACCATAGAGAACATATTACTCCAGTTTTACAATTTCACTAGTTACCAATACATCAACGTATTCAATACAAGATACTATCCATCATCCATAACTTAATACACAGTGCATCGACCAAATGGTTATGTTCCTCTTATCTGCAGGCTCCAAATATCAAAACAGGCTAGATCTAACCCAAAAACGTGCCTTCTCCGTAGCAGGCCCTATATTATGGAACTCGTTATCAAATTCAATTCGGCTCCTTACAAGAGAACTTAAAAAGGCTGTAAAAACTTATCTATTTCACTAGTGTTTACTGATCATCAGGCATGAAGGCTTTTCCTGTCATCTTTGATTTTTATGCTGTTCTGCTGCTTGTTTGTTTTTAATTTTATTTAATAACGTGTTTTTTTTTGTTCTATTAACGTTTTTATTTATTAAAACTTGATTATGTACGTTATGTTTTGTAAACGCTTAGACCTATAACTTTGTATAGGCGGTATAGAAAAGCTTTTAAATAAACAGACTTGCCACTGTTGGGAGTCGTTTACCTAGTGCTCATCTCTGCTCTGCCTTTCATGGAGGCCATCAGTATTTTGTGGGAGCTTTTACAGCATAACTTAAACACTTATCTAGCATGGTATGCTTTTTTTATGAGAGGCAATGGTTGTTGAGGAACCTTCTTCTGTGTCTCTTGTCATGTTGCCTCGGTCGCCTCACTAGATTTAACAGTTGGCTGGGGTCTAAACGACGTCCTTGCTTGGCTGCTGATTCCTTTAGAACCTGGAGGAGAATGTGATAGAAGAATACAAACAAGTTAATCTAGGTCGGGGAGACCTTGGGCAGGCGCTAACCTAAAAACGTTTTATGTTGGTATGTCTTAAAAAATAGAAGCAGGCGGGGCAGCTAAGTTATGGTGGCGTTTCAGAATGAAGGCTCTTGTTTAGCCGCCCTACGTGAAGGAGATAATTCTTATCAGGAAATGCCTTGCTGGGCCAGGAATAGGCATAAACTATCCAAATAAACCTTGAGGGTGTGGATGGAGGACCTGGTTGAGAATGTTGTCGCACCAAACGCCAGCGAAATGAAAATAAAATCGTGCAGAAGGATGTGATGTAGAGTTTAAGAGTTGGATGTCTGCAGCACCCCAGTGCAGGCTGAGGATGCAGAAGTAACATGGCGAGCCGTGGCGGACCAACAGTTGGCCCATCCAGTCTGCCCAGCTGAGATTGCGCCTTTCTGTGTTTCCACCACTTTGGATACATGAGCGTATCATTTTCCATTTTGCAAACCAGCAACCCCAACGTCTGAACTGACTTCTTGCTATCCTTTTCCCACCTCTGGCCGTCGTATCTGTCCCGAGCATGTCCAAAACGTTTTACATGGCCGGCTGCTTCCACCTCTGCTGATGGGGCCATTTCAGGCCTGGTCTGTCTGCTTCCATCCTTAGAAAACAGATGGAAGATCTCCTGTCAGCTGCCCGCCGTGGAAAGGCAGTACTGGTGGGGATCTCTCACTTGGAAGCCTGTAAGCGTTTGCTCCTGTGGCTATCGAGCGGCTGTAATCTGGCATCTAACCTCATTAAAGTCTCTAGTGCCAATTAAATCTGAAACGGTTCTTGGCTCCTGGGTGCAGATGCTGGCTGGCCTGGTTTCTTCTTCTTGGAGAAAAGGTTAAAAATGAATTTTTAGCCTCAGATATGGGGGGGGGGGGGAGGCAGGAGGGGAACGGAGCTAAACAGCGCAGGTGAGTCAGCAGAGCATAACCCCCTCCCCCTAGATAGGCAGGGCAGGAGGGCGGGGGGCACTGGACTTCCACTCTGTCATCACCCGCCCTGGGGAGGATTTTGGGAAAGGTTTTTAAACCAGGGCAGACATTGCTCCAGATTTATCAAGGAAAATATCCTGGGATTTTCAGTGGGGGGGGGGGGGGGGGAAACGGGTTTTGTTTTTTCCTCTTCCTCTATGAGCAAGTCACTAAATGGAGAATAAAAGGCGATGCCCGGCATTTAAAACTGCGGGACAGAGCAGCAGATTGTTTTTAAATTCCCTTTGCATTCAAGCTTGGCAGAGGGTGACGCTGCCTCTCCTCCCACCCCGGGATGAGGCCCTGGGTTTGCGTAGGCCGCCCCCAGGCGCTTGGGTTTCTGAGAGAGCGCATAGCATGAGGCACCTGGAAAGGGGGCCAGGAAGGCGTGCAGAGGCGCCGTTGGGTAGGAAAGAGAAGCTCTGCGGCTCGAATTTCCGTACCTTGCCAGGATCGGATCACCTTGTGTTTTGCTCACACTAAGTAAATATTTATTAACCTTGGATTGGGCTGTTCTGCACTGTATTGGTGATTGTCTTCCTGAGAAAATGGCTTCTGGTTCCAGTTACCCAATGCATTAAAGGTCCCAGGGAGCTGTCAGCTAAAACGTGTGCAGTGTTTGGGAAGTGGGGGGGATGGGGGACTGGAGAGCAAAGCTCGTGGGCACCCAAACTCTTTGGTGCTTTTTCATTGATTTGCCTAAATGCAGATGTGTTACAGAAATGAGACAGCGGACAGGCTTGGCATGTTCAGGGTCCTTTTTCTTTTCATAGTTACATTTTAAAGTGATTTGTGAGGATTTCTTTTTGGGTTTTGGGGGGGGGGAGACAGGACTCCTTGTGATATTCCTGGCCGTGTATGGCGCTGTGTAACTGGGTTCCCCTGCTACCCCAGTCGAACAAGCCTACGGATATTGAAGAAGAGGTTGGATTTTTTTTTTTTCCTTGCAGCTTCTGCTGAATCTAACTTAGTACGCAGTTTTGTGGCCCTGTGATGGGATCTTGTGCCCCTAAATGCCAAAAGCTATTCCTCCTTGGCTGTACGTGGTAAGCAGGTTCTTCCCACAAGTGCCTTTAAATCGGTGAGGACCTGTGGCTGGGGAGAATTCATAGCCCGTGCTGGGAGCGACGGAGGCTTTGCCAGCGTAAGCCCATTGGAGCAGGGGGAAGAGCTTTTGCTGGCTTGTGTCAGTGACCCTCCAGTATGTCATCCTTCTAGGTCACAATTTTGGTTTTTTCCTAAAAGTTTTTCATCCAGCCAGGTCCCAGCCTGTCCTTACGTAATTGCATTGGGGTTTATTCTGTATGAAGACATGGGCTTCTGTCGCTCTCACTGATGATAATGCATTTATTTAAAAAAAAAAAAAATATATATCATCTTGATTCAACTGTGAAAATCTTCTCCATCTTTTTTTTTCCCACCGAACTGATTTAAAGTCCATTGTTAGAGAAAGGGAAGATGTAGTAGAGCTTTGAAAAGCGCTGTGCTCACATTAAGAGGAGCTTGATAACTGCTGGGGATAATTCTTCAAGATTAGTTTGGCGTCTTGTTTTAGCACAGGGAGGGATGAGGGTTACCCTTGTGATGCACCGGCGGTGGGGGGGACGCTGTCTCCCAGAGATGGCCCTGGGGCGTGTGCTTTATGCCTTCCAACACTCAGAATATATTAGAAAGAGTTGTGTCCCTCTCTCTGTAGGCACAGAAAGCTCCAAAAAAGGGATGGAAATTCACCAGATTTTGGTGTGCAGGAAGAAATGTCAACCTCTGGCCAGTTTGAAAACTAGAAATGTCAGATCAGTATTTTCAAAGAGCCAAGCCTTCAAAAATCAAAATCCCTATTGCACGCTAAGGGAAGCTATGTTAAAGAGTTAGACCAGCCAGCAGCACACCTTCCAAATACCGCTCCCCCCCTCCCCAATCCAGCACGTTTACCACAAAGCAACACAGACCGAGAAACTGACAAAAGGGCACTTCCAAAATATAACCCCCACCCTTCTCCTCCTGCACGCACTCTGGCTCCTTCACGATCTTCATTACGCGCAGCACAGTCTCTGCATAAACCCCTCCCACCCAAAGCCGGCTCTGCACAGCCCCTCCTGAAAGCTTTCTGGAAGCCCCCTGCATGCTTTCTCTGGTTTTGTTTCCTTGCCTGAGATCTCCCAGGCTGAGGTTTCCTTTCCGAGTGAGACGGGAGAACTGTTTTGCAGGGGCTGGGTGTGGGTTCCGCAGTGGTGGCGGAAACCCCTCCTATATATAAACTCTTGCACAATGCAGTGGAGTGGGACCTGCTGCTGTCCTGGGGAAGTGGCTGCTTTTTGAAGTGATCGGAGGATGTTTTATTCACTAACAGCTGGATTTAATAGCCGGAATTTCTTTCCCCGAAGAAGCAACAGATGTAGATGGAGAGGCGCAGTGACCACATACATTCCAGTGAGCTGGGAGAGAGAGAGGAGCTGCCGCTCTTACAGCAGGCAGGAGCAGTATTTATAATGCTTTCTTGTAGCAGAAAGCTTGAAGACTGTGTGTGCGTGTGTAAAAAGCTCTTAACGTTTGCTGCCAAAACAATTGCTTAAAAAAGGGATTTAATGGGACAGGTTTTTCTCTGATGAAGCTCCTTAACAGTATGAACAAAAGGGAAACCCCACAAATTTAAGTGGAAGCAGAAATACAGTTGTCAACATTTTGCGAAACAAAAATGCAATAAAAGGAATATATACCAGTAAGAGAAGGCACGGTTTCTGTTCTTTGCCTTTTTGGGAGGGGGGAGGAAACTTTTGGTACAGTTCCTCTCCTCTAACCGACCTGAAGGGGAATAATCCTGTTCTCTGATGATCCAATCCGTGGTTTTATATTATGTCAGACTTCCATGTAAATCCAGTGAGGGATTGTATTTACTTCCTGCTGTGGCGCGAGTCTGAGGCCTACCTTTTTTTAACGTTCGAATGAAGCAGCATACAAGGCAAAATGGGAAAGAGAAACTCACATTGAAACAAAGGTGACCTCTGATTCACTGAAAGCGCATAATCCTGGTTGGCAAATGTTCAGATTTTGTTTGAAAGGAATTGAGCCCAATGCGTGTAATCTGTCATGCCCATCGCCCAGCAAATGGCAGTCTCCTTGCTGGATGCGTGATTATAGGGGGAACTATCACCAATCGTGGTAGAATAATTTACTTTTCTTCTGTCTGTGTGAGATGCTTGTGTCAGCAAATGGGTGAACCCTTTCACAACAGTGGCATCATTTGATGCCAAACATCAGGAATCAACACACTTCTGCTTCGTATGAGCTGGATTTTTCGTAAATTGCAACGCTTGAAATATATCTTAGATAAGGAAGATTTTTTAGGGTGGTGATTCGGGCATTTGTCTTCTCCACCGTGGACTATTGCAATGCCCTGCCATATAGGTTTACCTAAATGTCAGGTGAGGCATTGCAATTGGCGCTGAATGTGGCTGCTCGTTTGTTGACGGGGCCAAGGCCTCTACATTGGCTTCCGGTCAGTCAAAGAATTAAATTTAACATGAGGAGGGGCACAAGTGTCGAGGTATTTGCCAGTTGGGACCTTGTGTTCGGAGGGGGGGGGGGGGGGGTCCTCTGTTATCAGTTCCTGGAGGTACCTAAGCCTGATTGCAGGAGTCTAGGACCAGAACTTGCTTCTGGGTTGCCCTTTCTTTGTGGAACAGGCTCCCTAGGGAAACTCATTATTTACAGGACTGTAAGACCTTTCGTAAGCAGGTGAAGGCACATTTTGTTCTGTGAAACTTTTGGGTGAGTGTTGAGGGTTTTAACTGTTCTCATGCTGTGTGTGTGTTATATTGTGGGCGGTAGGAAATTAAGTGTAAAATAGACCCATCGCGTTGCTTATTACTGTCCAGTACCTGCGTGCAGAATGAACAGAAGGGGCTGTGCTATTTTATATGTCTGTGCATGGGTGTGTGCAGTTTCCTCCCTGCTCTCGGGTGCTTCCAGCGCAGTCCCAGCCTGTCTGAATTGGAGATAAAGTACCCTGAGCCCTTCCCCATTCTGTTACTTCTACAAGCCTTGCATTTGCTTACCGGAATAGTACTTGATTGCTAATATAGGTGAATGAATTGTTTGGTGCAGGAGATGCTTGACTCTGAATTCAGACAGTGATCCTTACCTTAAGGCTATGTGAATTTTTAATCTGCTTGGAGTTTGACAGAATCCCACCAGTTAATATGCAGGATCAGATTTTCTCCCCTACCCAGATCTCAGGAAACGACAATAGCGGATCCTTGCACGTCTGACATGGGGCTTTTGAGTGGCTCCAAGGCTGGATTTCCAGATTAGTTTTGGATTTTTACCTTCAGCTGACCTGTTTAGACTTTTTTTTGACAGAGGCGATGTGCAACCCTGTTGAAGATGCAGATTGTGTGCTAGTTTGCAGACCTTTTTGTTTTTTTCCAAGCAAGTTTAAAACTAATTTTGACAAGCAGTTCCATCTCTGAAATTGATAAGCAAGGATATGAGTACCTGAGGGGTTATTTGGTTTGGGTATTCCATTCCACAAAGTAAAATATTTTATATTAGTTCCAAGGATAACATTCTTTTTAAGTGATTCTAAAAAATGACTGTGGGTGGCAATTTAGGAGTCTGCAAGTGCGTATTTGGGTAATCTCTATCTTACACTACTGCAATTAATGACATGACATGACAATTTAATCCAGAAATAGTTTTAGGGTTATAAATGTGAACAAATTTAAAATGCTTCCACCCCAGGCCAGCCTGGATGACTTTAGATCAGATCCAAGAAAGAAAGGATCCAGAATACTAGAACAGTGTTCAATAATATGGAAGTGCTGTGGTTTTCTAGGTGTTACTGGAGTGCTGCAGACTCTCGCTACTGAAACTGTGCCTTTAAAATATAAGTGCGCAAGATCAATCTGTGATGCTCTAGGCAGATTGTGCGAGCATGGATGGTTGCATTGAATTGCACTTGCTTCGTGCATGTGTCTTTGGGAGTCTGGATCAAGGAGGACCTGCTTTTGATTCTCGGGTAAGGTGGTCTGCTCCCCAAGTCAGCCAGGTTTGGGGGATGCCACAGAAGGGGGGGGGGGGGCGTTCCATTGTTTAGGGCCATTGCAGGCCCTAAACAATGGAACGCCCTCCCTACCACTCTCAGGCTAGAGCCATGTTACGCCAAGTTCAGAAAAAAACTTAAAACATGGCTCTTCCGACAAGCCTACCCTGATTAAGTACACCGACTTCTGCAAGTATCTTGCCTACGCCTTGTATATTCCTGTAAATAGTCCGTTGCAGTTTTTATTTATTGCTTTAATTCCTCCACCTCCTGCTCTTTGTATACTCCTTCTTGTTCGCCCTCCCTGTTCATTGTAATTTCTACCTTTAAAGTTACATTGTAAACCGGTATGATGTATGCATACTAATACCGGTATATAAAAGTTTTTAAATAAATAAATAAATGACTGCAGGGTTCCGGAAGGAACCTGGCGCAAGTTCCCCGCCTGAGGACTGGCATTGCAGTGACTGCGATAAAGTGAGTTAAGAGTGCGTGTGAAATAGTGTGAAATAGTGTGAAATAGTGTGAAATAGTGTGAAATAGTGTGAAAAACAAAAACCCTGCTGTAAATGAAAGTTTTTGGTGCCAGATCCCACCTCTGGTTCAGACGAGCTGAAGGAGACTGGGCACCAACCTCACCCCCCCCCCACCCCACAAAAAAACAAACCTAAACCCAAATGCTTTTGTACTGTTAGCTCTCACACTGGGCAGGATTCTCTCACCAGGCTACTCTATAGATAGGTTGTCGGGGGGGTAGTTTAGGCTGAGACTCGGGGAGTTGCTGGAAAGAGTCCTTGCAATGAGTCGGCCTGAGCCCGACACAGAATTATAAATATGCATCACACACAGGGGCTTCGTTTTCCAGTTTTTATTTTATTTGTCCCAGGAATCTCTCAGCGGTTATTAATCATAAACAAAAATGGGAGAAAAATAAGGGGTAGGTTTTAAAAAGGCGCGCGCCGTCCCTGGCACGCGCGCACGGATGTGCTGATTTTATAACACGCGCCGGGGGGGGGGGTGGGAATTTTAGTAAATTATTCACGGTGACGCAATCGGTCCTCCCCAGTTCCCTATTCCCCTGCCTTAACCTTACTTCCCTTTCCCCTCTCCACCTCGACCCCCAAACCCTGTCCAGCTACCAGAAATGTTTTTTATTTTTCTACTTCTGCTCACATGCAGACCTGGTTTCTGCAGCTTCTCCGGGAAAGGGCTAATGGCAACTGTCCCCGCCGGGCTCTGTCCTGCTCCCCCCACTCCCAGGGACCCGAAATGAGCAGTTCTGTGAAGCTTCTGAAGTGTAATATGGGGGCTGGAGTTCTGTGCTAGTGACACCCCAGTCCCACACTTACCTTGGGGGGGCGCATGCAGTAAGGTGCATGCGGCAGGCACAGCACACAGTTTAACCCTCAGTTGTGTGTACACTTTTTTTTTTTTTTTGGTTCACCGACTTTACTGCCGATGCAGCTTTGCGCGCATGGATGTGCGTTAGCTGTTACCTCCCAGTGCAGAGAGGTGTGCTGCTGGCTTACCTCATGCTTTCTTACCACTAGAAACTTGTCTCCTGGTCCAGGGTGGAGTGACGGTTTCAGCTGGAGTTCTGATGCCAGGATCGGCGCTTGGTATTTTATGCACCGTATTTCAGTGCAGAAAGCATCTTTTCTGTGCGTAAATCATACTTTAATATGCAGACAGCAAGACTTGTGCACACAAACAATGTTTCCCGAGCACAAAATCTCATGCACACAAAGTTTTGCTGTGCACTAAGCCTTTTCGTTGTGTATATTTTCTGGTTTGTGTACGTTTTTTGTTTTGTTTTAAATTCCCAGTGTTTTAACATACCGTTAGGTTACTGCATCTAGAGTAAAAACAATTAGCTTGAGTGTGAAACCGTTAGCAATCGGCCCCTTTGATTGCTTACAACAGTTTTTCACCGTCACACTCTTTATTTTCCAGTATCGAATGAATATTTAAGTGGGCACACGATTGGTTGCTGTGTGTTCAAATCCTTCTGTTTGCTCGGCTCACATCTAGATTTTGCAGGAGAGGTGCTAGGTTATTGTTTTGGGGGGGGGGGTTTAAATTTGTTACAGCCTGCATAGGTTGACTGGCAAATACAAAAAAAATAAGTTAAACCAATTTTCAGAGGGAACTTAGGCGTGCGCTGTGAAAGCGATTCCACCAAATTTACCTGAGGGCAATGAAGCATTCAGTTCCGTGCCTGGAAAGTTTTCAAGAGGATGAGTACGCATTTTGTGGGGGGGGGGTGGGTGGGTAAAGTGAAAATATTTGCCTAAGTGCAAACCCTGCCCCTGGGATCGCCAGGTAGACGTGCGCTCATAAGTGAGATATCCGTGCATGCCGGGCCACTTCTGCAGGCGAAGCGCGCTGGAAGCGCAGGTCCACGTGTCAAACTTTTGGAAATACTGCTCACGTTTTCAAGAGTCAAACTGAATAAGACCACGCGTTTTAACAGAATGAAATTTTTTTTCCCCCAAGTAAAATACTTTATTACTGCTGATGAAGAGTTTTCCCCATGCACGGTTCCATAATGCAGGGAACATGAGTGAGGCAGAGCAGCAGCCAGAAATCAACTTCCCGCCCAGGCAGGAGAGGAGGAAAGCAGGAGCTCTGCTCAATACCTATCTGTGATGATGGAAACATGAAAATATCCCATAATGTCACCCCCCCCCCCCCCCCAGCCTCATTGCTGTTAAAGGGAAAAGGGAAGGTTTTGTTTTCCTGGTATCTGAGCTCCGGCCGGGAGGGTACGGGGGGAATGGAAAGAGGGGAAAGGTGCAAATAATTCTCTCTAATGTTTATAGAAAGTGGTTTTTCTGTGAGTATTTTGCTGCTGACCCCTCTACCTTCCCAAACCAAAAAGAGAAAAATCTGATAGGGGTCTTCTCTTGTTTATGAAATGGGACCCCCCGCAGCCACCCCCAGGCAGGGACAAAGCCAGTCTTTGATGAAAAATAACCCCGGGGGGGGGGTTCCCAGCTGACGAGAATTCCTCAGGAATGAGAGGCCGCGGAGCTGGACCTCCCTCCCCGTGCACAGGCCTGGGGCCAGCTCAGTTTTCAGGAAACACCAGACTGGTTAACAGGCTCAGGAGGAGAGCAGAGGACCATGCTTTTAGGGGGGGGGGGAGGGAGAAATTAAACAGGTCCTTTCTATGCATCTCTAATGCCCCCTCCCCAGGGAAGGTAAAGAGGCGTTTTTGCTGCGGTGATGCCATTTTATGAATGCGGCGCCTGTGTGTGTGCCTGCCTGGTGCTGGAGTTACAGGACGGTGGCACGGAGTGAAGCGATGGAGGCCTCTGCTCCATGACGCTTGAAGCTAACCAGCAGCAGCTTTAAAACAAACCCTGGAAAGCCTTTTTTTTTTTTTTCACTCTGTGCACAATCAGGATGTGAGATCTTTTGCCAGAGGAGCCATGGCCAAGGTGACCAGCACAGCGGCACTAAAAGGGGTTTGGGCAAGGTCCTGGAGGAGAGGTGCATAAGATGGCTACTAGCCAGGTAGAGTGGGCAAACCTCTGCTTGCCCCCCTGGGACTGAGAAATGAGGAATGGATCTGGTCTTTGGGATCCGAGTGCTCGAGTCCTGGATTGCCCACTATGGGACACAGGTGTGCTGGTCTTGGTGGACCTCTGGTCCGATTCAGCCCGGCGTTTTATGTCCACGTATTCGGAAAGAACATCTGCCATCCATTAACAGGAGTATGGGCCTGGTCCAAAACTGCTTGTGCAAGCTGAGGCTTAGGCTCTTCAGTGCCGATGGCGAGCTCGTCAAACCCGCAGCGATGCCCCTGGGCGGAAAATAATTCATGCCTCACTTATCTTTGTTGTAATTAATAATCATGATCGTGCGTTAGTGTGAAGCACCAGGATATGCCCTGGGGATGCTTTCTCTTCTGAACACAGAGGGCATTTGCATCCCTTAAAGTGCTGTAATGCTTTTTTTTTTATTTTTGTGGGGGCGAGGGGAGAAGAGAAGAAAAAGGGCAGCAGTTTGAGAAGTAAAGGCAGCACTTGGTGTGGCAGCCGAGGCTGACTCGTGTGCCAAAATCCGGGGCCCATCCAGTTCTTAAACCAGTCAGAGTACGAGGACCTGCGTTTGACTTAAATTCCACCTTTCAGCACTTCAGAGCGGATTGCATTCAGGTACTGCAGGTATTTCCCCGTCCCCAGAGGGCTTGCAATCTTAAGTCTGTACCGGAAGCAATGAAGAGTGAAATGACTTGCCCAGGGTCACAAGGAGCGGCGGGACTCGAATCCTGGGCTTCCCTGCGTCTCAGCCTGCAGCGCCAACCACTAAAGTCACTCTTCTGTTTCATCAGCTGCAAGTGGCTGTGACCCAAGGAACGTTTTATGTATTTATAAGGCTCAGACCCCACTTTATGCACAGTTCTAGGCGGGTGACAGATTAAAAACACAAAAAACAAAACAATGCAAGGCCCAGTAAAGTAATAACAGATGATGAAGTGAGGCAGCCTCGATAGGCGATCACTGAAATATCTATAAGTGAGGATAATGCAGGAGTAAGGCACGGATGGAAGACTTTCCAAAAGCAGGCGTGCGGGTGTGATGAAGCGGACGGTTTTTACGCCTAGAAAGTGGGAAATAAAGGAAATATATTAAGATAGAAAAAGATATCGTCAGGAAACAGGAAGGCTGATCACTTGGAGACTGTAGTTGGTACAGATGTTATTTATTTATCCCCGTTCCTGTCCACCCCCCCATCTCTTCTCCTTGGATGGTGGCTTTTGGGCAGGGGGTGCTCTAGGAGCGTTGCTGGAAGATTGGGGGTGGGGGAGGCCAGCACTGCAGCTGCAGCCGTTCTCCTCGCAGCCCCTGGTGCCACTGTGGTCTGAGTTGCACTGCCGCAGCTTTTTTTTTTTTTTTTTTTTTCGTGGACCCTGCTGACCGTGATGATCGCCTTTCTGTTTCCGGCTCTGTCGGGTGGCGCGCTCGGCTTCCAGAGGTTTGCGCAGCAGGCAGCTGCGAGGAGGTCGGTCAGTGGCCTGCGACCTGCGGCGTGGCCTCCGGGAAGTGCATGCTGAGCTGGTTATAAACACATGCAGGCCGATGCCATACCTCGCGCTCAGGCTAGCGCACGGGGTTAACCTGTGTCTGGACGCCGGTCCGTAACCACTGATATGCACTAAGGGGATCAGCGCGTTCAGAACAGCAGGTAGCGCCTATCACATGTAAATGCCATGTCGACGAGGCTATTAGCTGGTTACCCCCTAATGTGAAGAAGAAAAAAAAAAAATCATGCGCCCCCGACGTACCCAAATTATTGGCAGTCCTGGAGCTGGCGTTAAGTCTTGAGGAGACCCAGAAGTTGAACAGAAAAGCAGAAAATATTGCTTTTCTGTGGTTCCTCCGCCTTAATATCGTGATGATATTAAAGGCGGAGGAACCACAGAAATCAGCAACATGGGGGGGGGGGGGGGGAAAGTCTTGAGGGCGGTCAGGTTCAGAAAACAGGCGGGGCCTGCGTAAAATTCAGCGTGCGTTTTCCTAACCCGGGCCCAGCGACGTCTCCTGGGCGCCCGATGCTGAGGAGGCATTAGGGACGCACAACTTCCCCTAGCACCTCCTTTCTAACGCAGCAGCTCATTAGCAGGCGCGCTGCGTCGCGTGCCCGGGAGAGGTGGATGGGCGCGGGCGTTAGGACAGCGAGCGCTCGATCGTGAGCGCCCGTTTTTCACTCGCCCCATATTGCATCGGCCTGAAAGTGAACAAACCAGGCTTTGATTTTCTTTCTGACATGCAGGTAATTAAGGGGCAGAATTACACACGTTTGGTGCATAAAATGCTGAATGGCAAGTGGTCTGAAGCAGAGCTTGTGAGGCTGAGGGGACTGGTCAGTAGACATTGCTAAGACTATCATAAAGACTGAGCAGGTTCATACCAAGATAAGTCATCAGGCTAAATAGTGGGACTTTCCCCCACCATAAATGTTTAAAGATCAGGCAAAAACTTAAATGAGCAGCATGCTGATACTGGGAGCCAGTGTAGCTCTTTTAAAATTGGTGTTACATGATCATATTTTCTTGTCCCCACCAGCAGCTTTGTTTTATTGCTTGCTCATATTCCACCCAACCTGATTACCAGACCTGTCGAGTGGTGAACTACAAGACAAAGCATTTAAAACTGCAATAAAAGCATTTAAAAAAAACCCCCTCAAACCCAAAATCTGAGCCCCCTTCCCTCATCCCCCCCCCCCCCGTGTACCCTTTGCAGCTGTGTTTTACAATAGCTGTGTTTTTACTGCAATCTTAGGTTTTCCTTGACAAAGCAAACTGCAGTCATCAATTTATTAGTTTAGTTTATTAAAATGTGTTAATCGCTGAAGCCAGTGGCACTAAGCGAGATACAAAGACAACATTCAGTGCATGAATTACTGACTAATTCCTAGTTGTATAGAAAGGAACACAGTCTATGAATTAAATGTAATAAAAAAAAAATTGTATATGCAAAATGTGATTCCATAGATAGAGGAATCGAAAGTCCTAAGTTAGAAACTGTGGATGACAACTTAAGCGTAATACCAGCAGCGTAATATTTGCAAATTCCCACTTGGAAGTTTTTCTTAGAAATCCATAATGCTGGAATCCTCAGGATCAAAGCCTCATGTTCAACTAACCTGAGTGTTTGGTTTAAAAACTATTTTTTTTTTTTCAACACTGCAATTTCAGGCTATGCCTCCAAAGTAGCAGCTGTTTGACTAGTGCACCCCATCTCCAGGCCCCCAGAGACTACTGAACTTCACTGAGAGGCCCAGGGAGAGCTAAATGGCTGTGTCCCTATGATGTGCTCTCCAGAGATCGCATGTCATGTAATTAAGCTTAAGTGAAACAGCTCTGACGGGAAATGTCCTTCTGTTTCCTACATTGCCACCCACTAATTTAATCTGACTTCCTGAGCCCCCTTGCCAGTAGTAACAAAAATATTCTAGCAAGTACAAGAATTTCTGGATTGGTTATTTCCTCTGCAAAATTAAAGGATAAAACATCTTCTGACTGGATGATGGTGGTTGACGTGCCCAGCATTGCTGATGGGTCATTGGACCAGCCTGTGCTTTCAGAGTGTATTTTTCGAGTGATAATGACCAGTACTGAGCTGCTTTTTCACCTGGGGGCAAACATTTTGTTCTTCCTGACTGTGGAGCTGAAAGTCTGAGCATTCCCCATGCAGCCATCTATTAGCTGGGGATGCCATGAGGATGAACTAGAAATGAAAGGCCAATGAAATAATAGAGCAATTGCTACGACGACTACGAAAACATTTCTATAACTCTACTCTGTTAAGAATATAAGGTGCCATACTGGGTCAGACCAAGGGGGCCATCAAGCTCAGCATCCTGTTTCCAACTGTGTCCAATCCAGGTTACAAATACTGGCAAGTGCCCAAACATTAAATAGTGACCATGCCACTAATGCAGTTAATAGCAGTGGCTATTCTCTAAGTCAGCTTGATTAATAGCAGTTTATGGACATTGTTCAAACCTTTCTTAAACCCAGCTGCACTAACTACCCTTAACACATCCTCTGGCAACGAATTCCAGAGCTTAATTGTGCAACGAGTGAAAAAGAATGTTCTCAAATTTGTTTTAAATGTGCTACTTGCTAACTTCATGGGATGCCCCCCTAGTCCTTCTGTTATCTGAAAGAGTAAATAACCGATTCACATTTACTGATTCTAGTCCTCTCATGATTTTGTAGACCTCTATCATATCTCCCCTCAGTCATCTCTTCTCCAAGCTGAACAGCCCTAACCTCTTTAGCCATTCCTCATAGGGGAGCTGTTCCATCCCTTTTATCATTTTGGTTGCCCTTCTCTGTACCTTCTCCATCCCAACTATATTTTTTTTTAAATGTGATTACCAGAATTGCACACAGTATTCAAGGTGAAATCTCACCATGGAGTGACACAGAGGCATTATGACATCCACCATTCCCTTTCTAATAATTCCTAAAAAAAGTTTTCTTTTTTGATCACCTCAGCACACTAAGCCAACATTTCAATGTATTATCCACTACAACGCCTAGATTTTTCCTGGATGGTAACTCCTAAGGTAGAACCTAACATGGTGTAACTACAGCATGGGTTATTTTTCCCTATATGCATCACCTTGCACTTGTCCTCATTAAATTTCATCTGCCATTTGGAAGCCCAATCTTCCAGTCTCGCAAGGTCCTCCTGCAATTTATCACAATCCGCTTGACTCTGCATAGACACGTGCGATGCTGTGCATAAACAATATGACACAGCCCCTGCTCTGTGGAGCTTACCAACGAATAGAGAGAAGGCCATTTTCTGTTTTTTTTTGTTCATGTGGGAGGTGAGGTGGGTAGGGATTGGGGCAAGGGGAATTTTAATCAGCAGTGCCTCCAACATGGTCTGAAAAGAAGCGAGTTCCTGTTGGTTCCTCCTCAGCCTGTTGGATTTAGTTTGCAGACAGTTAATAGTGCGCGGTCCTGGATGATTCCTCGTAATGCAGAACGCGAGCAGCATGGAGATGTGTGAATGAGTGCAGATACCTAAATCTAATATTTTGATAAACAAGAAAGCAAGAAATTTATATTTTTAATGTTTTGGGTGACGGTGGAGGGTTAGTAGTACTTAATCCAGCAGTGGTGGTGATCGTCGACTTGCTGCAGGTGGAACGGTTTGCTGTGGGGGAAAACTATTTTTAAATAGAAGCTGCTGCAAGATGCCCTCTGCTACGGGCTCCCTTAGCTTTCTTGGGGTCTACGCATAAGATGGGAACCTCTGGTGCCTGTGCGTTGCTGCTGCCAGGTCTCCGTTTTCAGGCAGCCCATAATGTGTAGCCAGGAAATGAGATTGAGAGAAGGGTGGGGGTCTCTGGTTAATGATGCACGTTGAATATTCTGTCTTGCTGCGCTGGAAGACCAGATTTGCCCCTCTGTTTCCATAGGCGCCCGCTGTTGGTTTACATGCGGTCTGAATTGTGTAGCTTTCCTGCTCTTTTTCCTGATGTTTTTCATGCCCATGGCGAAAGCTTTGGGTTTTTTTTTTTGGTTTTTTTGCCTTGGCAAATTATTTATGGAAAAATACCGCTTTTTCCTACCGATGTTTAGCACTCTGCTTATTGGGAGCACGTCGAAATCACCCTATTCGTTTATTTTGTTTTCTGCAAACAATAAGATTTTTGCTGCTGATCGCTGCTTTGCTATTTTTAAAATCTGGGATGGAAGCGAGTCGTCTTTTCCCTTTTTTCATTGGAGATGGAAAATTCATACCAAGGAGCTTGGGAGGCGAGAAGTTTGCTGTTCGGGCCTGAGGAAGTCTGGGTGGGGTGGGCGCCTTCTGTGGTGGGAAGCTTGCTGATCTGACCCTCTTGACTGTAATGAGCATTCTTGCAGCATGCAAACATGCACGTTTCCTTGGGAATCGGATAGAAACCCAGAAAGAAAAACGTAAACTGTAAAAGATAAGATTTGTTCCTGCTACCCAAGTTTGAAATGCTCCCTGGAGGTTTCTAGTGCTGAAATACAATGCACTTCGCTGACAGAAAGAGAAAAGACCTTTTTATTATTTTTTTTCCTTGCATGGAGTAATTTTTCTCAATTTTGAGTGTGGTTTCCTGCTGCTTGCCTCCTACCCTGCTGTGTGTTTCATGAAACGGCTGTAAGCCCCAGCAGGGGCTTGGAGCTCCCTCGCCCCAGGAAGCATAAGGTGATTCCCTAAATTGCTTTTTATTATAAAGGATCTTCCTTTGGGGGATATATAGCGATGCATGTTAGCACTACGTGGCCCATAGGGGAGCATTTTGACTCTTTAGATAAAGGATACCAAGCTTTTTTTATGTGTATTTATTGCTCTACTTATGCACTTTAAAAAGAAGCTTCAGATTCCATTTTAGTTAATTTATAAGCAAATAATACCCAAGAATATAAAAGAATTGTTGGGGACGGTGGGGAAGGGATGTTGAGATTGGTCTTTAGGTATAAGTTGTTACTTTTCTGACAAATGAAAACGTTTATATCGCGGATTGATAGAGAAGTTATAGAAACACGGATTATTGATCAGGAAGTGTGCAAACACTTAAATAAAAAAAAGCTATTTGCGTTGTAATGGGAAGAGAAAACGGACATCCGTGCACATATTTACATTTTTGTATAGGAGTAGCTTGTGGGCTGAGAACCGGGGAAGTCCCTTCGCCCAAACTTAGGTTATGAGCCCTCTGGGGACAGGGAAATTTCTACAATACCTGACTCTGTACTGTCTTCCATTGCCCAGGTTTTACGCTCCCTGTTTAATGTAACTTTACTTTCTACCTTGATGTTAATTGGTTTCCCCTCAGTTACATTGTAAACCGGTACGATAAGACCTAGTCTTGAGCATCGGTATAGTAAAAGAAACTAAATAAATAAAATAAATGTAATCTGCTTTGGAGCGACGCAGAAGGTAGCATATAAAAAAAAACTTTTAATAAGTGTTTTTTGGGGGTTTTTTTGCCAGATCTCTCTGGTTTTCCAGCTTCTCGCCTTTCCTCTCACTCATTATTGGTGCCTGTAGAGAGTCTCGGCTGGTTCCCCAGCTCTTCCCTGGGGACCAGAGAAGGAAGATGCTGATGGAAGGCCGGGTACAGTTTCAGCTTAACCCTGGCGCATGCAGCTTCAGAGCGAGTCTCTCCCCGGGCCTCTTGCTGTAAGGACATTTCACTAGAAGATGTTAAGTCTCTGGGGGGGGGGGGGGGGGGGGGGTGTTCCTTTACTGAGGGTTTTTTGTTTTTTTGGAGCGCGCCCCCCTACCCAGGGGCAGCTTGCGGCAGGGAGAGGGTTCGTAAGTGGATGATTTTCACGTGGCTCCGACTGGTCCCTGGCTGCAATGGGCAGAAGTGCCCACCTCACCCGCTGCCTCTTCGGCTCTTGGTGCTTCCAGCGAGATGAGAGTAGCGGGAGATAATCAGGTTCCCCACTAAACTGGGGTTCTCACTCACATTCTATGAGGGCCACAAACCCATCTCGTGTCTGGATGACCAGTTTTTTCCCCAGAGTGAGTATGGTTCCTAAGTCAGAAGTGTTCAGATGCACAGTTGACAGATAACCATTGCGACTATTTTGAAAACTAGACCCGGGGACCCAAGTTAATAACTCCTGTACTGAATTACGAGGAGGGAGGGTAAGTGAGCTGTGTACCTGGAGTCCTTGATTTCTCCTGCTAATAACTCCTGTGCTGAATTACGAGGAGGGGGAGGTAAGTGAGCTGTGTACCTGGAGTCCTTGATTTCTCCTGCTAATAACTCCTGTACTGAATTACGAGGAGGGAGGGTAAGTGAGCTGTGTACCTGGAGTCCTTGATTTCTCCTGCTAATAACTCCTGTGCTGAATTACGAGGAGGGGGAGGTAAGTGAGCTGTGTACCTGGAGTCCTTGATTTCTCCTGCTAATAACTCCTGTGCTGAATTACGAGTAGGGGAGGGTAAGTGAGCTGTGTACCTGGAGTCCTTGATTTCTCCTGTCCACCCTACGCAATGTGATCTTCACCTCTATCTGCTCAAAGTGGGAAAGGGACTTTGCAACCATGAGCATTGTTTTCAGCAGTGTTGGGTACTTGTGCTTAATTTTGATGTGTAAACCAAAATTTTATTTCCAATTTTTGCTTTGATTTTTTTCACTTCCTTGCAAAACCTGACAGCATCAAAGATAGGTTTTTTTTTTTTGTTTTTTTTTTTTTTTACAGCTCCCCTTTCCCCAGTATGTATTTTTGTTTTTCATCTATTAAGGGAATGCAAGAGAGTAAATGGGCAGGCCAGGTTTTTACAGATAAAACCTATCATGCACGTTGCTTCCCAGGAAAGAAGCATTACCGTGAGAGAGTTTGTGTGAAGGACACAGGTGAGGTGGTGCTGGAATGCAAGGCACTGTTCCTTTTTTTTTCTTTTAATATTATGTACTTTTTGGAGGTGGCTCCTGCAGAATGATGAGCTATCCTGCCTAGGTTCCTGGGCAATCCCTGATATTGGCAGGTCTGAGGGCCCCTGAGGCCTTTCCGGTGCGGCTGCGGTTTAAACTGCACGAGTTTGGGCCGGTGCGTCCGAACCAGTGTTTCGTTGTCGGCTGCTGTCTGGTAACAGAATTGGCCCAGCTCTGCTCAACTACGCCAGATGGTAGAATACAAAGGTGAAAGTTGGACAGTTTGGTCTCAGATAAGGTCACACAGAATGGACCAGTCCCGCCCCCCACCCCCAATAGTAATCTCTGATATTACTGTGGATGGTCTTTTTGTACCTTGGGGCAGCCACTAAGTATGAAACTTCCTGTGCTCATCACCTGCCCAGACTGGGAGAGAACTGGAGGCAGACTGGGCAACTGGGCAGACTGGATGGGCCAATTGTGTTTTTTCTGTGGTCATCTTACTGTGTTCCTATAGCCACAGAAGAGCTGAGGTTAAATGGACTGCAGCATTTATTTTTGCATGTAGATGAGTGAATTCAAGCTGTGAAAACTTTTCATAGATGTAAAAGGTGCAATAATTTTTTTTCTTTTTTTAAATTGCAAACCCCTTTAACAGATTTGCTGATGTGTGGGTGGGTGGTGGTGAGCAGGCAGCAGGGACGTTGTTATTCTGTCTGTTTAATGCAGTGCTTTATTTTACAAGGCCCATCCACTTTAAAAAGAGCTTTTCTGTTTACCGTTCCTGTAGTCAGTTATGTAAGTTGAGCTCGATGAGAGTTTTTTCTTGAGCTTATTATTTCAGCTCTGTAGGTCTGCTGCATTTTTTTTTATTTTTTTAATAGTTAAAAGCAAAGCGACATGAAGAAGGGATAAAAGGGGTAAAAGCTGCCTGGTAGAGAGGGGCCCGCATGGCAGCGAGATGCATGGAGCGTGTTGCCTGCGGCGTCGTTGGGGAAACGGGAAAGTTGGCGTCCTAGTTGGGCTGTTTATCGAAGTGTTACAGTCTAGAAATGAAATGGAAAACCTCTCTCTCTCTTTTCGGTTGGATTGCGTGGTTCTGCCCATTCGGCGAGCTGCTGCAGCCCGTGTGGCTAAGTCTAAGCTGATGGTAGGGGTAAAGGAGGGCACTTCTGCAGTCTTCCAGCCCATCCTGGTCACTGTAGAAAGTAGTGTGAGGGTGGTTCTCCAGGATAGCAGTTGCTTAATGTTGAGCTGCTGAAGTCTAGATCAGGAATCGGCAGTAGGAGTGTATTTTTCTTACAGAAGCTGGAAAGTATTCTCAGGGCATGCAAGATTATTTTTTTATTTTATTTTTTATTGAGATGGACAAGGAGGTGCATATAGTGCTGTTCGCTTTTTTTTTAATGTCCTCTTCAAACAGACCAAAAGCGATATGTATTCCTGACAATGCGGCATTACCGCATGCTGCCTGTACAGTGGTCATTGTGCTTATTCTTCAGTAAGGACAGCGCTCCGCCTGTCTCTGTCTGCCTGGTTTGGATACCGTGCTTACTTAAAAAGGGATGGCCATTCCTGGGCCGGGAGAGGAAGTGCTTCTGTGGGCATGGCTTGATGTATGCTGGGGGTCCTGGTCGTGGAGGAGTCTGGTTTGCAGATGTGATGGTCAGAAGATGGAAGTGGAAAAAGTCTAGCCCTGCTTATTGCATCCAATTGCACCTATAACATTGTACATTTGTGAACAAGACGTAGGACTGGCACAGGCGATATCGTAAGACTGGTAAATGCATGTAGGGGAGTCCATGTGATCTGATGTATATACAAGTTGGTAGGGAAGAGTTCCCTACCTAACTGATCATTTTGCCATTCATGATGTTTGGTTTATCACTTGTGAGCAGTGGGAATTCCAATTGTATAATCTTATTTGTTGGATTTGGGAGGCACTGGGTTTATGTTAAAGATTTTGTACTTGTATGTAATTGAATTATATGGTTGAAGTAATTTGCTTTATTATTCTTGATAATTTTTTAACTTCATTATAATTTTATTGCTGTACCTCACCTACAGCACCTGGGCAACTGGCAAGAAATACATGTAAGCAATAAAACAGAATGAACTGTTACCTATTGAGAATTGTCTCACTGGGGTCCCTAAATCTGTCTCGGAGGGCTGCGGAGCAGTCAGGTTATCAGGATCTGCACAATGAATGTGCATGAGATCCCTTTGCATTCACTGCCTCCGTTGGATATACTTCATGCACGTTCGTTGTAGATATCCTGAAAACCTGACTAGTGCGCAGCCCTCAACCTCTGAGAGTCAGGGAAGTCCTTTCAACAAGTTACCATTCGTGTCTGCAGCACAAACCATGCACGGTGGCAGTTTGTAAATGCAAGTTATCTGAGCTCTAAATCCCACTGCAAGGGTGGAGGACACTTCCCTACCTAATGCAAGGATTTGCCACTTGTGATCTCTGGTAAATCGCTTGTGAGCAGTGGGAATAAAATCTTTAATGGACCTAGGACTGTTTTGTTTTTTTCTTTCTAAAATATCAAGGTCACTTGTCCAGCATAAAAAGATGAGATTAGATCCCAGGAGTGTGGGTCTCGCGGTACCATACCTGCTTGGGCGGTGACGTGACCTTGCTTTGCAGGGGCAGGGATACATTCCCGCATAGCGAAACGCTTTTGCTTCAGATTCGGTTCTGCGTATGACGCATTCTGGCCGAAAACTGCTGAGCGCATTGCAAAAGCAAGGCAAAGCCAGGCGAAATGTCAGCACCTCTGAAACGAGATAAAGCTATATCTGATTAAAAAAAAAAATGCATGGGACAGATAATGCGCTGTCCAAAAGAGGCGGTGAGAGAGAGAGTGCCAGGCTGATTCCCAGCCATCTAAAAACAAAAAAAATGCAAATACAAGTGAAAAAAAGAAAATTAGGCAACATGTCTGCTGCACAAAATGAGCAGTCTCCCATGGGCTTGAATCCTGCAGTGGGTTTACAGTCCTGCCTGTTTCCGAAAGAGAAGTATTTTCATAAAGCAGTGACTTTCTCTACTCCCTCCCTTATCCTACTTTATTGCTTAGCTAATGTATGTCCCTGCCATTAATTTTTATTGTAATAGTCCTGTGACTGGCGTAATTAATGTCTTGTTGACGGGCAGCCTTGGGAGTTGCCTGCCGGTGAGGATGGAGGGGGGGGGGGGGGGGAGGGCCAGGCAAAATTGTGCAGTGCCCCAAGACAGGTGTGGAAGTCCCTTCTCCGTTCATGGCTTATACTCGGAGAGGTCTGAAAAGTTCGTGGGCAGCAGCGTCTCTGAATAATTCTCATGTTGCCTCGGTGAAAGTTTAGGGTTCTGCTTTTCTCCTAGGCCTGACCTGTGCAGCTGCTTGAGCTCTGCACCCCCCCCAGTTACGGGATGCTTTAAGGCTGCAACACTAAAGCAGGATCTGGGAGTCCCCTCGAGGGTCTTTAGTTAGTGCAAAACACTGAAACTCCTTTGTGGTGGTTCTTTTTTATTTTTTTAATGCCGCTACACGGGCTGGAAGGAAGGTGAACATGAAGAAGTAGGAATTGCAGCTTTCAGTCCTGTGGCTGCCCTGTCCTGCCATGTGAAATGTATAAGAATAAGGATCAGCAAACAACGTGTAGGTAGTAACTTTTTATTGGAAAAATTTGGTGCAACTGTGGCTAAAATTAGAGAGCTTCATCAGTTCGGTGTCGAAAACTAGTCAGATGTGTAATGAGTGAATTCATTAACCAAGCAACGCTGGCCTGACCCGGAGGCTCAGGGTGCTCCCACGGCCATGAGGAAGGTCCCTAGTTTGTGCCCTGAGTTGGGGACGCTGGGGATGCGTGGAGGGGGCACGGAGGTGGAGGAAGTCCTGGTCACTGCTTAAGGGTGATGGCCAGTGATTGCAACCTGGCCCAGAACTGTCCTGCAATGGCAAAATTAGGAATGTAGGGTGGGGGGGTGTCACAGGGTAGCTGTGAATTTGAGGGCCCATGGCAGCAAATCCCAGCCCTGGTTCTGAACTAAACTGGAACTACAGCATAGCAGGAGGAGACTGCTGGGTCATAATAAAAAAAAAAAAAAAAATCCCAAAACAAGGGGACACAGCTCCTACTCAGTATCAATGTATAAAAAGCACAAAGAGGTGAATATTATCAAATTCAAAATAACAAAACGTTTTCTTCTCTCATGTTTAATTTCTAATTGTTAAAAAAGATTGTGTCAGCTTTCAGTGCTAGTTGTGATCTGCAGTCTTTTGCCCGCAATGAGCTTTAAACTGTCGTCTTATTACGGTAATCATTGTCTTTTCCATCATATACAATCTCCTTTTATTTTTATATAAAAACTAGTTTATATAAAAATGTAGCTGTGAAATCTTTTACCTAAATTCCTTTTTAGTATTCTTATAAAACACTTATCTTTTCCATGTGCCAAGAAGCTCATGTTCACAATTTTAAAAAAATGAGAAGAAAAAATGTTTTTTTTTTGTGTTTTTTTTAAATTCGGTAATATTCACCTGTTTGTGCTTTTTATATATTGATAAACACACAGGTTTCAGAAATGTCTCCCTCCTTGTGTTTATTTCCCTCCTTAGCATATGATTAAGTAAAACATTTTTGGTATGGCTCTTTTTTTTTTTTTGCCTTTTGTCTTGTTCACCAATCCTTGAAAAGGGATAATGCCACAATAGTGCTGTGCTTAGCTGTGCTGAGGTTTCCTACACTCACCCTTTAATGCTTAGATGCTAGCATGATGCAAGTAGATTTTGTTTTTGAAGTGATGCTCACGGCAGTAATAGGTGAAGTCACTTTTCGTTTTAAATAAAAAAAAAAACAACTCCCAATTGTGAGAGGCGAGAGAGAAAAATGGGCTTTTCAACGTCTTGGTGCCACCATCTTTCTGGTAGAGGGAGTTGTCCTATTTTAAAGTGAACTGGCAAAGCAGGAGGCGTGAGAGAAGCTGCCGCGAGGGAAGAGGTGGAAATGTGCAGCCAGAGAAGCTCAGAGCCTGTGCCCCCCACCACTCGAGGCGGTGCCTGTGGGAGAACTTGGCACAATGGGATCATTGTTTGGCAAGGAATGAACATTCCCTTACAGTCCCTTATAGTCAGGGGGTGTGTGTGTGTGTGTGTGTGTGTGAGTGTCCCCCTTTTCAGGGCTACACAAAATGTGTGTGTGCCTGTCTGTGAGCTAAACCACCATCCTCTCACCCCAAAATAAAAAAGTTCAAGCAGGTAGTGTAGTTGAGCTGCTCAGGGAAAAGGAACACAAGATGAAAAACTCTTACCCCCTCTGACTGTAGCCCCTACTCCCTCCCTGAACCGATAGACGCCTTTCTTGAATGCACACCTTGCACAAAGCCTCACATGAAAAGGTATCTTCAACAAAACTTTCCTGTCAGTCAGAGTTGAACAATATTTTATTTCATTTCTATGCCAATTTACAGGTTCTGTAGCTATTTCCCTGTCTCTACAGGGCTGATAATAGGTTTGTACCCGAGGCAATGAGGTGTGAAGTGACTTGCACAGGGTCATGTGCGGTGGGATTTGAACCCTGGCTTCCCTGGTTTGCAGCCCGCTACTCCTCCACTCCGATATTAAAATTCGCTGATTAAATCGGGGCTCATGGATGCCAATAGAATTGAGATAGCAGCAGCAACAAAACACACACTTCCTCCACCGGTGTGTGTAGCATGGCACAAAAATGATGCCCCATTGAATTTCCACAAGGTCATGGTGCTTCATGACCCTCCTGGGCCCAACAATGGTGCAGTAGCCTCCCATGGCTTCTGCGGGGCACAGCAGCAGTCCCCACACCGGCGATGAAGCCTCCCGGATGTATGCACTGCTAAAAAAAACTTTTAAAACGGAGGTGGGAGTTGTACCCTGCTCTCCTGAAAGTGCACCACTGGCTACACTTAGAATCAGTGTTAATCATTCAAAAGACAACTGTGAAAAATAAAGTGTAATATAACCCGAGTTTGGTAATCTGTTATATGACCAATCTCTTGAAATCGATCCAACTCTCTTTTGTTTGCGTTCTCTGATGCATTGGATCGGCTTCCGTGCCGTTTGTTTCCTAGCGCCTCCTTTTAGCGCGAACCCTCATTTAAATATTTATGGCGCGCCCGGGAGAGGTGGCTGGGCCCGCGTTCCCGCCTGTCTTTACTGTGTCGGCCTGAATGTGCCTACCCACCGGTTTTGATCACCTGTTGGGGGTGGGAGGGGGGGGGGGGCTAATCTTCTGGGGATTCCTTCTTACAAGCAGCTATGCTTATGTGAAACTGGGGAGCGTGAGCAGTTTGTGGCTCCAGCAATGGTGGAACTCGTTACCAGAGAAAAACTGCAATCAGAAGTGTGTGCAAGAATTTTTAAAAAGATGGTGACGGGGTTTTTTTTATCTGCTCATGAATATGGAGGCTAAAAAATGTGCCTTTAGCATACATAGCCATATTTCAGATGAGGATGTTTGCGGCAGCATCTAGAAGTCGTTTTTGAATGTTAAAAGATTTTAATGTATGTTATGTGCCCTGCTTGGGAGGATAAAAGACCGACTTAGAAATATTTTAAAGAAAAATTTCCTGCCTCCCCCCCCCCCCCCCCCCCCACCATTAAAAATGCTCCTTAAAACTAAACTGTCATGCGAAACCGAGCAAGATGCATGCCTGCTTTATTCCTACAGAGGTTTTATGTTGGTTTCTCTTCACCACTCATTGACTCTAATAGAAACTGTGCGGGACAGCAGGCACTTGGCTTTAAAATGCATAAACGGGTAGAACTGGAATTGGGTGTGGGGATTGCTGGTGAAAGTTGCTCTGAAGGGAGTGGGAGAGACAGCCCCTGGTCCTTCCGTGCCGCCTGCAGAGCAGTGGGCAGCGTTTTGGCCGATTTCTCTCAATCGGGAGCTTGCCGGAGGATTTTATGCATGGATTCTCTGGCGGGAGGAGAGGGCTGTGAATGGAAGGCTCTATCTGGCTCGCCATTGTCACTTGCATCTGGTTTCCATTTGCTGCGTTCCTTCTTTCCTTAGGGAATATTTTTTTTTTTTCCGTTTTCACTCCCCTCTTGACAAAAAAACTTTGTAGATCCCTTAATCTTCAAAGCCAAAGGTTTTGCTTCAGCATTCAGACGAGACACACTTTTTTTTTTTTTTTAATTTAAGCAACAGATTTATGTCCGGAGCAATAAGTCCCCACTCCAAAGACCTTACAACCTAATTACATGAGGGGGTGCCGAAGGTCACAGGAAGTGTCCATGGGAGAAGCAGGATTTGAACCCTGGTCTCCTGGTTCCTAGCCCGTTAACACCCCCCCCCCCCTTTGTGGATAATAGTGTAGTTTATTTGTTCGTTTTATTTTGCTTTGTGTTTGTTTTTGAGTTGTGTTTTTTGTTTTGTTTTTTTTAAAGTTGGCAGCTTCTGCCCGTGTGTGCGGTCAGAGGCAGTGTCGCTGGCTTCCCTGGTCTGTGGGAGGTCTGGGGGTCCTGGAAAAGGGGACCGGAGGTGGGGGGATGGGAAGCAGGGAACCGAAAGGCGAACAAAGGGGCTGAATGCTAGTGATGTCACTTCTGGCCAATGGCGAAGGGCCGCAGTCACGTGCCTGGCAGCTGCTCCATGGGGCCTCAGCACCACAGCCAGCCCCCCCCCCCCACCCCCCCCCCCCCGGCTGCTCCAGTCCTCAGCCGGCAGCTGGGGGGCAGGTTTTACATAGCATGGAGCTAAGGGGAACAAACCACCATATGTAAATCTGCAGAACAGAAACTACTTGAAGCAGTTTAGCAGTATGATGTAAAGTAAATACAAATTATTTGTTTTAAAACAAAAAAAATTCCGTGCAGCATAGGTTAGTAAATAAGTTCTGAGTAACTTTGTTGTGCAGTGATTTGGAGCCTGTCGGTGAAAGTGCACTGTGGAGGAAACCCTTGCACTAGAAAAACCGAAACTCTCCCTCATCCCAAAACAGGGACTCTCTCTCTCTCTCTCTCTACTCCGCGAACTCCCTTTAGTTTTGTTTTGGCATCTTTTTACCGTTGCTTTCCTTGTAATGCTAGAGAAAAGGAGACCATTAAATCATTCGCTTTTAATTTAGTTCCTTGTTTTTTTTCTTGGCCTTCTCCATTTTACTTTTCTCTGCTGATAAGACATGGCATTAATTTTAAAGGCAAACTTAGTTTCTATAGGGTCATATAAATCTAAAAAGATGTCAAACCAGAGAGCAAGAGCATGCAAGTTTGAAATATCTGCTGCTAAGATTTTAAGAGAGCATGTGTCTTCAATGGTAGACACACATGTATTAAATTAGTCCAATAAAAATGATATAACGTACAGCTTTTGTTAACCCATATTTCTACATAAGCAAACAGACTAACAGAGCAAGCCCTGTACTTTGTTCTAGACTTTAAAAGGAATGAAGTTAATAGCATTTTGCCATGGCAGTCTCAGAACCTGGAATACTTCCTGCTTCTCTTCCTCCCTTACTATGATGCAAATTCCTTTGCTTGTCCTTTTAAATTGCAATCAATCACCTCCCTTTTGGCAGCTGAACTAGCCATTGGGACAGGACCATAGGAACAACAGGCCACCGGTGGTGGTCCCACTCGCTAATAGACCCTTGGGAATGATGACTGGATGATTGGTCACATTCCTCATTCCCACAGTGTTAGTGTGACTGGAGCCTTGAAGGGAGGGTTAGCGCTCCTCGGAGTATCTTATACCGTGGCTGTGTTGAGGCATCAGAAGACTCCTTATCCATGGACTTAGTTCATTCTTGCTTGTCTGGCATGAGCTTCCCTTTAAAGTATTTTCCTTGGAAGTATTACCAGGGTAGCGCTTACTGTGGTCATCCATCCCAGGTTTAATCTCTGCAACTGCTGGATCTGCTGCCTAAAACTTTGTAATAAACATGAAAAGTAGTTAACAGAAGGGCACTTTAATGCAAAGATAAAAGTGTAAATAAGATGAAACTGCATATTTGTTTTTTTTGTAATTGGGTGCATATTTCCCCTTCTAAACTACTCAAATGTGTGTGAGATGTGAACTTCAGTGTTTTAGCATGAGCTTAAAGTTCTCCTGGACTTGTGAAGCAGTTTCTGAGCAGCACAGGATTTATTTTTTCAGATTTATTGGAAATAAGTACATTTTTTTTGGTTAGGACCTTCATATGCTCATTTTCAGGCCTAGGGCAGAGAGCCATCCATTTTTGAAAGGGGGTTGACTGGAATAAGGTAAGGAGTGATTTTTTTTTCATGAAACAGGCGGAGAATGCATGGACCATAAGAACATAAGAAAATGCCATACTGGGTCAGACCAAGGGTCCAGCAAGCCCAGCATCCTGTTTCCAACAGTGGCCAATCTAGACTACAAGTACCTGGCAAGTACCCAAACACTAAGAAGATCCCATGCCACTGATGCCAGTAAAAGCTCAGACAGAACCAGTCTCCAGTGGCCCACAGTACCATAACATGACCTTTCATTACCTGAGGGTTCTCTTCCTGCCCTATTTTGTATCATCTTCCTAGTCTTAGCCCCGGTCATTGCAGCAATAATTCTCAGCGGAGGGACACACTGGGGCTCCTTCACAGCGTGCCTGGCTGGCCTGGGCACCAGACTCTGATCCCTCCACGTGGCCGTGCACGGCGCTTGCTCCTGACCCACCGGACCAGCCCAGCAGCTAATGTTTTATTTGGATTTACGGTACCACTACGTGGTTAAGTGTAGAGACACTAAAAAGTTTTCTGTACTATCTTGGGAGCCGTTCTTACTGCAACTCAAGTTAAATCACTTTGCTTTCTAAAATAATAAAAATGATTTAATGTTTTATGATTGGCCTCTAGAAAGCAGAATTTTCAGTCCATTAAAAGTCAATACAGTCTCATACACCCTTTGAGTCATATTTGATAAATGTTAAAAGATTATATATATATATATGCTGCTTTGAAAGATGGCCTAGAAAAGGTCAGAATATTTTGAGATTGTATGCAACAGACCCTTATCTAAAGGAAGGCACATTGTTGATATAAATCTGGCAGTATCCTGCTACAGATGCCTCCTATAGGCTTCCTCTCCCCCACTACCTCTATTCTCTAGTATCTGGTAACCCCGTACTGTTGGCAAAGGGTGCCGTCAATAGAACTCAAGTGGTGACAGAACCGTTACACAGCAGCTGCGATTCTCTACTGTCCTTGGAAATAGTTTATATTTTTAAAAATCTTTTAACATTTATCAAATATGACTCAAAGGGTGCATGAGACTGTATTGACTTTTAATGGACTGAAAATTTAAGGTGGCAGAAGCCAGGAACCATTCCATGGGGCCAACAGTGAGAGCTGCCCATGCATGAGGTGGTCATCAGTGAAATGGATGCCCTGACTTCATTTAATACATTTAGCACAGACACTCATGTTTTATTTGTTTGAACCCAGCAGTATGCCCTTGCTCTTTGGTACTTCCATCTCGGCTGGAAGCAGGGCTGTGAACTGACACCAGGAGTCTTTGTGGCTTCCTTTAATCCCTACAACAACAAACCTCAACCAGGGGCCATACACCAAGGTTTCTTTCAAACCTCGGCAGTCATGGGTTCTGAATCCAGCCTCTAGTGTCACCCTTGAGAGCAGTGACCACAACTCCTGCCCCTGTGTTTACAACACTGCCTCTGCAAGATCCCCAGCTGATCAGGGAAGACCTGGCTCTGGAATAAAATATGGGACCACCTATGTTGCCATGTACACTACTTGACACTGGGCAGGCCCAGATGGTTGCATCCTAAGGGCAATAATTGTTTCGATGGTAGGTTAGGAACGGATGACTTATGTTTGGGAAAAGCCCATGAGAAATAGTTTGTGCTTCCTGCCAGTCATGGGTGGAGGGCAGCATTGGTGAAGTCTAACCAGGAAGGCTGGAGAGGAAAATGATGCACTTTAGAGATTGACAATATGATTCCAGGTAATCAGATGGCTTTCAGATTTGCATTTGGATTTTGATCTTTTATTTTTCCATTTATTTGCCTTTCCAAATCTGAGCTGAAGATGTTATAACCAGGTACAGTAGATATTTGCCTACCACAGGCAGCTTACAGTCTGTTCTATGAACTTACATATACACAGACATACACATGTACACAGGTGTATTATGGATCTTTGCAAAATGCAGATTTGATGTGTATCAGTGCACCAAAGCAAAATATTCAAATCCTGTATATCAAAAAGCGTAAACAATATAGAAAATATCCAAGCTAAAATTTAAAATACAAAATTTAATGCTAAACACTTTCTTTGGGAATTGGTATCAGATATGCAGGCGCTTATAATTTTTAATCTATAGGTTTTTGCCCACAGTGGTCTTCAACCAGTATCATATAACAAACACTAAAGCTCACGTCATATGTCCCTTTCCCAAATAAATTATAAGTAAGTAAAAATTTTTTTTCTTAAAGTAAAAAATTAAAGTATTTAAGTAAAATATTATTGGGAAAAAGGCATATGACATGAGCTTTAGTTTGAATCAGGATGCTCTTCTCTTGAAGAAGACAACCAATTTGTCATGTTTTACGTCAACAAGCAAGGAGGTACGAGATCATGGTCTCTGCCAGGAAGCCCTAAAAATCTGGAATTGGACAGAAAGAAATTTATTTATTTTTATTTATTTGCTTTTGTATACCGACATTCGTAGGGGTACATCACATCGGTTCACATTGTAACAGAGGAAATAGTATGACGGGTCGTACTATTTTAACATTGTAACATTAATTTTTTAAATTAAACCTTGTAACATTTATGCTTTGTGCATAGGAACATTGTAACATGGATTAAATTATACATTGTAACATATATACATATATACATTCCTAAGGTAGGTGGGGGAAGGAAGGGTTGGCGTAGAGAGAAAAGTTTCAGGATTTGGGGGGGGGGGGGGGGGGGGGGGGGCATTAGCAGAAGGACAGGATGGCCAAGTTGGGAGGGCCAAAGAAATTGGGTGAGGGAGGGAGGGAGGAGAGGGGTGGAGGAAGGGGGCGGATGGGCTGGGTATAAGGTGGGCAGGGGTGGAATAAGGGGGCAGGGGAGAGACTGCGGGAGGAGTGGGTACAGGGGCGTGTTGAGCTATTCTACAGGCTACCTATCTGCTGGGCATCTCCAACATGCTGGTAGATTGACTCTGCAGAGTGTTTCAACCATGCGAGATCCAGGATGGAGCGAAAGGAACCCTACTTCTTGGGCACAACGAAATAAATGGAATATAGACCTGTATTTTCTTGACAGAGTACTGGAACCACAGCCTTCAAACTGAGGAGCTTTGACGGTGAACACTCAACCACCTGCTTCTTCTGCGGGGAGCGGCAGATATTGTGGACATGGCCCAAGCAACTCTGTGAATTCCAGTGCATATCTTTCTTGTATTGCTTCCAGGACCCACTGCTCCAATGTGATCTCGACCCACCTCTGATAAGAAAGAGAGGTGTCCCTCTATCTTCTGGTCTCAGGGGTGGGTCGGCAAGGCTTTGTCGGGAGGGCCAGGAGGTTGCACTACCCGAGTCCCCACTTCACCTGGGCTGTCTGGGACGAAAGAACTGAGACCTGCCAAAAGGCAGAGTCCTCTGAAAGGTTCGTCCCTCTGTTGTAGGGATGAAAATGCTTGGAACTTCTGAGACGACCCCTCATACCAAAGGGGCACTGCAACTGCTGCTTATCTTCTGGCAACCGAGGATCTGGAGATTCACCCCACTTACTGGCCAACTTCTCCGACTCTTTCCCAAACAAAAGTTAACCTTTTAAAAGGCAATTTTGTAAGGTTAGCCTTGGAGTTTGCATCGACCAACCAATTCCTCAGCCATAACTGGTGTCTGGCCACTATTACTGAAGCTACTCCTTTGGCCGACATGCGGACCAAATTGCAGCCTGCATTTGCTAAGAAGGCAGCAGCGGCCTCGGGTTCCATAACTACCCTGGAAGTCACTTCAGATTCATCAACCTCCTGAGAGAGAAGCAAGCAAGAGCAAGCCACCAGGGAACAACTGGAAGCTGTCTGCAAGGTCATTGCCAATGCTTCAAATGGTTACTTGAGGATGGCCTCGGTTCTACTATTATGGACATCCTTCAAGGCCGCTCCTCCCTCTACAGGGATAGTCATCTGCTTAGAGGCAACACAGACAAGCACATCCACTTTTGTGAAACGCAGAAACTTTCTTGTTACTGGATCAAGGGGGGTACAGGCCTTCCACGGTCCGACCCCCTTTAAAATTTGTGGGGCATCCCATTCAAGACCAATCAATTCTTGAATGGCCTCCATAACCAGGAAAAAAACAAGAGGCTTTACGCAGAGAAAACAGAATATGATTTTTCTTTGCCTCAGATATGGTATCTGCTCCAGGAACTCCCAGCATCTTCAACATCTAGGAAATCAGGTCCGGTAATTCATCTCCATGAAAGAACTGCAACATAGTCCTTATACGGTTCTAATCCTGGAGGAATTTCCCCATTCTCTAGAGAGTCAGGATCTGCCTCACCGGTATCCTCGAGATTCCTGTTAGGGATACCTGTAGCTCGAGATGTACTTCGGCGCTTAAACGCAGTACCAGAAGAGGGAGAGGCCACCACCTGAGGAACTGACTAGATTGGATAGGGTTGAGGACTGTGCCTGAAGTAAGGATTGCAATCCCTGAAAAGATTCTACCCCAGAAGGATCCTTGCCAAAAAAGGGGGAGGCATTGTGTAGTGCCCAATGAACTGCCGTCCCCTGCTGAGGAAGCAGACAAAGGCGTTCCAATATCAGGTGTTTCTCCTGACACATCTTTACCCATATCTCAACAGGCTGGGAAGAACCAGGTTTAGTAAAATCAGAGGAAGATAATTCTCCCTGAGCCTGTAAACAGTGCTGGCACAAGTTAGAGGGCATGCCAGGCTGAGACGCCCAAATATGATAGGTGGCGCACAAGGCAAGGTACCTAGGCTTCTTAGGCATAGGCACCATTATTTTTTTTTTATATATATCTAAAATGTAGGTGTCCTAAGACCGGGTGCCGTGCATCTTAAGTTCACAAAACATACGCTTAATTGTGCATTCAAGCCAGACAACGCTTAACCTGGACACCCAGGCTGACTCTTAACTAAGTGTGCAACAGCCGGACGCACACTGGGACGCACCACTGAAAGACGCCCCTATAGAGAGGGCAGCCGAATGCGTAAGCAAAAGCGCACAAAATCACTGTCGCAGCCTTCAACGCGGCATGCAGTGGAAAAGCCTCAGAGCAGGCCTAGCCACAAGAGGCTGCCTCCCCATCCCTGAAACTCTCCTGGGGCGGGACGAATGTCAGAATGGCATGCTGAGCTCGGAGACCAGGGAAGAGAATTCCTGAACAACCCTCCTTTACTGTCTCTGTAAGGTATCTCTTCTTTTTTTTGTTAAACTTATGAGCTCAGCCCTTCCCAGCTGAGTACAGAGATGGTCTCCTGCTGTGGAGGGAGAGGACATGTGCCATCACCGCCGTGCTACCTTTAAGCTGTACAATCATGCTGGCTGAAAAACCCAGCTGTCTGAGGGACCAAAGAAATTGCCTCAGGAATTCTCAACTGGGGGAGGGACCATATGGTATCATCGCAGGAGGGTGGGGCTATCAGTTTTCCTTTGAAATACTCCTTGTAAAATCTGAAGCAATCCCCAGTAGGGAGATGCACGTCCATCATCTGCTGGAGACTGAGAATACTGGCAAGCTGATGTCACTGCAGGAGTAATATACACTGTGACGTCAGTTTGCTCCATCTCCATCTGCTGGTAGAGGTGCGTAACCCACTGGTCCTGAATTCATCTATCCACGTGCTAGGGAAACTTGCTTTTTATATCACATTTAACCCTGCAGTCTGGACGCAGGATTGCAACTCCTGGCGTTCCACAGGGCTCCATGTACAGAATTGTAGCTATCAGAGGAAGCAACGTAAAAAGCTTATGAAGAGGGAAGATTAATGTCCTCCAAAGGAAGAATAAAAAGTCACGGCTTTTGTTTACTTAGCTATGCTGAGGGCATGTCAGCTTATTGTTTTCTTCCTTGTTTAGCGTTTCTGCACAGTAGTAACCATGGATACCACATTTGCCTTTATTTTTTTCTTTGCAGTAGCATCCGTCTCCCTCAAGTTGTTTCAGGTTTGTGAGGATCGCGCTTCACATGATACCTTGATGCTTAGAAGTGACTGTAAGTTCCAGGTTGCAGCTTCCCAGCAGCGTTTTTCACTAAAGTTGCTTTGAAAACAAAGCAAAAAGAAAGGATGTGTTAAGAGAAATATGAAATATACTTTTGCATGCTGTAGTTATGCTTTTCTCTTGTTTTTCTTTTCCTGGGGCAGGAGAGAGAGGTTGGAAATACATGGGGTGATACTGAATAGCCATTTGTAAGGCTTCTCAGCTTGTGCTGGTTATAAATCACAAGGGAAACTTTCTTCCTTTTGGTGCAGTGGCCATTGTGATGGGGGTGGTTGGAAATGTAGATGATATCGGTGGATGTGACAGGGTGTCATGAAATGAAGTGTTGGGCTTCAGTATTCTCCATGCTCCATAGTCTACAATCAATCAGAAGAATGCATATTATGCAGCGGCTTTTAATCGAGAACCACCAGTATGGCGTCCAGTTCTTGTGAAAACCAAAGAAAAAAGTCTGTTTCGAAAATTAAAGGGTGGGCAGATATTGTGAAACAGAAGGCGTACCAATTTTTATTGAAGAAAATAATGCACTTTTGTTGCACCTGAATTTGTGTAACACTAATGAAAATTAAAATAGAGCTCTGTCCCCCGACACGGGACCGGGGTTCGCAAAACGCTGCATCGGGAGGAACCCAACCTGGGCGGGAACAGTATATCTATCTTTAAAGGTACGCGGAGTAAACTCCCGAAGGCGCCCGAGGAAAGCTTTCGTGTCCTCAAAGGCCAGGTTGTGGTGTTCTTGATCCGTTTCAAGGACTTTATCTAAGCCTGCGTTTTTTTTTCCGTAACGCTTCCCCTGTCTAACTTCATTGCTGATTCCAGCACAGGTTCTCTGTCCAAGCTGGACCTTCTTTGCCATCCTGCTTCGCTGACCTCCTGAACTAAATGTATTTTTGATAATCTGTGTTGGCTCTTGTGGAGAGAGTCCCTTTTGTTCCTCCCGATGCAGCGTTTTGCGAACCACGATCCCGTGTCGGGGGACAGAGCTGTACTTTAATTTTCATTAGTGTTACACTTTGTTACACCTGAATTTGTCTATTATTTTCTTCAATAAAAATGTGTGCACCTTCTGTTTTACAATATCTGCCGACCCTTTAATCTTCGCAACACGCCTTTTTCTTTGGTTTTTACCTATTTGTGTGTTTTGTGCTCCTTTCCACGTATTTTTTGTGGTGATTATCCAGTTCTTGTGGCCACATGCTCAGAGAGAGTGAGGCACGGGTTGAGGAGGGCAACCACAATAGGATTCTGCACCATAAACCCTAAGAGATGAAACTTTAGAGCCTAAATACTGTAAAGAAAAATACCTCAAAGGTATAAATACACAGAGGTCTGTCATTGGTGGCATGGAGTTGTAGACCCAGTGGGGGGTCATGGTATGAAGCTGAAGGACTGGCTTCCGGAGTAAAATAAGAAAGTGAATACATGGAATGGGCTCCCTCATGAGATGGAGTTAAAGAAAATCTGGGATAAGTGCAACGGATCTATAGTTGTTGGGAAGCGAGGGTAAAGCCGGCAGTCGGCTTGGTTTACAGCAGGAAAGGAAGATGCAGAGACTGAATGGGTCTTGCGGACTTTGCGTTCATGTAATTCTGTTCCTGGCTTAGTGACTCGAGTTGGCCTGATTCTGTGCTCACGGGATAGTATTGGGATCAAATCTGTGGGTTAGTCTGTGGGTAGTTATTCCCATTTATGAGGCCTATTGCTTGTTGCAGGAGATTACCACTTTGCCAAGGAACTGGGAAACACACCCTTAACCTTGATCCTAGTAGTGGTTCCAGGAGCAGAAGTAAGTTCTTTGCTTCAGGATTGTGGATGTGTGTGGGGTGCTGGGTGGTTGTTGTTTTTTGTTTTTTTTTAAATCGACAGTGTGTGCCAGCTTTGGGTGTGCTTCCCTGAAGTCTGTCGTTATTCCGACAGTAACCCTTAAGGACCAATCACTTATGTTGGCTCAGGAGCTTTGTAATTGGTTTCCCTTGTTCCTGGAAATAGCCTTTTTGAAAAATAAAAATAAGCTTACAGCAGTCTCTCCCAACCCTCTCTTGGAGGTATGCCTAGTTGGCTCTGGCTTTTAGGATATCCGTAATGCATATGCATGATTTATATTTGCACATACAATATTTGCAAATCCATCTCATGCATATTCATTGTGGCAATCCTGAAAACTTGACTGGCTAGGTGTAGCTCCAGGAGAGGGGTTTGGGGATATGCTGAGCTACGGCAGTGTTAGCTGTTTCTGGTAGCCCAAAACAAACCTTTAAGTCTGTGACTGCTTGACAGCTGCTTAAAGCATATGTGGGAACTGGGCAGGCAGCTGATCATAAAAGCAGAGATTATGCATATATCAGAACTGTAACTCAGAAAAAATGTTAGTCTGAAATCAAAACTAGCCAGCAAAAAGAGTCTCTGCACCTGCTACTTTCAAATGTTTTGAATTGCAAGTTTTAGGTGACTGAAGCTGGAATTTTTTTTTTTGCGCATTTCTCCCCGGTTCAAAGGAAAACTATTGTCTGCTGTTCAATATTTCAAAAAAGTACACACACACTCTTGTAACATTTTCAAAATGGAGATAGTGTTTTTAAAAACATTTCCTTATTTCTTTAAATAATTCACCTGCATACCGGGAGTCTTCCTGTTTGGAAAAAAGACACAAATGATGACATGCACACGCTGGCATCTGATTGGTTTGTGAATTGAGGGACAGGGATGATGCCATTTGTAACAACATGGCCAGCAGCAGGGTCCTGTGTGTGTGTGTGTGTGTATGAACATATGTTAGTTGTTTTATACTGTTTTGATTTGTCAATATAGATATCCCTTGGGGTTCAGGGGAATTGTCGGGCAGCTGCCTTAAAGATTAAACAAACAAAACAATGATCTAAGATTGTAATATTTTAGATTGATTGTGAGATGGTTGCTTCTTCTCACATGGTGCTCTGCACTACTACACTGGACACTGGGAGCACCATTATAGCCTGTGACTAGGTCTCTAGTTAAGAACATAGGTTGCCTTACTGGGTCAGACCAAGGGTCCATCAAGCCCAGCATCCTGTTTCCAATCCAGGATGCAAGTGCTTGGCAAGTACCCAAACAGTAAACAAATTCCATGCTACTAATGCCAGTAATAGCAGTGGCTATTCCTTATGTCAGCTTGATTTAATAGTAGCTTATAGACTTCTCCAGGAACTTGTCCAAGCCTTTTGTAAAATCCAGCTATGCTAATTTCTTCAACCACATCCTCTGGCAATGAATTCCAGAGCTTAACTGTGCATCGAGTGAGAGAAGAATGTTCTCAGATTTGTTTTAAATTTTCTACTTGCTAACATCAGTGTGTCCCCTAGTCCTATTATTTGAAATTGTAAGTAACAGATTCACATTTACCTGTTCTAATCTTCTCATAATTTTTTAGACCTCTATCATATACCTGCTCAGCAGTCTTTTGTCCAAGAGGAACAATCCTAACCTCTTTAGCCTTTCC
This sequence comes from Rhinatrema bivittatum, assembly GCF_901001135.1. Classification (NCBI taxonomy): domain Eukaryota; kingdom Metazoa; phylum Chordata; class Amphibia; order Gymnophiona; family Rhinatrematidae; genus Rhinatrema; species Rhinatrema bivittatum. The sequence continues at coordinate 76,503,828 of NC_042627.1, read as the reverse complement.
TCATAGGAGAGCTATTCCGTTCCCCTTTTATCAGTTTGGTTGCCCTTTTCTGCACCTTTTCCAGTGCAACTATATCGTGAGATGTGGCGACCAGAATTGCACACAACATTAAAGGTGTGGTCTCACCATGGAGCAATAACAGCAGTACCTATGACATTCTCTGTTTTATTCACCAGTACTTTCCTAATCATTACTAACACTGTTTGCTTTGCTCCTACATGTCTTATTTCTAAGTTTTGTAATAACCCACACAGCTGCCAAAACCAGCGAGGTCATTGTCCAAAACGTCCAGCCTCCCATGCTCATTGAATTTTGGGTTTTAACCCACTGATACAGGCTACCCCAGTGCTGCCTTGGGAAGCCCAATGTAGCTATATCACTGCCGTTAACTATGAGGAAGGATAGACTGAAAATTTTGGCATGGGAAGAGAAAATACTTAACTGTATTTTTAATGGTATTCATTAATAAAGAGTTTGAACAATAAATATTTGAAAGTTTTTAGAAAGCTGTTTTTGGCTGCTCCCACTTATTGGTCTCACGCACATGGGGTATAATATGGATCATTTTAATGCAAGTTAACGTTACACCTCCACGAGTAGTAGTTAGCGAATCTGGAAATTTGAAGCAGAAGGTTCATGTTTTAAAAATGTTAAATGTTCCTGCCGTGCTATCTTGGGTAGTGCGTTTCCGAATCAGTGGGCACGTTGGATCGCAAGCTTCAGCGGGGCTTCCTTGAAGCCTCTGCTGACCTTTTTTTTTTTTTTAATAGGCTGATAGCAAACAGGATTGCAGTCCCCTAACTCCCCATCCATACATGTTTCTCTTTCAGGCCTTAAGAGCAAATGCACATCATCCGTGTAAAATTTTACTTTTATTTATTGTGGTTCAATTACAGATATCACAGCCTCCAATGTATCCTTTCGTTTACTGGGACCAGTAAGATAGGTGTTTGAATACTTGTTCTATAATAAATGGACTGAACTGACAGAAAATGAAGGAAATCCCATTATGGGAATTTAATTTTTATTTTTGTGTGTGTGTGGGGGGGGGAGCAGGGAGAGAAGTTGTATAGAAATCAAAAAAAGAACATTCAGATAGAGCAAGGTCTATTATCTGTACGTCGCGCGATTGTCTTTCTTTGTCTGTACGTCGCGCGATTGTCTTTCTTTGTCTGTACGTCGCGCGATTGTCTTTCTTTGTCTGTACGTCGCGCGATTGTCTTTCTTTGGGAAACTGAGAGATGAAGAAAAAAGTTGAATGATCCAAGTTTAAGAAATGTATGGTATTGCAGCACTGGAAACGCAGCTAACTGGAGTTTCCCCCCCCCCCCCCCCCCCCCAGTGTTAGCAATCGTTTTAGGGATTGCTGCCTTAACCAGCATAGTGACTGTGTTGTTTTAGCTGTGTGTCTCCTAAAGTGGCCCTTGAAAGCATTCCGTGGGTGGGTGGGTGGAGGGCCCCTGAATAAAGGCCGTTATATATGGGGCAAGGAGGCGGCGGCCATTGGGCCGCACATTTTTCTTTTGAAATGTGGAAGAGGGTCGTCGGGTCCATGCCCTGTGACTACCTTCATCATGCTTTCCTGCTCCTTCCCCCACCCACTCTCCAAAATAAAATGGAACAGGTCAGTAGGAAGGAACTCCAGAAATTTGCTTCTGTGCTCTGTCAGGGAAATGACACCCCCCCCCCCCCCCCCCCCCAAGAATCCGGCTCCCTGTGATAAACTGGAGACCACTCCCACCAGCCTCACCTTCCTCCAAATTGTATGAGGGTGGTGGGACCTATGGTAGGTGCTTCCTGTTTTGCTTTAGGAAAAAACAGCTTCTTGCTTTTGGGAAAGTTTTTTTGACGCGGTCTAAGCGGTTTCTTACCTGAGAGAGAGGCTGAAAGCAGTTTTGTAGTTCAGAGAGTGATTTTCAGCTGTAAAGAAATTATCTTTTTAAAACTTAGTGGTGAGAGCTTGGGGGTTGCAGAAATACAGAACAAACCAAATTCTGCTTGAATAATATTTGCTGTTGCAGGTAATTATTCGCTGAAGATCCACAAACAAATGACAGTTTTACAAAACAAGAGAGGCAAACCCTATCCATTTATCAGAGAATGTCTGCTCCTTTCAAAGACTCTTCAGCCACTGAAGAAATGTCATAAAACCCTTTAACATCCACCACAAGGGGATTCGACTCCTGCTCCTCCTCCAGTGTAATGCGTAGTATTCAGCGCAGGAAATGCGAAGAGGGATGCAGCGTTAGTAAAATGGGTCGTGAGTTAAATTTTGTCTTTAACTTGCACGGGCACAATACCACAGAAATGAACCAAAGCAACACCGTGGTGGTGGGCGGGTGCAGGGAACAGCTTTTCAGGATCATACCGCACCACTGCCTCAATAACCTTTATGATCAGGGTGTCAAAAGGGACATTCAGGACAATCGAATGTAAGGCATCGGAAGTTAAAACGATCAGACAAGTTGAGTCCTTCCCTATCTCTTCCCAGAAGAGACCTGGGTTTCGTAGCTCGCTACTACCCCTAAAATGCCACTGCCTGTCACCTTGGAATCACTGTTAACATATCAACCCCCAGGGCTGGCCTTTACGTAGGACGAGCTGGGCAGTTGCCTGGGGTGGCGTGAGATGAGGGGGTGCCTCGGGCACTATTAGCATTGCCTGCTGAGCTGGCCAGTTAGGCTCTCAGTATAAGACTAGGCTTAAGGAGGCTAATCCTCCCCAAAGCCAGGTGTGCAGCATCTGCCTCCATGCCACCCTGCTGCACATGGCTGGCAGGTGGAGCGGCTCTTAGTAGCATGTTGGCTACTGCTTGTGGTATGAGCCACAAAATTATGGGATTTTGTAGCTCGAATCGTGAAACTGGTCCCAAACAGCAGAGGAAACTCTGTCATTAATTGCCACTCCTTCCAGCTGCTGAATTTACCAACCAATAAAAATCTTGATGCTAGAAAACCAAACATAGTTGTAAAAGAGGAAAATGACAAAACTTTGTTAGTAATAGAAGTATTGATGATATTCTGTACTACACATGCAGAGTGGGATCATCAAATGCCAAAAGATGTAATCAGAGATGATGAAAATGTGGCCTCAGAATACAAACTCTATGCTAATTTTTTGGGTACCACTTGCCTAATTAAGAAAATCTTCCAAGCTCACTTCAGTATGTTTCCTGTATATATTACGCTGTACGAGCTTCGGAAGGAAGCAGATTGCTAAGAAGAACTTTAGCAGTAAATTTTAGAGATTCAATATTATGCTCAGCCAACCCTTGCTTAAGAGTGAGGTTCATTCTTGTGATTGTACGAGCAAGATAAATCCAATTTAAATCCTGTATCTCCAGTTTTGTGAATATATACTCTGTATCCACGATACCCTTGCCCTTCCCATCATACATCTCCCACCAGTGAGAGCAGAGCAGGATATTTCCCCGTACGCCTCGCCATACAAAAGAAAAGTCAAATTCTGATGTCATCTAATTAACAGTAATGCAAGCTCCCTCCAATACCAGGTACAACTGTTTTGGAATTTTTTACTGGCCTGTATACCAAACTGTGAAATAATACAAAATCCTGCAAACCCCCCCCAGCATGTTTGTGTCAAACCTGCCACACTACTGACTTACAGGATTCCAAAATAGCAACAACCCTAACTATGAAAAGGCAGCACTGCAAATATTAGGCTGGGTCTTAGAACACCAGTACACCTTCTGTTGGGAAAACACAATGAGCAAGACTTCTGTGGATCCTTACATGCTAGCAAAATACTTCAGCTCGATTACACTTGCAAAACCCAGACAGAGCTTTACCAAATACAGAAAAGGTGACCACAAATTACAAATGTGCAGACAAAAACTGAAGTGGAAACCTCAGGAAGCCAGACTGTGTGTGAAGTACAAAACTGGAAAACTAGAAACAGAAATACATTGTCTCTTACACTTAAACCAAGCCTCCATTGCAATTCTTGTGGGGTGTTGGGGGTGTGTTATATTGGAGCTTTCAAATTCTCATCATTATTGTTGTGGAAAATGAGGGGGGAGGGTTGTTACTTAACATGCATGGTCCCCATCACCACCCTCAAGAATATCAGGGGCTCGATAGCCTGAACATAACACCTTCCACTTCCCTCAGCCCTGCACCAGTGCTCAGCCCCATTACGTTGTCCAAAACTTCGGCCCAGCACCTGAAGCCCCTGACTTCTTCTCTTTCCCCTATGTACAGCAGCCAGACAATCTCCAGCCTTGACCCCCTGAAATAGCCAGCCTAATAGCCATGATCCACCTCCTGCAGCCAGCTTCAATTAGCAGTCAGCTTCCAGCCTTGGACCACCTCCCAGTCAGCCTTTCACCCTCAGCCTGCCATCAACCCCAGCCAGCCTGCCTCCAGCCTCTGTCCATCCCAGCTAACCCGTCCCTTACCTGCAGACTCTCCTTCACTGTCCTGGAAGTGCTGTTACCAGCACTGAGGGGGCTCTGCATTCTCACAGATCAGTGCAAGTATTCGTGTGCCTGTGTGACACACTGCGAGTTTGAGCTCCATGGGTGCCTGCATTCTTGTACTGATCGGCATGTCTTACGAAAATGCAGAACGCCACACATTGGCATTGGCAGAGTAGCATTTCTGGGACTCTATGATTGAAAAGCTGGATGCTCCAGGACCCAGGTAGTCCGCTTATATCGGTGAGGGTGCTAAACTTTCAAAAGGGAAATTTTGATAAAATGAGAAAAATTGTTAGAAAAAACCTGAAAGGAGCAGCTACAAAGGTAAAAAGTGTGCAAGAGGCATGGTCATTGTTAAAAAAAAAAAAAAAAAAAAAATACCATCCTAAAAGCACAGTCCAGATGTGTTCTACACATTAAGAAAGGTGGAAAGAAGGCAAAACGATTACCGGCATAGTTAAAAGGGGAGGTGAAAGAAGCTATTTTAGCCAAAAGATCTTGATTCAAAAATTGGAAGAAGGATCCAACAGAAGAAAATAGGATAATGCATAAGCATTGGCAAGTTAAATGTAAGACATTGATAAGACAGGCTAAGAGAGAATTTGAAAAGAAATTGGCCGTAGAGGCAAAAACTCACAGTAAAAACTTTTTAAAATATATCCAAAGCAGAAAGCCTGTGAGGGAGTCAGTTGGACCGTTATATGATGGAGGGGTTAAAGGGGCACTTAGAGAAGATAAGGCCATTGAGGAAAGATTACATTATTTCTTTGCTTCGGTGTTTACTGAAGAGGATGTTGGGGAGGTACCCGTAATGGAGAAGGTTTTCATGGGTAATGATTCAGATGGACTGAACCAAATCACGGTGAACCTAGAAGATGTGGTAGGCCTGATTGACAAACTGAAGAGTAGTAAATCACCTGGACTGGATGGTATACACCTGAGTTCTGAAGGAACTAAAAAATGAAATTCAGACCTATTAGTACAAATTTGTAACCTATCATTAAAATCATCCATTGTACCTGAAGACTGGAGGATAGCTAATGTAACCCCAATATTTAAAAAGGGATCCAGGGGCGATCTGGGAAACTACAGACCGGTTAGCTTGACTTCAGTACCAGGAAAAATAGTGGAAAGTGTTCTAAGCATCAAACTCACAGAACATATAGAAAGACATGGTTTAATGGAACAAAGTCAGCATGGCTTTACCCAAGGCAAGTCTTACCTCACAAATCTGCTTCACTTTTTTGAAGGAGTTAATAAACATGTGGATAAAGGTGAACCGGTAGATGTAGTGTACTTGGATTTTCAGAAAGCGTTTGACAAAGTTCCTCATGAGAGGCTTCTAGGAAAAGTAAAAAGTCATGGGATAGGTGGCGATGTCCTTTCGTGGATTGCAAACTGGCTAAAAGACAGGAAATAAGAGAGTAAGATTAAATGGACAATTTTCTCAGTGGAAGGGAGTGGGCAGTGGAGTGCGTCGGGGATCTGTATTGGGACCCTTACTTTTCAATATATTTATAAATGATCTGGAAAGAAATACGATGAGTGAGGTTATCAGATTTGCAGATGATATAAAATTGTTCAGAGTAGTTAAATCACAAGCAGATTGTGATAAATTGCAGGAAGACCTTGTGAGACTGGAAAATTGGGCATCCAAATGGCAGATGAAATTTAATGTGGATAAGTGCAAGGTGATGCATATAGGGAAAAATAACCCATGCTATAGTTACACAATGTTAGGTTTCATATTAGGTGCTACCACCCAAGAAAGAGATCTAGGTGTCATAGTGGATAACACATTGAAATTGTCGGTTCAGTGTGCTGCGGCAGTCAAAAAAGCAAACAGAATGTTGGGAATTATTAGGAAGGGAATGGAGAATAAAACGGAAAATGTCATAATGCCTCTGTATCGCTCTATGGTGAGACCGCACCTTGAATACTGTGTACAATTCTGGTCACTGCGTCTCAAAAAAATATAATTGTAATAGAGAAGGGCGACCAAAATAAGGGGAATGGAACAGCTCCCCTATGAGGAAAGACTAAAGAGGTTAGGACTTTTCAGCTTGGAGAAGAGACGGCTGAGGGGGGATATGATAGAGGTGTTTAAAATCATGAGAGGTCTAGAACGGGCAGATGTGAATCAGTTGTTTACTCTTTCAGATAATAGAAGGACTAGGGGGCACTCCATGAAGTTAGCATGTGGCACATTTAAAACTAATTGGAGAAAGTTCTTTTTCACTCAACGCACAATTAAACTCTTGGAATTTGTTGCTAGAGGATGTGGTTAGTGTGTTGGAGACAGGATGCTGGGCTTGATGGACCCTTGTTCTGACCCAGCATGGCATGTTCTTATGAGGGTATAAGGGATGGAAGAATGAAGAGGAACAGTGGATTTAAGATGGCAGAAGAAAGACTGGAACCGGGGGAGAGGATGAGCAACAAGTTAGGAGTTGGAATGAGGGGTGAAAGAAAGATTGGGACTGGGGTGGGAATATAGGGTGGAAATGGGGAATTAGGAGGTGGGTTAAAGACAGGGGGGAATAGGAGACTGGGGTTGGAGTGAGATTGGGGGAAGGGGAGGAGATGGGAAAGAAAAGGGCTGGGGAGATTGAGAGGTGGAATTGAAGTAAGGCAAAAGATGAAAATAGGAAGATTGTGAGGACTAGGAAGGATAATGTGAGTAAGAGGTAGGATGGAGAGAGGTGAGGAAGGGTTCACAATGAGATGAGATGTGGAGGAATGGCAAGGAGAGCTTGAATGGGGATGGTAGGGCGTGTGAGGGGTGAGGATAACAGCCATATCCCTGGATATCAGTGACGGGGCAATAGAATGGAGACTCAGGCAGGCGAGAAGGATGAGGGTGAACAGAGGCAAAGAAATGAGATGAAAGGAAAAGGAAACAGGAGGAGAGAAGAAACAAAATGGAAAGGACTAAAGAGAGACCATGGAAATGGAAAATGGAGAAAAGGATGGCACTGAAATTGGAGAGGGGAAGAGTAGAACCAACACAATTAGAAAAAAATAAAATGCTCAGATGACAAAGTTGGAATGTATATTTTAAGTTTAGTGACTTAGACGGTCAGCGTTGGGAAATGTGCACCTCCAAGATATAGAGAAGGAAACACTTCTCTGGTTTTCTCCATTGTTGCACTGCAGGAAGAGTCTCTGACTTCTTGGGGTTTCCAGTTCAGTTTTGTCTGTCTGACTGGGTTCTGCTTGGCTGACAGGTTAGATATTTCACTAGTAGCTGTTTGTGTAGGAATCTGTAGCTGTCTGATTACTTCTGTTTTTCCAGTAGGAAGTGTATTTATTCTCAGTGTAATGTTTGCAGTCTTGCCTTTCATAGGAAAGATATTTGCTGTTTCGGGTCCTGGGCGTTACTGCTCTTTTGATATGGCAAGTCTGTGATATAGGTTTGGAATATATATATATTTTTTTTAATTGGGGTTTCTGTTATTTCCAAAGTGCCTGGTAGTGGAGTTTGTTGCTTTTAGTGAGGTTACTACAGAATTTGCATATTATGCTCATTGAAATAATTCCTGGGGAGGGGAGAGGGAGGAAAGGAGAAGAGGGGGGGAGAGTCTGCCTGGGGGAGGGAGGGAGAAGGGGGGAAAAATGCCTGGAGGGATGGGAAGGGGATGTAAGAACATAAGAAATTGTCATACTGGGTTAGACCGAGGGTCCAGCAGGCCCAGCATCCTGTTTCCAATAGTGGCCAATCCAGCAAGTACCAAAACATTAAATAGAAGTAGAGAATGCCTGGAGGAAAAAGGGAATAATGTCTGGAGGAGAGAATGAATACTGAAGGGGGAGAATGCCTGGAGGGGAGGAGGAGAAGGGGAGAATGCCTGAAGGGGAGAAGGAGAAGGGGAGAATGAATACTGGAGGGGAGGAGGAGAAGGGGGAGAATGAATACTGAGGGGAGGGGAAGGGGGGAGAATGCCTGGAGGGGAGGATGAATACTGAAGGGGGAGAATGCCTGGAGGGGAAGAGGAGGAGGAGAGGTGCCATTTGCCCTAGAGCCAGCCCTGGTCATTTCCTCGTCCCTTATCACTGGAAGTAATTTTATGATTCACCTGTATTTTCAGTCAGTGTCTTGTGCTCATTGCATTCTCAGACCTGAGGAAGACTGCATCAGATCCCAAAAGCAGGTCAAGAAACTTGTTAGTCCAAGAAAAAGGTATCGCCCTTTTTTAGCACTTAATTCCATGCATAAAATCCTTAGAAATAACAAAAAAAAAATTCATTACAAGGATCCCTTTTCCATTCCTCTGCATGCACACAAACTCGCAGATCTTTCTCTGTCCCGATTCCTCCTCTTCCTGTGATCCCACACTCCTGAGACCAAGTCTGTACATTGTGAGTACCCTCAATATTAGAGGGTCCTAAGCTATGGCCCTGCAGGCACTTCCACTTCCACTGTGACCGTCCCATGGTGGACAATGTTGCAAGTGCCGTGTGAGTGTGCATTGAGGTTGGCCCCTGAAGCAGACACTTCAGATATGGAAACCTTGGCAGTGTCAGACCCTGGGACTGGATTAAAATGAAGGGATTCATTCCTATGGCTCGGAAACTTGTTTAAGTTAATAAATACTTCTGCAAACCTTAAAAGAGACAAAATTGTTCGTTACAAGGGGACGGGGACTTTATCATCTTGCTGTCAGGATTGTGCCTTACTCTTTACAGCTGTTCATGGCCTTTGAAAACAAAAGCAGCTATAGATTTTAATTGCAATGTAAAAAGGTTTAAAAAATGTGCATGAGTACCATGGGCACCAGTTTTTGCTGCTATCCTGGTCTATCATTAAAGCTAATATGCATTAGCCGAATTCTGCAGGCTGTCAAGTATTATGATAGTATTACCAGAATATAGGAAGTCTCAGTAGTAATTTATTAACTGATTACAGAAAATCCCAAACTCAAGTTAGAGAGAAGTAACTTGATTAGTCACCGATACTGTGACTTTTTTTTTTTTTTTTAGCTCACCTGCGTTTGTGGATGTTTAAGAAACGACTCTTGTTTCAGATGTGCATGAAAACATTTTCCACTTGCATTAATCAAAAAACACAAAAATAAAAAAGTGGACCTTCCTTGATGCAGCCTGTGCAGGTATCGCAGGCTGAACCAGTGGCGGTCCCTCATACTGTACTTTGCAGCTGCTGGGTTTTCATCCGTAAAAGCAGAAGATGGGAAAAATCTGGAAGGTTTGTACTGGGTTTTCACAGCCTGGGGGACCCGAGCTTGTCCCTGGCAAAGGGCAACAATAGATGCACTGTTAGTTCCTGGGGCAGGGGAGGTGTAGAAAACCAGAAGTTTTGCTTACCCTGAGAGCACGTGTGGGGGTGGATAAGGAAAGGTAATAAGTAAGTGTAGTGTAATTTAGAAAAGCTGGCAGAGAGTTTGTTTCTGTTTGCGGCACAGGGGGACCTGCGGTGGCTCCCTGATCTTGCATCCAGGGCTTGCTGGCTGGACACAGGAATAATAAGCCCTGGGAAAGGCTCTTTGTCCTGGCACTCGGTAACTAAGATCCTTGTTCCTTTGGCACGACTGATTCGTTCTCGGAGGGTGCGGGGAGAAAAACCCTACTGCACGTCTCCTCGAACTGGATACAGAAAAGCCCCAAACACCAGTGTATAAGGGTGAAACCGCTGTAGCAGCCAACAGTCAGCATCCATGCTTATGTTAACAGGCGGGGGCTCGAGCAGCTGTTGGGTTTCAGGCTTCTGGTTCAAGCTATTTGCAGTGTTCATGTGCACGTTAGGGAGATATATATATATATATATTTTTTTTTTTTTTTTAGGTCCAGTACAGACAGTCTATTCCCAATTATTCTATAGTTTTTGCAGGAGTTGAGCAGCAAGCTTAAATTAGGACAGTTTCCTAGCTGCAAGGTGGAATGAGAAGGCAGATCACTCAAGATCCCCAATGTAAGTGCTGCGAAAGTCTCCCAGTGAGAATCCCAAGAATAGCTTTTAACGTCGGAGGACGTAAAGGAGGAGGAGGAAGGGTAAGTTCATCGCTCAGAGCAGGATCTGAGGAAGAAAGCGGGTGGTGCAGCCCTGCCTGGATGTTGGCAGGAGTGGTGTTTCCTGTCCTCAGCGCAGGGCGCCTGCCCATGGCGGCAGAAAAGGAAACCACTCTTTGCAACTGCAGAGTGAAAAGATAACAAATTCAAATTGAAATTCCCATGGACTGTGGTTTGTAAGGGATTTTGTGCCTGCCTTTATTGTTTTTTTTTTTTTTTTTTTTTTCCTGCTTAGGCAGACGGGTGTGTTTGTTTTTGATTAAACATTAGTCAGGAATCAATTCATGACTTTGCAAGTGGCATTAGATTGTACTATAACCAGCCATGGTAAATAGTGCATTTATCAAACTGTAAACAGGACTCTTGGCTGTTGATGACTCTAAAGTAGATCGGGAGTTAGTATTTTCTTTGAAGTAAATTGTAAGTAATTAGAACACGTGTTTTATTGCTAAGTGGATTTTCTTTTGTTGCTTATTGGGCGGGGTGGGAAAGTGAGGAAATAATTTAGTCAGCAGAACCTATACAGATTGCCCAGAAATGCTAGGATCAGAGTAAATAGTTCTGATTTGTACTGATTTTCAGCTGTCTGTGGGTAGGAATGCTGCAGATGAGGTGGGAGAGTGAGTAGGCTTGGTAGAAACTTACTAGTGACACTCACTTCCCTATTGCAGAGCAGTAGAGAAAATGCCATTTCGAAGACCTACATAGCTCCTTATGCAGTTTTGTGCAGCCCAATAAAAAACAAACGCAGTATTGGGCAAAAATGATTTTTAAGATGGCTAATTTGCAGCAACCAATGACCGCCCCGGGGGTTTGCCTGAATGACAGCATTGCATAGGGCAGGGATGGCCAGCTCCAGTCCTCAAGAGTCAGAAATAAGCCCAGTTTTTTTTTAGTATAATCAACTGTAATTATGCATGGGATGGATTTGCATGCACTGCCTCCACTGTATGTAAATATACCTCATACATATTCATTTTGGATATCCTGATTCTTGAGGAATGGAATTAGTCATCCCTGGCACAGGACAGTGGGGGGGAGAGAGAGGAGGAACTTGTAGCTACAGGGATCAGTGACAGAGGAGCCCAGCCAGATCTTGGGGGAACTGTTGGCCACTGCACACTGACTTCCTTTAAGGAAGTTATGACCGGGCACAACCTTTCAGACATCAGAAGGGGTAGAAGCATAACCTCTCTGTTTCTATAGCAGGTGATGAAGATGGAAGCGTGGGAGCATAGATGGGGCAGAGGAAGGAAAGGGATCTTTGTGAAAGGGAAAAAATAAAATTAAAAAAAAAAAAAAGACCCCAAGAGAACCTGACACAGATGCAAATGTTATGATCCCTAATGCAAAGATGATCTTTTTTTTTTTTTTGTATTTAATGAGCCTAGAGTGTCTGCCTGAATAAATTTTGAAATTTTAAAACGATGACAACTTTGGAGAATTCATAGCATGCACAATACTGTGATGCAGTTTAATCAGTAAAAGCATAAAGATAAATTCATGTGTGGTAAATCAACAAGTGTTTTTTAATCGCACGCACAGAGGAGCTTTTCTGTAGAGGGACAGTAACGAGGCGCGAGGCGGCCATAATATAATGTCCTTCTACTAAAGGTTTCTCGGGAACTGTCCCAGCGTTTGAGCGTGTCACCACCTGGCCACCGGCTCAAATCCCCCCCCCCCCCCCCCCCCCCAGTTCAGGCATCCTATGTGAAATGAGTTGGTGGTCTCGCCCTAATTCTGGAGACCATAGCAAAAGGTTTTGTTTCTCCTCCCTGTGACTCCTGTCACATTACCACTGCACACCTTGTCGCTGAATTGTGTGGCAAGGAGGCAGCGAGAGAAATTCTGTTTAAAGCATTTACAAGAAAGTATACATTGTATTGGTTTATCGTGCAGTGGTTCCCAAGTGTGTGCATGAGCAAAATTTGCAAATCCAAGGTCTCCAGTGTTCCCATTATTGAGACTATCCTGAAAACCCAACTCTGTGGATCACGAGGACAGGTTTGGGAGCCACAGGTTCGGGCATGGTGAAAATGCTGGCTTTTCAGTTCAGATTTGGAAGCGGGGAGAGAGGATGTGTCCTGAATTTCCACGTGAAAAAAGTGAAAGTAGAGGAGCAGCCTGGAAGCAGGAAGGAAACCAGTCTCAGCACGGACACCTTTGGTGACAGCCAGGATAATATGCAACCTGGTCTCCTTTTTTTTGGCCTTTCCCCAGACCATCTTTGCCTAAAGTATGAGGAAACTTTTTGCAACCTGCCCAACTACTAGCACTGGATGGCCCTTATATCACTGGTGCCTCTCTGTACCCGCTTGCCTCAGCCAGCGAGTGCCTGCCATAGGATGAACCTGTAACCTCTTGCTTGGTTCCCCCCCCCCCCCCCCCCCAGTTCTCTTATTCCACCAACACTTCTATAGCTGTTTGTAATGAAAGGATGAACATGTCCATGCCCACATCTGAACAGTGGATGCTACAGTAAAGTCCTCATGTGTAATCTCATGTCAACCCCTCCACCCAAAGCTCAGATGAATGAATCCGCTTCCTTATTCAGCTTTTCCCTGCTCTTCTGTGTTCCTTTGGAATTGGCACCTCGCCATACCTGCTGAGGAATAATATATGGACCAGGCCAGAAACGCCGCTGACCACGTTGACTTGATGAAAGCCGGGTTTCTTAATAGCAATGTTTGATATTTTTGACAGCATCCAGATCGTTATCACCCAGATGAATGATCAAAAATCTGGCCATAGTAGCCTTCTGGCCTCCTGCAGGCTTGTGGGTATGATCTTAAACCTAACCAGAACAAAGTGGTTTTGCCATGAGGTAATCCCATCTTTTTTCCTCGAGCCTCTGATTTAGCTCTGATAGGAGTCCGGTATAAGTATGAGTGACCCACAATCCATAGGACCTTTTGCAGTTGTAAGGACTTATGTCTGTAGTGAAACAGCAGCATAAGACTTTCAGGGTACAATACAAGAGAATGAGTAATGATGCAGTGACCAAGACGCAGTTAGCAATTAGCATTTGACTTTTTGTATATATATATTTGTACCTTTTAAAACACCACCTCCCTGTTTCCTTCTGCACTTTACATAATTCTAAAGTATTTGCGAGTGACAGAGCCCAGTCATAAAGGAGTGGGTGCCGAAGGCGGTTGAGTCCTCTCCCAACTGCAGCAAGATCTTTCTGCAAGACTTTTTTGAAAATTGAAACCTGACCCATCTAAACATTTGAGGAAGAGATCTGCATCCTGGGGCCTGGACCCATAAGCATTGATTGGCTGCCTGAACGGGACATTATGGCCAAGTTGGCTTGCCGTAAGTGAATCCACCTGCCCACTGTTCAGTTTTCACCTTCAGTATTTGTAGCAATTCAGGGCCAGTCCAGATATCTGCCGCTGCCAGACCAGAATTGCCATTCGTTGCCTTAATGCTGGGAACTAACTCGCTCATCCTAAAGGCACAAAAAAAACACAAATGAAAATGTGACTCTCCATAGCTTAACCTCAAAGGCATCAGATAATTAATGATGGCAACATCTCCACTACAGCCTTCAGCAGAGTGGGTATGATAAGCCCCCCACAGTGGGCTTTTGTTTGTGACAAGCTTCCATCAGCTTTTTGAGTAACAAAGAATTTTTTATGCAATTTCTGCAGAGTTGAGCGAAAAAAACCCTATTCCCATTAGATGTACCTCTGCCTGAGATCTATTAATGCCCTTCTGGTTGAGGTGCAATAGGAATTATGTGACTGTCCTTTCTGGAAACTGCTGTGGGGGTGTAGCACCACGTGCCTGGCCGAATTCTTGAAATAGCTTCCAACCCCTTAGGTAGCCTTTTCATGTGCTTTTCTGCCAACGATGTTTTCAGCAGGGCAGCTGCTGTAGGAACCCCAATTCTAAAGCGGGATCGGGGTGGGATGTTTTTCTACTTCTGGCCACAGGAGGCTGAAACAAGACCACTGAAAACACCATAGCACGTCGGCACTGACACTGTTGGTTCCTAGAGCAGACTAATTCCCACAGAAGCCACGGTGCCCGTATAGTATGTGCTGTAAGGGAATTAATAGCTTGCACTACTGAGAGGTTATCATACCAGAAAACCACAATGTGGATTGCTGCCACAATTGGGAATAACTCAAGAAAAGTAATATCTCGCTGAATACTCAACCCCAGGCGTTCCCTTGGCCACGGTTTCGAACGCCTCTTGCCTGCCAAGTAGGCCCCAGATCCCTTGCCACCGGCCGCATCAATAAAAAGCTGCCGTTCGGGGCTTGACACTGTTGGGTCTTTCCATAGTTTTCCCATTATAAATGGTTAAAAAAAAGCCTGCCACACTTGCAAATCATTCCTCAAGCTCTGATTGATTAACCCTGATAAAATTGTGGCTCTTCTTAATCCCCGCTGTACCTTGAGCTAGCCTCCTAATAAACAGCTTGCCCATCGGCATGATTTTACAAAGCTGAAGTGACCTGTGAGTGACTGCATCTGTTCTAATGCGACTTAGCTTAGGGCAGCGCTCTTAATATTTTGAGGTTCTTGGATGTTCGCAGGTGCCTCTTGAAGTACCTGGAAGTGACCAATGACTTTAGGAAGTCAGGCAGATTATTTATCTTGTTCACAGGACCCAGAAAAGGGTAGGCAGCGTCCAAACCCTCAGTTGCGAGATGGATTAAGGAGACAATAGCAACAGCCTATATAATGAAGAACAAACCAGGACCGGAAGGGCTAAGGGCGCATTTCACGAGAGCACAAACATCATCTTGGGCAGAATACAAAGCAATTATGCCTAGGGACATTTGCAGGGCGGCCACATGCTCGTCTGTCCACACTTTTACAAAACACATTCAGGCCGATGCAATTCCGTGCACTAGGTCTAGCGCACGGCTTAACATGCGATTGGATGTGTGTTTTGGACATGTGTCCCTAGCTCCTGATGCAATACGGGGATTAGCACAACCAAAATCTGTGTCCAGTCGAGCGCATAGCTGATAGCGCTCATCAAATGCAAATTCCATGTAGATGAGGCTATAATATATTATGCCACAATGCCAAAAATCGCCACACAGTCAAAGTGCCCATTTTAACGAGGCAAATTTAACACCTGTCCAGGGACTTGGCATTAAGGTACGCCACACATCAAGGGCTCACTCAAGACAAAATCCTGCTTTCTGGGATTCCTCCTGCTAGTATTGTCGCGATACTAAGTAGGCGAAACCACTGAAAGTGGAATCGTGTAAGAAAAAGGGGAAAACTTGAGCGTCCATTTCCTAATCCACACTGACAGCCCTGGGTCCCCAATGCCAGGGAGATGCTAGGGACGCACAATTTTCCCTAACGCCTCCTTTTTATCGCAGCAGCTTTATTTTAATATTAAATTGCACCCCCGGTAGAGGTAGATGGGCGCGTGTTGGCAGAGCGGGCACTCGGTCAGTGAGCACGCGTTTTTACGCACGTCGACATTCCATTGGCCTGTATAGATTACAACTTCAAGAAGGGGAGGAGGAGACTGGTTTTGGTATTGGGAATCCTACCCTGGGCAAGTACAGCTGTGGTACATCCTACAGCTTTTCTGGTCTGGCAGGACTAAGAAGGTTCAGTTAGGTCTTACCTGCTAAAATTGGCTTTCCTCCAGTCCTGACAGGCCAGTCTAGATCCTGCCCGTAAGGAATGTGAATAAAGGAACAGAGTTTGATAAGTAAGTTAAAACATAAGGAATAAGGGAGCGCACAGCTGAATGCAAGGGCAGGCTATTCTCCGCTCAGTATTCTCTTTCGTTTTGTGATGCATCCTGGATTCCTTACTGCAGAAAGTAGGAAACCAGTGTCCTGTAATACCAGGGAAAATGCCACCCTGCGGAGGACAAGACAAAGTGCAGGCCGGGTAATGAGCTGGTAAGAATCTTTAAATTTAAAAAAAAAGAGCGAGGGAATATAAGAAATAAAGCAAGTCCATGCTTTGGCAAAAGACTACTGA
This sequence comes from Rhinatrema bivittatum, assembly GCF_901001135.1. Lineage (NCBI taxonomy): Eukaryota > Metazoa > Chordata > Amphibia > Gymnophiona > Rhinatrematidae > Rhinatrema > Rhinatrema bivittatum. The sequence continues at coordinate 76,487,393 of NC_042627.1, read as the reverse complement.
CTTCCTCTGTGCTGGGCCAGCCTTTATAGTAAATGACATCAGAGAGGAAGCTTTCACACTCTGCCCCCATCTGCTGGTGGGAGGGGGAATCTCACAGGTTACCGGTCTGTCAGGACTGGAGGAAAGCCAATTAAGCATGTAAGGCCTAATTGAACCGTATTGAATACAACATTTTTAAACCTGTCCTGATGACCCTAGGCAGGTTTTCAAGAAAGAAACACACCATGAATATGCATGAGGTCAAGCTTGCATATGTTGGAATATGCAGACTTCTCACGAGTATCCATTGACGATATCCTGTAAACCTTGATTGGCTGCGGGGGTCAGTGTGTTTGGGAAGCCCCTTGCTTGACAGATCACCGTGCAAAACCATTTTTTCTGACACGTTTTTATTTTGCTGTGTATAAGTCGGAGTCTCTCTCTCTCTCTCTTCCCTTGGCTGTGAGAAGGACTGCGGCAGCTGCATTTTAGCCTGTTGGGAGTATGGCTGCAGGGACTCGTGTCCCTTCTCTTGTGGACGATGCTCTAACCGTTTTCTGGGGGGGGGGGGGGGGGTCCTTTCAAGCACCCCCATCCCTGGAGCTGGAACGGCAACCCGCCAATACCAGAGTTTCAAAGGCACATGGGTGTGGGGGGAGGGGCTTGCCTGGTGCTTTGCGCTGCCGTGTGGAGGGTCCCCTGGGGGTCTCTGAGTCGGGGGAGTCCCTGGATGGGAGTGGGGGATACCGTGGCAGGCAGTATTCACAGCCCCTGGGATGGGAGCGAGTCTTGCTCATTGCTCAAGGGTGACTCCTAGCAGGGCTTAACGTTTGCAGGCTTTCGGAGGGGGAGGCTCTGGCGCATGGCCCCCCCTGGCCCCCAAGACAGCTTATGCTTAGGGAGGGGGGGGGGGAATAAATCCCCCGGGTAGGTGCGAATGGCACCAGGATCCACCCCAGCACTGTACAAACTGATGTGTTCATAGTTCTGCAACATTTTTGCCCCGAAGTTTGTGATGCGGTCACAGCAGTGAAGGAGATGAGGGCCTTAGGGCCTGGGGGATCTCCAGGATTTGCATCTCGCTCACCTTGCGTATTGGCCTTTTCCTCAGAAGTTACCGAGTCCATCTCTCGCTGCTCTTTCGGGTGATGATGTGGTAGGAGCTCATATCTGGAAAATTCTAAGAGATTTTGAAGCCACCTGATGTGAAGTGAAAGGCAAACAGCGGGTAAGCTTGCCAAAATCAGCAGAGCTGCAGTGGCATGCGGCTGGAACTGGATGGGATTTTGCTGATTTTTTTTTTTTTGTTTTTGTTTTTGGGAGCTGCTGCCTTGTTTTTCCCCCTGACTTCTTTGCCCTGGGACTGGAAAAGGGCAGGGCTTCTCTTCATGAAGCAGCACGGTGTAAACATCTTCAGAAATAATTTATCCTCTTAAGGGCAGGCCAAATAAATCCTCAGGGGGCCCAGTCAGGTTCCCTTGAATGAATATTTACATGAGGGACCATGTGACTGCTTTGCCGTTTCATAAATGAGCTCTGTTGACTCGTAAATAATTGGGCTTGTCCGGTAACAAAGCGGTTTTCAGAGAGGATTTGTTGTAGAGAGGTGTGCGTAGGTTGCTTACCTGTTAGAATAGGTAATTCAGACCTGAACACCTTTCACCCGAATCTTTTCAGCTCCCTAAGCTTTCTCTGGGTTCCCCTCCCCCACATTGACTTCTTCCCCCTTCCAGATGTAGCCAGCTGTTGAACCCTGAGGCCTCTTATAGCATTGCTAAGCTCTCACTCTTTGTCTCTGTCCCTGCTGTTAAAACCGTCCTTCCATCCCAGTGTGCGCCCCCCCCCCCCCCCCCCCCGCACAAAAAGAAAAAATCCTTCAGCCAGTCTGTGATCAAAACGGCTTTTCAGGCTTGTTGCTTTCTCAAGTCGCACTGGCTCCCCATCTCCTTGCACTTTCAGCACCCTGAGTGCGGACACCAGCTCTCGTCACTCCCCCCCCCCCCCCCCCCCCCCCCCCCCTAAATCACTGTCATGTGCATTGGAGTATACAAAGCACCCGAAAACACACATCCAGCCCTCTGCGGGCATCCGAGCGCACAGTTACAGGAGTCAGACCAGGCCCGACCCAGAGATGAGGAAGAGAGGTTCTGGTTGCCCCGGGGACTTCCTCCATCGGTATTTGCTGGTTGACGCTTGTTTTTCACAAAGTACCGGTGCTGGAATTTAAATGCTAGTGTCTGCCTGCCGCCAGCGAGCCACACAGAAACTCAAATGCTAGGTTTAGTAGTGAGCAAAGCTTGTATTTACGTTCACAGAATGGTGGGAGTTGTGGCAGAAACAGTTTTTTTTTGTTTGTGTAGCTTTACAGGCCTGGGATATGTTGCCATTCTAGTCTCCCGTAGAGCACCGTGTACGTTGATGGCACTTTGTCGCCTGTGTGCAGAGTATCTGGTGGTTCCTGGGGTACGAAGGCCGCACCGGGCAGTTCTGTACCGTAGATGAGACAAAGCCGTTATCAGGCCGATACAGTTAAGGTGCGGTAGAAAGAGGTGCGTTAGTGCTGGGCGCACCCGCGGTTGCCGCATGCACAGTCCGGCTCACCTACCGCTCGATGCTGTATTTAAATGGCATGCAAATGCAAGCCGCGTCCAACGCGTGTCCATGAAGCGCAATCCATTTTACTGTATAGGCGCTATACATTGAAACTTGGATAATAACTTACAATGAACAGGGAGAATACAATTTATATACAAAGAGCTTGGAGGGAACGGTGTGTGAAGTCGCTAGGACTGTCTTGGCGAAACCTAAAACCACTGCCATGACATTCAATGGGAGAGAGCTAGTACGAATGGAATATTATTAGTGTTGGAAGGATGTTGTGGAAGTGTCAAGGGGAAGGGTCTTCCCTAGGGATCTGTGATAGGATAAATGGGTTAGGAGAATGCTTAATATGCTGTAAATATGGTTACAATCACCGAGGCTTCTGTGGGGAAGAGCCGACCCACAAGCAGCCTGAAAAGGCTGTGTGTGTGTGTGTGAGATTTGAATAAGGCCAGAGACCCCGGGGGAGTGTGTCCCCGGCCCTCGCTTCAGCGCGCGCATAGTGCTGCATGCATAGTGCTACATGGCCATTGCTTCCCCCCCCCCCCCCCCTTCATCCCACGCTCCTGCAGCAGGGACGCTGCACTGTGCCTCGTCGGGACCCTGCCGGGCAGAGCTTCTCAGCATCCCAACATCACAGCTAAAAAAAAAAAAACAAAAACAAAAACGTAGTCTCCTCCACCCCCTCCCCCGTCCCTCTACAAAGCGGATGTGCTGGCATCCATCTTATTTGCTCCTGGAAGGGCGCAGGCAGGGCTGGGGAAATCGCGGTCCCTCCAAATATCTGTCGTCTCTCCCCTCGCCCATTTCCTTCCTTCCGCTCCGTTATGAATTTTTCATTCAATGAGCAAAACATACCAAGCACACACCAAAATATGAATTTAAGAAATTGCTCTCTAATGTGCCTTGAACTGCTGGAAGCTTAAAAAAAAAACCACCTAACATACCTTATTTTTTTTTTTTTAAATGGGACACTGGTAGCTTTGAGGGGGAATTAAAATGGTCTCGTGTCAATGAGAAACACTTCTGTTTTTAATAACTAAAAAAAAATAAATATATATATATATGCATGCTCCTCCTCCCCTGCGTCTGTCCCATTTGTTGTGAGGAGCCCAGTCTGGGGCACAGAAGGGTTATGGGTGGGGAGAACCTGCCAGTGTCTGGTGCACAAAGAGCGGGGCTGAGGAGGGAGGGGAGCTGCCATCCCTGGGTCACTGTCTGCAGCCCGGGGGGGGGGGGGGGGACCTGCCAGCTCTGGGCTCCCTCTGTCTGCACTGCAGCCCAGTCTGGTGCAAGGAAGGAGTGGGGGGGAGGGGAGCTGCCAGCCCTTGGTTACTGCTGTCTGCTGCACAGGGAGGAGAAAGGGGGGAGTCGCCAGCCCTGGGTTATTGCTGTCTGCAGCCTGCTAAGCTTGTTTACTACTTTCTAGTCTGAATAACATGTCAATCAGCCGGGACCTCCCCTCACACCCTGCTATTGGCTGAATAACATGTCAATCAGCCGGGACCTCCCCTCACACCCTGCTATTGGCTGAATAACATGTCAATCAGCCGGGACCCTCCCTTCACACCCTGCTATTGGCTGGCCCTGCATTTCCACCTCTCCCTTCCGCATGGCTTGCCAGATTGGCCGGTGGGCTTGTCCGTCAGTCGGGCATCATCCCGCATAGATCCAGCAGGGGCTGCAGCCTAGGAAACGCAATTGCCAAAGCTGCAGAGGTAAATCCTCCTCCGTGAAGATCTGGAGGGGGGGGGGTTCTACCCCTTTAAAGAAACAGCAGGGGGGGGGGCAGGCACGCCCTCCAGCAGCAGCAGCTTGAGTGATCGGGGGACGCGGAGGATTGCTTCCAGCGAGCCCCCGCTCATGTTTGTGTGGGTGTGGGCTGGTGAGAGAGAGGTGGATGTTGTGTGTGTGTGTGTGTGTGCATGGTAAAGGAGATGCAGGGTCATATCCTTGTTTTTGTCTGGGTAGGTAATGCGTGTTGCATCTTTGCATCACATGGTGCACTTGCTAATAAAGCATTTGACGCTGGAATAGCTGCAAATATCTTCGTAACACGAAGGGGCTTTTTTTTTTTTTTTTACTCAACCAAATACTGTCTGGCTTTATTATTTGTGGTGGGGATGGAGATTCAGCTGTGCACGCAAGTTAGGGAAACCTCGTCCTTAACACCCCCTTGCCGTGCTGTGGGTGGCAGGTGTGTAGGGGTGGGTGTATGTGTGAGTGAGACGGCTGCGGTGTGGTTCTTCCCTCCTGGTAATGGGAAGGGTCCTCAGCCCCCCCCCCCCCCCCCCGGAGCTCCGCTGGGCAGCTGCTTCCCTTTAGCCCAGGGATGTTCACAGGTGCCAGTTTAAGAGCTGTTTTTCTTTCCTATACTTCTCAGAGGGACCTAAGTAAAACCAGCACCTGAAGCACCAATGTCAGTGAGCCTAAAGCATCACAAGCTTCGTGCAGAGAGGCACTGGAGTGTGTGCAATGATTTAGAAACGTGACGGCAGAAAAAGACCCTATGGCCCATCCAGTCTTCACATCCCCCAATTAAAAACAACAACAACAAAAGCTTTTGAGACTATTTGACCATTCTCTCTCTCTATGGGAAAAGAAAGCTAAATAAAACCCAGGCCCTTCCGCTCCCTTTGCTCTTTGTAAGTGACGCTTTTACCTCACTTTTTGTTTCTGAAAGTAAAGCATCGCAGTCTTCCAAAGCTGAGCGAGCAGCCTCACATGCTGGCAGCCGCACTGAAAATAGTAAAGAAAATGGGATTAAGCGCCTATTGAGAGCCGCTTGTTAAATGTAGGGAACCAAAATGGAAAGATGGGATGTTTAGCATGAGGACATGTGGCTGCTGCTGCAGGCGAGTGGTGCAAGCGTGTGCTGCTGATGGGGGAAGCCGTTTTAATTTAGGCACAAGAGAGAGTCGCGAGGGAGGGGCTGAGAGCCACTCGGATATTTTTCTTTTGCCGCATGACTTTGTTGCAGTGGCCAGCAATTTGTTAAAAAAAAAAAAAAAAGACTGCATTCTGAGATGAAGGGTCGCGAGCAGTTTGCTTTTACTGTGTGCCTAAGCAAAACAGTTTGTTGCAATCTCTCGGTTCAGATATCCGTTTGAGAAGCCCCCCCCCCCAAGAGTTATATATCTCAGCAGAGCTACTACGGTGGCCACGAACCTGAACCCACTCAGGTCTCGTAAACAAATGGGGTGGGGGCCCTCGGTTGCATTTAAAAGATCTGAATGCACGCTTTATAATCTCAGTACAAGGCCACCTGCATTTCCCTAGCTACGAAATTAATTTTTTGTTTAGGTCTTTTTTTTTTTTTTTTAGCACCAATTTAAAACGAAAATTTCCGTTTGAAAATGTGAACATCTCGGACGAGCAACCCTTTTTTTTTTTTTTTCTTACATCGAGATCTAAAACCCATTTTGTTTAATTTTCGGTGCGAGTCCTGGTAATTTAAAGTGAGTGCGTCTCAGGCTGGATAAAAACTATCAGTTTGTTAATCTCGTGTGGCGCCGCATACTTTGGCAGGGGCCTTGCCCGTAGCGTGGCAGACGTGAAGCACAGACAGATGGTAGAGGCTTGCATGCCGTGTGATTGTCTGCACGATCGGCGCCCTCGTGTGTGTGTGTCTGTGTGTGTGTGTGTGTGTGTCTGTGTGTGTGTGTCTGTGTGTGTGTGTGTCTGTGTACGCTGTGTGTGTGTGTGTGTCTGTGTGTGTGTCTGTGTGTACGCTGTGTGTGTGTGTGTCTGTGTGTACGCTGTGTGTGTGTGTGTCTGTGTGTGTGTGTCTGTGTGTGTGCTGTGTGCTGTGTGTGTGTACGCTGTGTGTGTGTGTGTGTGTGTACAGGCTTGTGTACGCTGATCAGAATTTGCTTCCCAAGTATTTTTGCCTCTTCATCTATTTAGTGTGTTCTCGGTGCTAAACCAGACCTGTCAGAAAGCTGAAGATGATGCCCAGGAACACAGAATAAGTAGCAGCCTGAGGATGAAAACGGAGGCAGAATAGTAACCTACCCTCCATTTGTCTGGTGCCTTTGTTCAAATAGTAGTACACAGTTGGGATGGACTGGTTTTTGGTTTTTTTTTCTATATGGATTTTTTTCGGTTTTCGTGATATGGTAAATAAGTCCTGAAAGATTTCATGGGAACCATTCAGGGGGAAGGGGGCCCTACATGAACTTCCCTCCCAGCAGGACTGAGCCGCAGGATCCAGGTGCACCTTCGATACAGATGTGCTGCACCTGGTGTTCAGCTCAGGAGGTGAAAGCCTGGGGGAACTTGCTGTGCTCTGCCAGATTTCTCAAAAACAAAAATACAGATTTTCTTTTTTTTTTTAAATTGCACCGCCCCTAGGGTGGTCTTCGCGTCCGTGCGCGGATGCTTTTACATTACTTGGGTTCTTGTTTGAGCCCAGGACTTGCAGTCTCAGGGATACAGGGCTGTTCAGCCCACCAGGTCTTCAGTGACTGCTCGGCTCTGTGCAGTTATCCGCTTCGCCAAACAGTGTCTTGATTGTAGCTGGTTTCATATCGCAGTTCTTTCAGGCACGGCTGTGTTTTTCTTGTGAGCTGCAGTTTCTTTCTTTTCCCTATGTGTTTCCACCCTCCCATGTATTCATTTTTCTACTTGTTGGGTTTGTTTTTTTTTGTGCCCTCATCAGCAGATGTGTGGTGCTTTGAAGTACGCTGGAATGCAAATCTAGCTGCAAGCTTAGTGCTGTGGTTTTGTTTTAAATCCATGTTGTGTGCACTTATGGATTTTTTCCCCCTCCTTTTTTTTTGTTTTGTTTTCTGTAGGTGAGCGAATAATGAAAGTGCATTTGCCGGGGCAGGTTCAGCCAGACGTCTGGCGCGTTTAGTGCTGTGTGTTTTTAATTAAGCGGCGCGGGGCGCACACATTTCTTTCCCCCAACTCCCCTCCAGTTTGAGGCATCGAAGCATTTTGTATGAGTGCAGTCATAGTAGGAAGGGATTTTTTGTTTCTTTGTTCTTTAACAAAACTTTGATGTACAAGGAAGATTTTTTTTTAAGAACAGAAGAAGTGTGTGTGAAGTTCTCACCACAGCAAGGGGAGGGACTGGGGGTAGTGTGTAGCATTTGGTGTGACATGGAGGCTTTTCTGCTTCCGTCTAGACGTTGGGAACAATGGTGACAATGGATGGCAGTAAAATCCTCGGGATTACGAGAACCCCAGCGTTGGCTACATGTAATGACAAGGCAGCTGAAGTTCCACTCCTGGCGCTTGTCAGGCAGCGCAGGGTTCCTGCTTATCTTTAGTATTTGTTTTGGTCCATTGATAATTATATGGACTCGTGCAAACCAAATATTTAGAAGAGAGACCAACCTTTTGAACCCAAGTGCGGTGCCGAGTCCCGCAGGAGGCTCCCTCCAGTGGAATCTAGCAGCACACTGAAAAAGGAAATCGTGTACAGACTTAACAGCAAATGTCATTATTTTAGGAAACTCGGAGGGTGAAAACCCCCCAAATTACGGCTGTAATCCGAAATGAACATATTGTTAAGGATTCTGCGGAATATATAATTTATAAATAATAAAAGTGGTCTCCTTTAAAAGACGGCGTTGATGAAAGTCAAAATGTACCTCTTATTAGGATGCTCGGCTTGGGCAGGGGAGGCACTTTTAAACGAATGTAGTCTGCTTTTAGTTTGTATCCTTGATAAAGGTGTGACTCCCCCGTCCTCGCAGCTCGTGTTTCTCCTGCTCTTTCTTTGCAATGGGCAGGGCGTCTGCGGGGTTTGGATTTCTCTTTTATCGTTTGCCTCTTGTCTGGTTTCGTGTATAGCGTTGCATACGTGACCAGCCCAATACACCCCCCCCCCCCCCCACACACACACACACACTCTCTCTCCTTCCTACCAGGACGCATAATGTTAGCTTTTAATGTGTATTTTTACACAATTGCGTTGACTGGCGTTTATTCTTCTTTTGCCTGCAAGACTAGCAGCGTCTGCTTTCTATTAATGCTGCAGATGCAAATTAAGAAATGGCCCTCCAGAGCAGCAGTGCATCTCCTAACCAGCGTTGCAGCTGCTAGAAATATTCATCTTGCAGACCTGGGTGCCCTATGTTCCACTGCGCTGACTTGTTTTTCTGCTTAGAGTACTAATTTTTATTTATTGCATATCATTTTATCAGCTATTTGATGCTTTTCTTTGGGTTGCACTAATGAATATTATAATTCAGTATGTCTTTTTCATCTCAGTACACAGATGGGCTTTCTGATTCCTTGGTTACCAGAAAATATTTTTATAAGGTTGGTTTGCCTCTACATCTAGGTCTTCTGTCGCTATTAAATTGTCTGCTGTAACCATATGGCCTTTTAAAAGAGAATGCAATACGACCAATATTTAATTTTAACTTTATTTTCCTAAACAAAAAGTGAAAATTGCAAATATTTGATATGACTATTCAGGAACCAATCTCAGCAATAACAAATACCTGTCACACTAGTAAATTTCAAGATTTACAGGTGTTACATTTCCATAGTAGGAAATATCACAATTGGGGGATTTGGGAGCCTGCAAAGGAATCTTGCATTTCATAAGCAGGTCAGCGTTTGTTGTAGTGAGCAGAGAATGCGCGCGCGTGAGGGGAAGATGGGTAAGGCAGCGAGAGGGGGAGGAGATGTCACGTGACTTCACTCCAGACTCATAAACAACTTGTCATGTGATCTCTCAGTCTTTCCGAGCTGCAGCCTGCTGTTTACGCAGCTTTGTGCCCCTGGAGCCACTGTCTCCATCGCTTGATGCCTGCGTAGGCTCTGTCAGAGAGGAGTGAATGGAACAATGCATCATTCATGTTTTTCCCATTTGATTGTTTATTTTCTTGCTCTTCCTCTTTCCGTCTTTAGCTAAAGCCCATCTCCGATCTCCTTGCATCTCTTCTGAGTTTCAGTAGTCTTAAGGGTCCCCGTGTGTAGTGACTGGGAAGGAATAAATTATCTTGTGCTGCTGCCAGACGTCTAGTCTATTTAAAAAAAAAAAAAAAAAAGACAAAAGCACTTAAAATCTCCCTTCTAATATCTCCTTTTTCATGAATGAGACTGTGAGTAGTATGTACATAGTTATAGTATATTTCACAAGGTTTGAAAAATTCCTTCAGAATTTACTTACTAGTGACCGAATGAATTTGCCATGTATTTGTACTGCTGTTTTCTCTCCTCCCCCCACCTCCTTTCCTCAAATAGCTTGTTTGGTGGTGATGGGTAGCGTAGCAGGAGTACATTTATTTTCTTTTATTCCTTGCACTTATATTCTGCTGCATCTAAACAAGTCTATGCTGAATGCTGTTCTTCCTTGGCAAGAGGACATCTCCCACTCCATCCCTCATGCAGCCTTTTCCCTTCTTATCCATTCTCCTACCTCATTCAGGTGCAGCTCTGGTTCAGGCCACTTGCTGCAGCCCTCTCTTTCTGCATAGACCCTGATCATGGCCAGAGATGCTGCTGGCTGCTTCTCTGTGGGCCTCAAGGCCAAAGATAATTTCTTACCTATTGTAAAAGCCTGCTTGCCTGGCAAGTAGATTTTTCAAATCATGATATATCACTGCTTAAACAGCTTATGTGAGCCATTTGTATAATGGCTTCCAGGAAAAAAATGCTGGGAAATCTGGATTGTTGATGCATTTCTGTTTTTAAAACAAAACCATAAAAATCCTATTTCTCTGTGTTCTTAATTTTTTTTTTTTTAACTTGCTGCACTTCATGGATGTCTGGTAATCACTTTCTAACACTGTGTGTATTTGTGTTGTGTGATTATATACACTTATACAATAATGTATGGTCATGGAAATGTCTCAGAGAGGGAGTATTGTGGGGAAATATAGGGCTACAGTGGATTGATCTCCATGTCAGCTAGCTGCTGAGATATCTGATGTACAGAAATTTGAGAAAAATCTTTACTTCATTAGGAAAATGATGACATTTTTCAACCAAATTGCTTTTTGGTCTGTCTCATAGCAAAGTCTGGAAGAATGAGCTGGTAACATGCAAGGCAGGTACACACTGATCCTTTCTGGCTTATTCTCCGATTTATAACTGCTGTCTAAGCAGGGCATTATTGCCATTTTCTGCTTCCCAATAATAGATGGTAAACCTTCATTGCTTTAGACCATGATAGTCATTTATTGGCACAGTGGCATACATGAATATGATGGTAACAAAAGGGCATCTTGCCAGTTTTCATGTACCTTTGTTTCAGTTCTCATGCTGCTCACTATTGTTCGTTCTCTTACATCTGTATCATGTAAGGTGCAGCGTCACCTGTTGCTCTGCAGACCAAAGCCAGGAAGAGTTCCTGTGATGGCCCCTTCTTCCTAGGAGTTCCTTCTGCTGCTCTTAGAACCTCAATCTTTGCGCTGGTCTCATGGCATGCAGAAGCAGAATCTTCATGTTGCAGATCTCTGTTCTGGGCACATAGGTGGGCTAGTCCAGGCCAGTGGTTTGAGATGCAGCTAGGGCCTTTCCAAAGAGTTTTGCAGCATGCTGGTTTTTTACCAAATTGGAGCTTGAAAGGGACCATGGGGCATCTATCTACAGCCACTTGCACAGATCTTCCACACTCATAAGACATGTGGGAGCACTGGAGGGCTTCAAGCTAAAACTGAAGGCCTGAAATAGAAAGTGCTGACTGGGGGCAGGAAGGAACATGTATGCAGTGTGAATATGTCCTATACCTGCTGCATGGGTGAGTTGAGTTCTTCTGTGGCTCTGATAACATTGGTGACTAAGCTGCTAGCACACGTGGCCTGTGGTTCTGTAACCCATCAAAGCACGAAGCTTCCTCGCTCAGTGTGTGTCACTGCGTTATGGCCCTTTTTTTTTTTTTTTGTTTAACTGGGAATCTTGGAATTTGAACCCACAACCTTTTGTCTACAAATCCTGGACTCTAGTAGATGACACTGTCAAGGTGGAGGCAGTTCAAAGGAGGGGCTACCAAAATGGTGCATAGGCTTTATTTCAATTTATAGCCCACTTTCTCCTAAAACAATACTCCCTCCTCAAGTAACAAGGAAAAAACCTGACATACACACACACAGCATTGTAAGTCATCCGTAGACAGAGGCCTATGATCCAATCTAAACATTCACATATCTAGCAAGCTTCTATAAAGTGCCAAAAGGTAGCAAAGCTTTACAAGAGGGAAACTGAAAGAAATGCAGATCAGGTTGTAGAAGCCAAAATGGTGAATTCAGGGTATGCATGGGACAGACACACAGGACCACTTTAGTGGCTTGAGGGAGGGAGAAGACCTGTGCTACCACAGTGGGGAGATTATGAGCAAGTCAAATGGTATAGGAATACTACCTTTTGTACCCAATTGTTGTTTGTTTGAGTCATAGCTATGAATGCCACTTTGTAAACCATTGTGATCTATATATAGAGCAACAGTATGTAAAATGTCTAAATAATAATAAAACGGTCCTTTTAAAATAAACTGGATGGGCTTACAAATCCAAAGAGGATTTATTTCATCAAGCTGTGGACCAAACCTCAATCTTAAAGGCAGCTTTCTAAATTGAAGCATGTGCCCTTATTTTTGGTCATGCTCTGGGCAGCTCACTGGGTTCATTTTATTGTGAGCAGAAGCTCTGGGCAGCTCACTGGGTTCATTTTATTGTGAGAGTTGTTTTCTGTGCTTGAGAGTTTTGATGGTCTCGTATGTCCTAGGCTGCTGTAAAGTTGGTGGAAAGCCATTCGATGTCTTCTCTGGGTCCAGGTTGGCCAGATGTAGTGGAAGCTGTTAACTTGAATGCGTGGAGTGCGCCTCAGCTGAGCGAGAGGGGGCAAACTGATGTGCGCTGATGCTGTTTGCTGCAGCTTTGCCTGCTATAGCATGGCATACGATAAACATGCGAGACTTGCTTTTTTTGCTGGCAGGAGCGTGTCTGAGTAGGTGTTCGCAGTTTTCTTGTAAGCTTTAGCGATTTACAGAGCAAACAAAACCACATGCAACCTCTGCGCACAGTCCGCACGATTTAACAAATGATTACATAATTCGGTGATTTTGCTTCAACATGTTTGATGACTGGTAATAAAATTGTCTGTCTTTTGTTTCCTATCCGAAGCTAACAATGCACAAACTGTTCGCTGAGAAATATTAATTAAAATAAGTGTGTGTTTTTATGTGGAATACTTGACAAGTGGAAGAAAGTCATTTTAATCTGTTTGTTCTTATTTGTAGAAACAGAAACAGTACTAGCAGCACTTTTGTGGTGTTGATTGTTGGGTGCGGTGTATTTGTTTTTTTTGTTTCATTTTTTTTTCCTGTACCAGGGAACCTGTGTGTAAAGCTGTTCACTGTGTGTGGGGGTTTACAGAAGCGAGGCAGTGCTTGTTACAGCTGGATTCAATGGCGCTAGGTGGGGCCAGTAGGGCAGTGTGGTACTTCATCTAAAACCTGTGGCAGGGTTAATGCACGTTACTTCTGCTGCAGCTTGAACACAATGGTTTCTGATAGCAAACAGCTGCTGAGATGCCACGGGGTCCTTTTCATTACCAGAGGCTCTCAGCTTACTCGTCTGACATTCTGGATAGCAAGTAAATAGCGGCTTCAGGTGATGTCATTTATGATATGAGACCCTCGAGTATAGTTTTTTAGATGGAGGTTGGCGAAACAAAGGTGAGTACATCTGCCGCCCACAGGGCAAGGTGGTAATACCTTCTGTATGTCATTGGGACTTCCCTCCTCAGAGCCCGACACACAGAGATGCAAAGGAAAGCTGAGAGATGCTGCCTCCTGTTTACGCACCCTTTGGCCCCGATGGAATAAGGAGAGCGAATGTACACACATAGGTTAGCTCAGAGTTATGCGCACACTTTTTGTCCACAGACTTTATTAACAATTTGAGAGAGTTTTGTGCACTCAAAAATCTAAACATAGCCTGGTGCTCCTTCATGTAAATCCCATGTTAATCAAGCCATTGCCCTCAATGCAGAGAGGTGCATAAGTCTTACTCGCGTTTTCTTAACACTTGAAATTTAACTCCTGGTCAGAAGTGGAGTAAAGTTTCTAGGGCTAGTGGTAGTCTATGGGGAGTTTGTGGTGCGGTGGTCCTGAACTCGAGATTTATCCGTGTGAATCAAGATTAATGTACAAATCGTGTTTTATGTGCAGAAAATATGCTTTATGCATAAATCACACTTCTCTCTCACCTTTTCAAAGCAAATTACCTAGGTTTCCTTTCTTTTAATCTACCTTTTCTTTCTTTTAGTCGGCACACCCTAAAAAATTACCTGTATAATAAAATGTGAGTAAGAAATGGTATGCTAATGCATCAGGAATAAAAAAAAAAAGTGTGATAACTCAAAAATGCACACCCAGACATGCTTACCATGCAAAAAACACGTTTCCTAAACATAAAAACATTCATTTGAACAGGTGTCCAAGTTGTTAAACAGGAACAATAGCAGTGGGTCATTCTGGCAAACTAATTGAAGTGTATATCATCAAAGGGGTTTGTTAGTAGTTGCCTTTAAAGCACAAAACATGTAGCAGTGGAAGAGCTCTTTTTACCTCAGGACTGAGGTTGTGTTGAGAGCGGAAGAAGAACTGGCTGGCGACTGAAGAGGATCGGTGAGTATTGCTTTGCTGGGTAATTTTTGTGACTTAAGTTTGGGGGCGAGCAATGTTCCCTCAAATGTTTGCGCATATAGCCTTTCAAAAATTAATTAGTGTAATTTTTTTATAAGCTAGAGTTTTTGTGTGCTACAAGCCAGTGTCATGCAATAATATTGGTATTTCATGTGTGTACTTGTGTTTTGCCATGTGCACAGGGTTCATGACCTGTGTACACGAGCACAGCTTAAAGGAAACAGTGGGGGAGGGTGAAATTGTGGGTAAGTTAATCTTTAGTTTATATGATGAATTAAAAAGGAAAGCTAGGTAACTTTGTGTGTGTGCCTGACTAAAAGAAAAGAGGTAGGTATTATTTAGTGTGTCTTTCTTACCACCTACCCACCCATCTGTGAATACTTTCTTTGATTTGTAGGCTCTTATCCCATATAAGAAAAGATTTTTCCACACAAAAAAGTCAATCGGGGATTTATATAAAACAAGGGCTGTGCTCAAGTATTAATAAATGTCACCTTGTAAGTCATTGCCAAAGTAAACATTAAATACATCACAGAATTTAAAGGACTTTAATTTCATTTACGCATCCCTATTTCCTTAGCAACCTAAATTAACTAAGAACTCAACAATATTAACATGCAGACAGCAGCCCAGCAGCAAAATGGGGGGGCCTTTCAGTCTTTTGCACAAGTGACACATTTATGATTACCTACCAGTTGGTGAAAGGTTGTATGTGTGCACCTGATGCAAAGAGCTCCTGGCTGTCATAGAACTAGTCTGATCTCTGAAGGCCAGAGTGGCAGACTTGGAGATGCTGAGGCAGACAGATATATAGAGGAGAACTTCAGAGGGGCATAGTTGCCAAGTTTCAACTCCAGTCTGGCAGCCCCTGTGCTATCTTGGAAGGGCAAGGTCACCTGGATGGAAAGCATTACTATGGTGTAGCTGGAAGAGATCCTGTAGCCAGGATCTGTTCTCTAGGTGATGTAGTATCCTCTCGCATCAAGGATGGGTCTCCAAGGGCTCGTGCCAAGAAGGGAAGGGTTAGGTCTGCCCACACAGTTGGTGATTCAGTTATTAGAAATATAAGCAGCTGGGTGACTGCTGAACATGAGGATTGCTTAGTAACTTCCCTGCCTGGTGGTGAAAGTGGTGGACAATTACGAGTCACCTAGATAGGATTTTAGATACTGATGGGAAGGAGTTGGTTGTCATGGTACATATGGGCACCAATGACATAATATATGAGAAGAGGTTCTGGAAGCCAAATTTAGACTCTGGTAAAAAGTTTGAAATATAAAATCCCCAGTTAGCATTTTCTGAAAATCTCCCATTCCATGCACAGGACTCCAGAGGCAGGCAGAGCTCTAGAGTCTCAGTGTGTGGGGCAGAAAGAGGGCTTTAGTTTTGTTTAGGAACTGGGCAACATTTTGGGGAGGGTGATGTGAAGCATATTCCAGAAGGTTGGAATCTACCTTAACCAGGGTGGAACCAGTCTGCTGATGCTAACCTTGAAAAAGGAGAATGCTGCTTTTAAACTAGAAACAAAGTTGCTCAGCAGCATATGGTTCGGAGGGGAAGTATCTTCAAAGAAACTAAAGAAACAGGGGAGTTAGAGCATCTCGATAGAGAAAGTACCAATAAAAGCAAAAGTAAGCCCATGTGCCTATAAGTAAGAAGAGATTGAGTTAAAATATTTCAAATTATCCCTGTTAACTGCTAGGAAAGTTGTATATACAAATAATAAAAAAAAAAGTACCATGAAATATCTGTATGCTAATGACAGAAGTGTATAAAAAGTAAGATAGGTGAATTAGAAAAGTGAAGAGGTAAACATAATTGGCATTTCAGAGACCTGATGGAAGGAGGATAAACAATGGGACAGTGCTATACCAGGGTACAAGTTATATCTCAAATGGATCAACTTGGTAGAAGGTGGCACTTTGTTAGGGTTGGCATTGAGTCCAACAGGATAAAGATCATTCAGGAATTAAATGTACAGTAGAATATACATGGGTGGAAAATGCTAACATATTTGGCTGATAAGTAATAATAGATGATTTCAATTACTCAATATTGACTGGGTAAATGTCACATGAAGACATGCTAGGGGAGCGGTACATTTCTAGATGAAGTAACTTCTTCATGAAGCAGCTGGTCTGGGAACGATGAGAAGGGGAACCCTTTTAGACCTGATTCTTAGTGGAACGCAAGATTGATGAAAGAACAGTAGTGAGGCTGCTTGGCAACCGTAATCATAATGCGATCAAATTGAATTACCGGTAATTACTGGAGGGAGGACATTAAGTAAATTTACTGTTCTAGCATTTAACTTTAAAAAAGGAGACTGATATAAAATGAGGAAAATGGTTTTAAAGAAAAAACAAAAAAACCTAAAAGGTGAACATTATTTAAAAATATCATCTTGGAAGCCCAGACCAGATGTATTCCATGCATTCAAAAAGGTGGAAGGAAGGCCAAACTATGGTCGTCATGATTAAAAAGTGAGATGAAAGAGTCTGTTTTAGCTAAAAGAACTTATTTCAAAAAATGGAAAAAAGGATCTATCTGAAAATAGGAAGAGCATAAGCATTGGAAAGTTAGATCTAAAACATTGATAAGACATGCATAAAATAATTTGAAAAGGAGCTGGCTGTAGAGGTAAAAACGCATAATAAAAACATCTAAAAAAATATATCCAAAGCAGGAAGCCCATGAAGGGAATCTGTTGGACTTTTAGATAATCGAGGTGGTTTAAAGGGCAATTAGAGAATACAAGTCCATAGCAAAAAGATTAAGTGAATTTTTTGCTTCATTGTTTATTGAAGAGGCTGTTGGGGAGATACCTGTGCTGGAAACAGTATTATTAAATGGTGATGATTCTGAAGAACTGAAATAAATCATGGTGAACCTGGAAGATGTAATAGGGCAGATTGACACACTAAAGAGTAGCAAATTGCCTAGACCAGATGGTTTACATCCCAGAGTTCTGAAAGAACGCAACAATGAAATTGCAGATCTTGCAGATCTATTACTAACAATTTGTAACTATCATGGTTTAATGGGACACAGCCAGCATGACTTTCCACAAGGGAAGTCTTGCCTCACCCATCTGATACATGTTTTTTGAAGGGATTATAAGTAGGTAATGCCAGTGGATATAATGTATTTGGATTTCAGAAGGCATTTTGACAAAACTCTCCATGAGAGTCTTCTGAGAAAATTTAAATGATGGGATAGGAGGCAATATCCTATTGTGGATTGCAAGCTAGTAAAAGGTAGGAAGTAGAGGGTAGGACTAAATGATCAGTTTTCTGGGCGGAGAAGGGTAAACAATGGAGTGCCTCAAGAATCTATACTGGTACCAGTGCTTTCAATATATTATAAATGATCTGGAAAAGGGGACAACCAGTGAAGTGATCACATTTGCGAACACAAAATAATTTTGAGTTGTGAAATCACTAGCGGATTTTGAGAATTGCCAGAGGACCTGGGCGACTGGAAGATTGGGTGTTCATATCACGGATGATGAAATTTGATGTGGAGAAGAGCAAAGTGATGCACATAGGAAAAGTCACCCACATTGTAGTTACACAATGTTGGGTTCCATATTAGGAGTTACCAACCTGAGAGAGGATCTGGGTCTCATCGTACTTTGAAAGCCTCAGCTCAGTGGGCAATGCGGTCAAAAAAAGCAAGCAATGTTCACAATTTTAGGAAAGGAATGGAGGAATAAACAGAGACTGTCATGCCTCTTTATCGCTCCTTGGTGAGACCGCACCTAGAGTACTGTGTGCAATTCTGGTCTCCACATCTCAAAAAAGATTTATAATTGAACCGAAAATGGTATGGAGAAGAGACCCCGAATGATTAAAGAGGATGGAGCAGCAGCTCCCCTACGAGGAAAGGCTAAAGAGGGTAGAGCTGTTCAGCTTGGAGAAGACGGCTGAAGGGTTGGTGGGGAGGGGGAGGATGAGAGATGATCAAGGCCTGTAAAATCGTAAGTGGAATAGAATGAGAAAATGTGAAAGTATTATTTATTCTTTCCAAAAAAAAAATACAGGGAAACACTCTCATGAAATTAGTACAGTAGCACATTTAAACAGATCAGAGAAAATTTCTTTTCACTCAGTACATAGTTAAGCCCTGAATTCATTGCCTGAGGGTGCGGTGTAAAGGCAGATAACCTAGCTGGGTTTAAAAAAGTTTGGACAAGTCTTGGAGAAGTTCATAAACTGTATTAACCGGTGGTCTTGGGGAAAGCACTATTTATCCCTGGGTGTTGGGGATCCTGCCAGGTACTTGTGACCTGGATTGGCCACTGTTGAAAACAAGATACTGGGCTTGATGGAACCTCTGTCTGACCTAATATGGCAATTCTTATGTTCTTTATTAGGCAACAAAGTAGTGACTAAAAAGAAACCTACATTTATAAGCAATCCCCTGATCACTTCAAATATTTTGCTTTTTTTCGCTTGATGGTATAGTCTGAACCCTACCCATGCATGTTTGGAGTAATTCTTTTTCTAATTTAATTGCTTGAAGTCAAATAACATGGTATCCCATCGTAATGCTGAGTGAGCTCTTAGTACTCAGGAAAACATGGCCTGTGGCATTTTCAGAAATGGAATGACTGGCTAATAACTTTTTTGCTGCCTATCTTTTTAAGAGCTGTAATGCAGTGCTCTTGTTGGGGGCGGGGGCAGAGCTGTTTTTGACTCCTACAGCCAGTATGTGTACTATTTGCGTCCTCATCCAGTCCTTCAACATTAAGTGCCACCTATTTGCAGATGACATCCAACTCCGTGTCAAAATGGTATTTTACTAAACGTCATCCTTTACGTATCTCAACTGTCTTAGAGATAGCCCAGTGGCTTAGAAAATATCTGCTGAGGACTAAACCCATCTAAATCAGAACTCCTCTGGTTCAGTTGGCCAAAGTCTAAAAGTGCTTCTCTCGCTAGCAGGTACCGCCTTATATCCTAAGGAGTCGGTACAAAGCCTTAGGGACTCAACTCAACCAAAATCTCACAATGGAACACCCAAATTTGGGAAAGCAGAAGGTCCTTCATGTATCTGCATCAGATCCTTCAACTACTTAATTTCCTTGATAAATACATCATCTGCTACTGGAATCCATGCGTTAATCACCAGCGAATCGATTGCTACAATTCCTTGTACAACAGCATCTCCCAACACAGTTTGCAGTGCGGTCCGTCTCCTACAAAATACTACTGCAAGAGTTTTTTCCGATGCAGGAGCAATTGATCCCATTAAATCCTATTCTACATGGAATTACACTGGCTCCCAGTAGAAGGCAGGATTAAAATTTAAAATGCTCTGCCTTGTCTATAAATGCTTAAATAAAACAGGTCCCTGAATACCTCCTTGAACTTTTCTCTCCTTACTTGCCCTCAAGGGAAGTCTCTTCCAAAAAGGCTGCTCTTTCCTGTCATCCCGACCGCTGCCAGATTGTCCTGTACAAGGTTCTGCGCTTTCAGCTGTTATGCACCAAAAACTGTATCACTAACCCTGTGCCTGGATCCAGGAAAAGAGCTAAGGAATAGCTTTCAGCTTAGGCCTTCCCCTGAGATCCACATCTTTCACCCAACTTCCTGAACCCTCTACGAAGGACTGTTATGCACAACAGGGATACCTGGGTCTTGAAACTATTCACAAAGGGGTTTCCTATACTGGATCCCAGTGCTTCATTAATTGCAAATTGTGATTTGACTGTAAGCTGTCCTATTGCCTCTGTTCATTTACATTTATTGTAATCTGCCTTGAGGCTAATTTTTGGAAAAGGCGGAATATCAAATGTTCATAGATGACTAACTAGAAACTGAACAATGTCATTGGCCAGTTTCTTTCCTTTCAGGACAAGGTGAGTACAGAGCAGAATGGGGTGCAGATTATTGCCGAAATATTGGGGCACAGTTCATGAAAATTGCCCTGAGTGCAAAAAAGACCATAATTTCACCTTTGTCCGCTGTGGTTGTATTCAAGCCTATGAGGAATTTCACAGCTCCTACAAATTCTTATTAGTAGATGCTATTTTGTGTTTAAGGGGATTAAGTGAAAGAATTGAAGAAAAAACTCCTGCTGGGATAGCGTAACAGATTATCATTCCCTTTAGAATGCCAGGTGGAAAGCAGTGTGGCCGTAGATTACGGTAACTGGTGAGGCTGTGTTATATTTGGGAAGGGAACTGAACATGGCAGCCATCTTTCACAGAGCAGAAATCTCATGAGTTTACCTGGCTGAATCCTCCTTTCCATCAGCCCTAAAGACTTGAGCTGTTTTATTGTCTTGTTTGCAATATCGAGTCGGTTTCTGTGTGTTCTTGTCCTCTCATAGTTGTACTGATTTATGCAGGGGAGGAGTGGGAAGGAAATTAAAAATACAATGAAGGCGAACTCCGTTGTATAAACAGGACAGATTGGATTGTCTCATTTATTTCACTTTGAAGGTCTGAGTCAGTTGCGGATGCTGTCACCATGACTGTTCTGTTGTTCTCAAGTTAAACAAACCGAAACAGGCCAGGAGTAGAGAAGGCATAGGTGTTAAAGCACCTTCCCCTGCTCTACCTGCATCCTTGACCTCATCCGGCAGACTTTCCCATGAGATGTTGTTCTAAAGAAAACCAGTGCCGCCATAGGCCTACGATGAACCAGCAATGAATTCTTCCTTCTTGCCCCCTCCTTCCCACCTCTTCAGGATGTCCTAATCGTTTCCAAAACAGGTTCTGATTTTCCCCTGACACTTGCCAGTACTTGCTGCACATACTTCACTCTGCAAAACACATCAGACCAGATTTTCTCCTTTCTCCAGGTAGTGATGGTGGGCGACCTGTTCCATCAGGGTGTAGGGTAGACTTGAGCTGAGGTGTTTTCCGGAGTGGCTTCAGGCTGCTGTCCTGAACTGACAGTGGATACAGCGACTTTCTTACAGGAATGTGTCTGGTTCATCCTCTGTCCACCTTTTAACAGCAGAGAGGAATACTATTCTAAGACAGGTCCAAGTTACAACACTATTTCTTATAGCTGTAATGCTATTAGACATATGCAGTGCTCTACAGACACACATAAGAGAGCGTTTCCTGCTTCAGCAACACGTTTGTAGCATGGTTATGAAACACTGCACTCCCTTTGTTTCTACATTGTTACTCAGGGTGCCTCTGATTAGTCCATTGCCCGAGCTTAACTCGTGGAGTGCAGCCTCTTGAAGATGTGAGGAATGTCCTTTTTTTGTCCTATTATTGTTTTTTTTTTAAATTGAAATGTACGATTGCGATATTCTATTAAACATGCCATGCCCTTTGAAGAACACCATGCTGCTCTGTATTGTGGTCTGAAAAATGGAGAATTTTTCTATGGAAAGAAATTGGAGAATGAAATGTCAAGTGGAAAAAACTTGAGTGTTGGAAGCCAGTTATAACGGGGCCCTGTGCCAGTGCCATACTGGGTCAGACTAAAAGTCAACAAGCCCAACATCCTGACTACAATGGCCAATCTGGGTCATTAGGAAGCACCCAACAGAACCCAAGGATAAATGGTGGCTTTCCCCATGTCCACCTGGCTAATTGTTTACGGACTTTTCCTCCAAACTTGTCCAAACCCCTTTTAAACCAGGCTGTGCTGGATGACTTGACCACATCCTCTGGCTTAGTGAAAAAATACTTTCTCCAATTTGTTTTAAATCTGCTAGCTGCTAGTTTCATAGAGTATTTCTCTAGGTCTAGTACTATTTGAAAGAGTAAATAATCATTTGTTTTTGTAAACTTGTATCATATCTTCTCCATGCTGAACAACACTAACCTGTTCAGTCTTTCTTCATTAGGAAGCCATCCCACTGTTTTTGTTGCCCTTCTCTGTAACGTTTCTAGTTCTGCTATATCTTTTTGAGATGGGGCGACCAGAACTGCACATGATGATCAAGATGTGGAGGTTCTATAGATCTCTACAGAAACATTAAGATATTCAT